>NC_090932.1:693616578-693939078 GCF_040938575.1 Ambystoma mexicanum | reverse complement strand
AAAAATCACACGAATGATCCGCACTATGAATTATCCATCTTTTTAAAATCATGCTCTGGCCCCAAAGGGGTGTGGTTTTCCAAAGCACATGGTGGAATTTCTGGTTTATCCACTTCCCCCAAGCTCAGCTAGCTTTCACAGGCACTGCCCCTCCCAGTTTCTCCCAAGAGGAAGCCACTTTACGACCCCCCCCCCAATATAACATTTGCCTGAGTCCAGGACAGGGCTTTGTTCAACTTCCTGCAGTCTGCAGGTACCACTCCCCCAATTCAATCAGAGAGGTGTCACCTCCTTTTGGTGGGGGCAGCAGGATGCAGCCAAGCCTGGGAAGAGTTGTTGAGCCAGTTCAACTCCTGTCGGGGGTAGTTGTCAGGCAGAATTCAGCTAAATGTCACTTTAGTTCCCAGTTTTCTACATTCAAATCCAACTTACAATTTTTGCACATGCAGCTAGAATGCTGATTCTAAGTTCAAAACTATGACATTTAAACAATTGCAACCTATGTGACACTCACAAGTAGGTCACTCATTTATTCTAAACATTTCGATTTTAGTGGCTTTAAACCCAAATTCACTTAAGCTGCTGACATCCCCAGCTATTTTTTACATATACATTAAATAATTACTTCCTTCAAGTCATTTCAGAATATAGTTTTACATTGTATCCACCTCTTAGCAAGTCTTTCCTTGGCCTGGTTTGGGTTCATTTGTTCAGTTTTACACAAAAGTCCGGTGGTTTTAAAACGCCGGCTTTCTGATAGTGGTGAGCACCTGTATTGCATCCATTTTTGACATTAAGAAAATGAATTCCCCACAGTTCTTGGTTGCTTTTGGCAATCAGCATTGCCATTCCCAATGGTTTCAGGCTACTTTGTGTGTAGCCAAATGGTGGTTTTAGGCAGTGCCCTCCTGTGCTCACAACATAGGCAAAAATGGGTGGCAGCCTATTCTTCATGTTTTCCCAGTGCACTCTCTGGGGAGTTCCTGCCATCATGATGTTTTCAATGCCAGTAATGCACAGTTTTATGGTAGGGCTTGGATGCATAGGTAAAAACATCCCACAAGCCCCCCCTCTTGCGATGGCTATTCTGATCTTTCACTGATGGAACTCGCAAGATCTGGGATGTTCGCCTCATCTTCTTCCAATTCCGTAGATGGCACAGTTCAGCATCTTTTCCTCCCTCCAGTCGATCAATCAGTTCTCCTTGCTGGTCCTGATGGGAGGATTGGGCTGTACCCCGGGCCACTCGGATCTTCCCTCCCGGTCCCCAGGTCGCCTTCTGTGGTCAGTCTCCGGGTTTTCTTTCTCCTAGGACGACAAAGCAAAGCGGCAATACACATTCCTAGACCTTTTTCCATCACTTTTAATGGTGTGGCGAACACATACATTTTATACATCCGGTTACATTTTTCAGTCTTGTTTTAAAAAACAAGATATAACAGGAAATATTTTTACAAGAATCATAATATTTTAGAGACTATCTACATGGGATAATTTAGGTTGGGAACTGAATTAATCTGGAGCGGTCCCCTCTGGTATTGCAGGGGACTCCTCCAGTTGTTGCAGAGTGTGCCTGGGATGGCAACACTTTAGCTGATTTATATGCACCCACTTGTCTTCCTCTTCCGCCAGACTACCTTTGGGGATGCGGATCTTATATGCTACTGGGGAGATTTTGTCTATAATTTCAAACGGTCCCTTCCACCTAGGCAAACATTTTCGCTGTTTGGCCTGGTTTCTTTGGAAATTGTATAGATAGACCCGGTCTCCCACAGTATATTCCTTCCTGGTGGTCTTCAGGTCGTAGTGGGTTTTCATGCTATCAGCTGATCTTTCTAGATTCCGCTGAGCATAGGCAAAAGCATGTTGGAGGGGTTTCCTTAAATTCTCCACATACTCATGAGTTGTGGGGGCATTTATCAACGTCTGCTCTTGGGTCCTGTAGAGCAAATGCTGGGGAAACACCATCTTGCGTCCGGTCATCAACTCAAATGGTGACATTTTAGTTGCAGATGAAGGGGTAGATCTGATGGCCATTAGGACCAGATGTAATCGGATATCCCAACTTGGTCCAGAATCTGCCACAAACTTTTTTAATATGCTCACAATGGTTCAGTTGTATCTCTCTACTGCTCCAGAAGAAGCTGGCCGGTAAGCAATATGTAGCTTCCTTTTGACCCCCAGTATCTCCCACATCTTTGTCATTACCTCGCTGGTGAAATGGCTACCTCTGTCTGACTCAATCCTTTGAGGTAGACCAAAACGGGAAAAGATGTGGTTAATCATCAGGGCAGCTGCTGTTTCTGCCTTGCAGTTTGGGGCCGGGAGACATTCCACCCACTTGGTAAACAAGCATGTGACGGTCAACATGTACTCGTTTCCTCTAGACGAGTGAATCACAGGGCCTACGAAGTCGATTTGAAAATCTGACCATGGCAGTGTCATCCCCCTCTTTTGGAGAGGCGCACGGTGTGTGAGGGATGATGGCTGAAATTGTGCACACACCAGACAACCCTTCAAGTATTGGTCGAGGTCCTGCCCCATGTGTGGCCAGTATGCAACCTCTCTTAAGATCTCAAGTGTTGTGTGAAACCCCCTATGACCGGCGGTGGCCGCATCATGGGTGCGACTTAACATCAGGCTTCGGAATGAGGTAGGGACCACCCACTGATCATGGCCAGCTTGGGATTTCCTTACCAACAAACCGTCTTGGATTCGGAACATCTTTGGACATTTCATCAACACTCTAAGGTCCTCCTTCCCAATGTAATCGGTATCCGTCAGGGGAAAGTTCTCAGGGTCCTCAATGTGTTGGTAAAACTTACCAATTATTGGGTCCCCCTTCTGAGCTGTAATCAAATCAGCATCAGGGGTCTCCTTACTCCATTGTGCCGTTGAAAGATCATTGTGAGCATTTGTCTGGGACCTAGTGATAGCAGTGACCTGGATTTCCCCCAACAGGGACTCAATCTCTATTAGATCCCCTTGGATGGCCCCGGTTTTGGCCAGCTGATCAGCTAAGTCATTTACAGTTTTGTCTGGTCCCTCTACTTTGGAATGACCCTTGATCTTTTTCCAGTAGATGGTCATCCCATTCGATGTGACCAGATCATCAATATTTTGGATTAACTTCCCATTTTTCAGGGGTTTGTTATTAGCACATAACATGCCTCTGGTTTTCCAATTAACCAGGTGCTCCACGAACCTGTTCCGTACATAATCCGAATCTGTGATTATGACCAGTTCGTGGAGTTGATGTTGGACAACAGTGAGGATGGCTTGATGCACAGCCATCAATTCTGCCACCTGACTACTTCGGGGACCAATTTTGCATTCAGCGGAGGGTTCTGGAAACTCCTTCACCCATGCATTCCCTACGCCGGCCACCAGTTCTTTTTCCCCGTTGTTGTCAACATGGTAAGAGCAACCATCCACATAGACAGTGGGCATTCCCTCACACTTGTCTTCTTCAAAGACTTTGTGTGGGGTATTAAGGTATGCCTCCATGTTGTCCTTGATTTTTAGACTTTCGTCCTCGAGACAGTTTTCTCTTGCACAATCATGCAAGTCAGCCAGACCTTGCGCCAGGGGACTCTTCTTGTTTTGGCCATATCGGACCTCCACAGGAAAGCCTTGCATTGACAGAATCCAGGAAGTAATTCGGGAATTACTCACATTTCCGGGCCGGATTCTGTCACTTTGGAGATATTGCAGAGGCTGGTGTGGAGTCTCCACTATGATGTGTTCCCCCTGGATAAATGGGCGGTAATTCTTCAATGCCCACACCGTTGCCAGGAGTGACTTCTCACAGTCGTTGAATTTTTCCTCCACAGAGGATAAAGTTTTGCTAGCATAGGAGATTACTTTATTGACCTTGTCATGCTTTTGGTATAATACTGCCGTCAAGCACGTATTAGAGAAACCTGTCTCCAGGAAGAACTCCTTGTTTCTGACAGGGTAAGCTAGGCAAGGCGCTTGTGAGAGGCTTCTCTTAAGTTGTCTTACTGTCTCGGATTGTTCTGGACCCCATTCCCACTTGAGCCCCCCCCCTTCAAGAGATGAATCAGGGGTCTAGTGATCTCTGTGTAGCCTTCAATGAACTTTCTGCTGTAATTAGTCAGTCCAAGGAGGCTCCTTAGTTCCCACAGAGTTGTGGGATCCTTCAGTTTCTGAAGTGCTTCCACTTTCTTTTCTTGGGGACAGAGACCCTGAGGAGTAATCTCATGCCCCAAGAAATTAACACGGGTTCTACACCACTGTGCTTTCTGAAAGGAAAGTTTTGCTCCGGCGGCCCTCAACTGTGTCAAAACATCACAAATCTCCGCTATGTGTTCTTCCACAGATGAACTTTTGATGAGGACATCATCTACATAAGCCAGGTTACCCCTCGCACCCAGGTCGGGCATGGCCTTATGTAGGAAAATTTTGAATTCATTGCCAGAGTTGAGGTATCCGAAGGGAGTCCGGGTCCATGTGTACTGCTGGCCCCCAAAGGTAAAAGCCAGTTTGTATTGGTCCTCCCTACTGACAGGCACGGTCCAGTATCCATTGGTCAGGTCTATTGCAGTGAATACCTGCGACCCCTGAATCTGGGCCAGCCCTTGGTCAATGTAGGGCAGAGGCCATCGGGAAGTATGGACCCGTTTGTTGAGCTCCCTAAGGTCGGCGCAGAGTCTCCACTGGCCGTTTGGCTTCAATATTCCCAGCACCGGATTATTGAAAGTGCTGTGGACTGGACGGATTATTCCCCGGGACTCAAGGTTCCTAATTATTTCAGTAAGGGACTCCATGGATGTGAGAGGCAAACGATATTGCTTCACAAACACTGGAGTCATTCCAGGGTCTGTGGGAATTGTTGTTGTGTGGATGTCGGTGCGACCACAGTTATATGAGTCTACCGCAAAGAGATTTTGGAAATCCAAGAAAACTTGTTTCAACTTTTGCTTCTGTTCCAGATTCACGCAGGCATCAGCTAGGTTGACTCTCTCTTCCACCATCTGCCTGAAGCCTGGAAAGACTTCTGGTTTAGCTATCTCAGCGGCCTCCTCCAGCTGGGTGGAGAAGTCCCTGGTCAGAGTACTGATTTGGACTGGAGGCTTCAGGTGGGAAAGGCAGCCCTCATGGACCTGGAAAATCACCTTTTCCCTCCCGAAGTCACAAGTCACATCTTCCTTACCATAAAGGCAAGAAGTGTACACCAGGAAGTTCCCCCCATGCCGGGTGGAAATCCTGTCTGGTGTAGTATTGTCATCACTGTCACTATCAATACAGTCCTTGGGGATTGGTCCTAACAGTTCATTTCCTAAATCAATGGAGAAATGTCGGTCATCAACCGCCATTCCAATAATGGTGCCTGCGGCTAGAGTAATACTCTAAGTCGCTGTTATCCACCTCTATTGGAATGGTGTCATGTTCTATGTTGACTAATGGTGTTGGGTTTACCCCTAACACTTGTTGTTGGAGAGAAGCATTTAGATGACTATAAGCATCAGGGTTTTTCAATTTTTGTCCTCTTTTAACTTTCACTTCCAGGGAGAATTGTCGGGTCCTTTCTGGGATGGTGACTTCCTCTTTAAGCTGAATTTCAACTGCATAAGGTAGCAATTGAGCTGACCTAAATGCTTTTTCTGGATCATCAAAGCCCATGGGGTTATCCGCTAATCGGGACCAAGCTTTGAAGTTTATTAGGTCCAAACTAACGGCAAAGCGATTGAGAATGTCACTGCCTAAGTAAAAGGCGGCAGTGACGTCTCGCACGAACAATTATGGACTATGCTCTTGTTGCCAATGGAGATTTTGAGCATACACCTGCTTGGCAGGAGATGTTTCGAATTGGGCGTTTCCAGATCCATTTCCCATTTGTCTATCAGTTTGAATGTGGGAATGGCTGGATCTTTTGGGAGTTGGCGGAACATGGCTTCAATGATGCAGCTCTTACCGTTGTTCACACACACTCGAGCAGGAACAGAGTCCTTGCCATCATTTAACTGAACAGGATGAACAACTGCTCTCCAATTTGCTGAATATCAGCCAGGCTCTGAGCTGATTTCACATCTTTCTGGACTATAGGAGGGGAGTGTCTGATTGTGGATAGGTAAAGAATTTCAGAGTGTTTCCTTCCAGTGTGGAATACCACCTTAAACTGGAAGGAAGGTTGATTTTCAGAAATAGAGAGGACCATCCATCACCAGTCTGTTGTCCTACTGCTATTACTGTCACGTCTGGAATTTGGTTGTTCTGGAAGTGAAATTCTACTTGTTCAGATTTTTGTTCAACCATGTGGCAGGTGCCGTTTAAACTAACATGGTTGACACTCTGTTTTAATTTTATTGGTCGGCTAGTCTGGGTCCAGAGGACCTTGTTTACACTATCTATTAGGGGTGACAACCTTCTCAGGAGGTCATTCCCTAGTAAACAAGGGGTGCCCTCTGGAGTCACTATTATGACCGGGTGTTTCACCTTGTGTCGCCCAATTTTGATGTCCAAATCTGCAGTCCCCTCGACAGGAATTTCCTTCCCGTCAAAGTTCTGCAGTTGTCCAGGAAGAGAGGTGAGAGGAATTCGGTAATTCACCCCCCTTCCTGCATGTAGTTCATCAAAGGCCCTTTTGGACAGAAAGGTAGCTTGAGATCCAGTGTCCACCAGTGCCAAGATTGTACCCTGCCCCTGTACTTGTACCAGGGCATAGTATCTCCCCTCCTTCTCCTCAAGGGGGCACAGATCATGCACATTTTTGGACAACTGGTGGGCTAACTTTCTGGTTTTGGACATGGCGAGAGAAGAGATTTGGGCAGAATTCTGTGAAGAGCCTGGGGAATCTGAAAGAAAAAGTTGGCAACTGGAAATGGTTTTGGGTTCTGGGCAGCCCCCCCTTTTTGGAGGCAGTCATCAGGATGGGTTTGACCCATGGGATTTTGGTATTGTTGGTTTTGGGATAGAATGATGGGCGGCGACAGTTCAATCCCCACATCTACCCAGTCTGTTGATTCGGTTTTAGGTTCCCCTGGTTCCGGTTCTGGGCCGCTCCTGCCTTTTGGGAGGCAGTCACCAGGATGGGTTTGAACCAGGGGTTTTTGGTTTTGTTGGTTCTGGGATAGGATGATGGGCGGCGACAGCTCAATCCCCACATTTCCCCAGTCTGGGTTCAAATCCCTTGGGACCCATTTTTCATTGGGAGGTGTTCCCCCATCTCTGAAGGAGAAGATCCTATTCCCAGGATCTTCCGAGGATCCCTCTCCCTCAAATTGGAAGACCTGTACCTCGTCCACAATGTGGGTCTGTTTGGGTCCTTTGTTTCTCCTACCTCCTCTCTGCACCTTGGGTGGCAGACTTTCAGGGGTAGGAGATTTTGTTTCCGGTTCCTGGTTTTCCAGGGGCTGTTTACAAGTTGGGAAGGAAGCTTCCTCCAAGGCTTTACACCCCTCTTCCCCTTGTGCCTCCTCCCTGGGAACCGGTGGGTTATCGGGGTGCTGCCCCCGTCATTGTTCTGGAGCACCAGGCCCAGAGTTTGGGGCATTCTGCGGTGGCATGCTCATCTGAGGGTTCTGTTGAGCCCTCAGTATGTGACCCAGATCCCGTGCCATATTTTGGACCTGGCGCTCAAGTTGTGAAACCCGCTCAGGCTGATACGGGGCTCCATTTTCTCCCCTGGGCTGATCCCGGGAAGGGTAGCTATCCCTTCTTTGGTAATACCCCGGATTGGGAAGATTTGGGTACCCCTCCACCCCTTGGTCTCCCCTCTCCCGGATTAGGTGGTCTGGGCTCAGGGAATTGGGGAAAGAAGGATGGATGGTTTTGGGGTTGGAAATTGGGTGGATACCTGGGGAAAAAGTTCTGCGGGGGTATTTGGTGAATTTCTGCCCTCCTGGGGGAAGTTAGGAGGGAAGTTCCCTGGGTTAGGCGCTTGGCTGGATTCCCCCCCTTGGGCTGGAGGAGTCCACACATAACCCAGGATGGGTCGGTTTCCCTTGTAGCGGGGACTTACATAATCGGGGGAGCGAGGGACCCCATTTGTGGGACTACCTCCTCGACTCCCTGTCTGTGACTGGCCCGAGGGCCTTCTGGGCTGTGATTTATTTGGCGCAGGCAGGTTTTTAGGCCCCCCATCTCCAAATCTAAAATGGGGGCAACCTTTACCTCCGCCATCTTGGCAGCAGCAGGGGTGCTGTTGGTTTTGGGGTTTTTCTGCGCATTACTTTTATTTTCTATGGGCTTCTGCACCTCATAGATCCGGGTGGCTTGCTCAATGACCCAGTCTAAAGATCTTTTCTCGTGAAAATCTCTCACGAGCTGGGTCATTATGTACTTGGGAAGAGCATGGAAAAATGTGTTGATGAATTATCTGCTGTCCGTGCGCACCCTTCTGGTGGTCTGCCCAAAGGCACGCTTCAATTCTTGCACACATTCTTGTGGGGCCTGATCCTCCCCACATTGCAAATTGTAGGCTGCCTTGCGAGCCTCTTGGGGATTTCTATGTACAGAAAAATGTTTCAAGATGGCCGCCTTATATGTGGACCATCTTGAATGGTTTTGGTCCTCCAGCCCCGCAAAGAAACTGGAGTATTCAGGGGAGAATGTCCATTTGACGTACTGGATGCAGCTACTGCGGTCCTTCTAATGAAAAGTCTCCATCATTTGCTCATAGAGCTCCAAGTGTTCCCAAACAGAATACTTGGCGTTCTTATGATAAGGCGTGATGACACACCTGATTGCCTTAATCTGTTTTAAGGGGTCCTTAAGCAAGGCCCTTTTCACCTTATTGGCCTTTTTGGTTCGGGTAACCCTGGTCCATTCATCCTCTGATTCAGAAGCACTGCTCCCAGAGGTGCCCGTCTGATCTTACAGGTTTTCCCTGATTCTGCAAGCCTGGGAATAGCTGGCAGAATGTGGGGACCTGGTCTCCTGTGTCCTGCGACGCTCAGAGGAGTCTTTAGATCCCTCCTTGCTACCAGGATTTGATGGGTACCCCTCCCCACTGACCTAACTGGGCAGAGGTTTTTAGGATGCCCTTAGGGGGCCTAATTTCCTGGGGTTCCCCACTAAATTGCACTGTACTTAGGAGCCCATACCCGGGTGCCCGTCCATCCATTCCTGGGTGGTACTGGCCTATGAGCCCCATACTTTTGGCTGGATAGTAATCTGCCATTCCTGTGGCCCTGTGCTCATGCGCGCCAGGGGACATGGGGGTGGCAGAGTCCAGGGACTGAGAGAGATGAAGGCCTCTGGTACTAGGGCTTCTGAGGTTATGCTCAGGTGTTTCCCTTTCCCAGCAAACTTCATCTCTGTCAGCCCCTGCTCCCTGTTGCAATGCAAGAGCCTGCGCTTTCAGTTCCTCAGTTAAGGCCTTACTAGACTATCAGTCTCTCCTGCATGGCTACCTGTTGCTGGAGCCTATCATTGTGCTGACAGAGAGCCTCGTTTTCTTTCTGTGCCTCCTGATTGGTCCTGGAGTACTGGGCCAGTCTCTGCTGCAGGAGGGTTACCTCCTGAGTCCCATCCCTACTGGCCTGCTCCTTTCTTGCCAGAGCCTCCTCCACCCTCCTGGTGTGACCTAGCAAGCCCTGATGCTCTTTTTGGAGGTCACCCAGCCCCTGAGGGCCAAGTGATTTTCTTCAATTTTTCTTTTTAAATGGCAGACTTACTGGCCTAAGGTATCCCTTTCCTGACCAAGAGCCTGCATTTGTGACACCAGGTCGTCCCTCTGCCTTTGATAGGCACCAGCTTTCTGGCGTTCATCAAACTCTGCCTGGGTATCCAGGTCTTTCAAAATCAATTTATTGCTTTCCTCTTTCTCTGTCTAGTTGGATTTGCAGGGTGGCTACGTGCTCTGTGCATGCCCTGTTGACATTTATCTGTTGCTCCAGCTTTTACTGGCTCTGTAGTAAGGAGTCCAAACGGTCTTGGTGCTCCTTCTGCAAAGGCAGAATTCTGGTATCCTGGTCTGTCTTTTCCTGTTGCAGTATATCCATGTCCTCTTTTATTTTAATGATATATTGCCTACTATCATTTTCTGACTCCTGGCTCCTCTGCAGCCTCTGCTCAGAAGAGACCAGGTCAGATTTGGCCTTCTCTAATGCCAACAGTTGCCTACTTGCCAGATCTGGGCCTTCAGCACATTTGTCCTGCATGGCTCCCATATATAGATACAAATATGCCGCTATCCTAACCATCTTGTCGTGTTCATCTTTAGCTTTAGGAGCCATGTATAGTTCGCTCAGGGCCACATGTAAGGGACCCTGATCTCTCCAGATATCTAACCCATTTGCCGTGACCTGTTGTGTGATTGCCTGCAACCACGCATCCTGGCCCTGCTCAGTACATTCACCTCTCACAAATAGCTTATGTGAGAAGTGCTCTCTGGCTATTTTGTTGTCTACCAGTGTCGTCATTCTGGAATTTGAGTTCCTTCCTGACTTACAGAAGTTTGTATTTTATTTTGCAAAACAGACCGTTTCCTTTGAGCGTTCCTTTGAGGAGTGCTTTCACAGTGTAAAACAGCGTGGTGATCTAACCGGATGTGTGTATCCGGTCTGTTGGCACACTGTATTAAGCTGCACAAGTGGTAAATCTAACCCAGAAGATCCCGGCTACGGGCCCCCACTTTGTAAGCAGATTCAATTCAACACTACAGCTAAGTCAATGCCTAGTCTGGGATGCTGAGGGAAACCCTTATTGATTTATTTTTATGTCCAGTTCGTTTACTCTGGATGACAACCCTTATATAACACCCCTCTCTTAGAATCCCCCTGACCCCACTGAGCCAAGAAGTAGGTTTGTTTTGCAAATTAAAAGGTTTATTTGAAAATTAAACAATATATATCTATAATCACACTTTTATAATAAATTAATGTTTGATAGCACACTTGTGAAGATGATAGTGATCAACAATGGATAATGTTACAGTGGTACACTCTTTTTGATGGCTCAGAAGTTATATAGAGAGGATAAAGTAGCTGAGAATGCTTTTATGGCTTCAAGGACAATGCAATGATGAATGAAAATGCAGTACAGAAAATAAACTTGATATGACTTCAACAAAAGACAATGTAATCACTTTTCTTTGACAATTCCCCCCCGCCCCGATATGCAAGGAAAAGAGATGGGAGGAAAGCACACAGTTCTCAGGAATGCAATCAAATATAATTCAGTTCCCCCCCTAGCAAGCTTAGAGGAAAACAGGTAGGAGTCTTAAACACAGGCAATACACTTTGATGTGGTTTGCAAAGAAGTTACAAATATGTGAAAAATGCTTTTCATTCCCTATAGGAGGTTCAGGATGGGTGAGAGATACTTAAATTAATTCAGGATCACTTTAGCAGTGCTCTATGAATGATTGTCAGGTTGCACACGAATTTCAGCAAGGAAAGCAAGGACAAATATTTTTACACATGGCTGAAATTAAGCAAAATGTCAAATCGCGGCAAATTTAGTCGCGTGTGTCGAGCGCAATTACGGAGGCACTATAAGGAGTAGCTTTAAGATGACAGTTAAAACTCGCTCCTAGCACAAACGGTTCCGGAGATACGGCCGATTTAGTAAAGGTAGTTTTTCGGATTTGAAATTTTAAAGCTCAGAATGACAGATGAGTTTTCAGTTTTAAAAATGAAAGAATGACACGATTTTAGGAGGCAGTTCTAATAGGCTAAAATAGTTTGGATTAGATTACTTTAAACTAAGAGATTGGTTTTGGCACAGTGCTAGCTGGGTACTCGCACTAGATTTTGGACAGGAATGCGACTTCATCACCGTTCGGGTCAGGATTGGCTGGACTTCTGCTAGCAGTTCTTCACAGCGATCTGGTCTCTGGTTCTCTCTGGTTCCGGATAAAGCACCGCTTTCTGGATACTGCTACAGGTTCTTGCAAAAGTTCTTGGCAAAGAATTGAAACAGCTCGCCTGGCTGTTGAATAGTTTGGTTGGTTTTGAGGCCTGCTGAAGAGGATTCAGCTTGTGGATTCAGGCCTCTCTGCTACAAATTCTGGAGTTAACTTCTGGTCTCTGGAGATTGATGGATTTGAAGTCTGAATCTCTGGATGTGAAGTCTGAAGTCTCCTGGCAAAGCGTCCCGCAAGAAAGTGGAAAGTGAATGTCTCTACCTGGGTTCCAGTGGCTCTTTTTATGTGTTTTGAAAATGGGTGTGTGCCTGGGCCTAGCTAAACCTGCCCCTCTCACTTATCATTGGCCAAGCTTTCCTCTCTCCCATTATTGGGGGAAAGAAATTGAGTTTCAGAGTCATGCTGTAGGTTTTATGGTCAGAGGAACCTCCCCTTGTCAAATTGCACACAAATCTATTTCTGACCCAAATACATATTTATCTATGTACCATTTTTCTAATATTATAGGTCCAGTTAACATTTTCTGTAGCACCAAACCATCCGATCCCTGTCTTTGTACGATGTTGTGTCCACTTATGACAGAATTCTCCCCTTTTCATCCAGATAATGACCTCTAAACCTTTCCAGATTTCACACAAATGTGCACCAGGGATATGGGTTTCAGATGATAAAGTGTCCTATTTTTAACATGCATACATTTGGAGTAACAACCTTTTTTCCGCTACTATCCCCAAGAACATATCACAGGGTTCTAACACCTCTTAAAATGTGCACAGAAAAATCACACGAATGATGATGTTATTAATATAATTTTGACAAGTCCGCACTATGAATTATCCATCTTTTTAAAATCATGCTCTGGCCCCAAAGGGGTGTGGTTTTCCAAAGCACATGGTGGAATTTCTGGTTTATCCACTTCCCCCAAGCTCAGCTTGCTTTCACAGGCACTGCCCCTCCCAGTTTCTCCCAAGAGGAAGCCATTTTACGACTGCCCCAATATAACATTTGCCTGAGTCCAGGACAGGGCTTTGTTCAACTTCCTGCAGTCTGCAGGTACCACTCCCCTAATTCAATCAGAGAGGTGTCACCTCCTTTTGGTGGGGGCAGCAGGATGCAGCCAGGCCTGGGAAGAGTTGTTGAGCCAGTCCAACTCCTGCCGGGGGTAGTTGTCAGGCAGAATTCAGCTAAATGTCACTTTAGTTCCCAGTTTTCTACATTCAAATCCAACTTAGAATCAGCATTCTAGCTGCATGTGCAAAAATTGTAAGTTCAAAACTATGACATTTAAAAAATTGCAACCTATGTGACACTCACAAGTAGGTCACTCATTTATTCTAAACATTTCGATTTTAGTGGCTTTAAACCCAAATTCACTCAAGCTGCTGACATCCCCAGCTATTTTTTACATATACATTAAATAATTACTTCCTTCAAGTCATTTCAGAATATAGTTTTACATTGTATCCACCTCTTAGCAAGTCTTTCCTTGGCCTGGCTTGGGTTAATTTGTTCAGTTTTACACAAAAGTCTGGTGGTTTTAAAACGCCGGCTTACTGATAGTGGTGAGCACCAGTATTGCATCCATTTTTGACATTAAGAAAATGAATTCCCCACAGTTCTGGGTTGCTTTTGGCAATCAGCATTGCCATTCCCAATGGTTTCAGGCTACTGTGTGTGTAGCCCAATGGTGGTTTTAGGCAGTGCCCTCCTGTGCTCACAACATAGGCAAAAATGGGTGGCAGCCTATTCTTCATGTTTTCCCTGTGCACTCTCTGGGGAGTTCTGGCCATCATGATGTTTTCAATGCCAGTAATGCACAGTTTTATGGTAGGGCTTGGATGCATGGGTAAAAACATCCCACAAGCTGGACCTGCTGTATGTGGGGGACAAGTACAACACTTGTATTACCACTAACACGACTCCTAGACATAATTAACAAGGAGAGTCAGACTAAAATGAGATAAAAATTAAATAGTAGTATTCACAGTATTGCTTAAGTCATCTGCCCTTTCTGCATAATTAACAAGGAGATTTAGACTAAAATGAGAACAACCAAATAGCAGTAGTTGCAGCATTGCTGATGTCATCTGGCCTCCCTGCTCTTGACATAATGATAAAGCTTATGTGAATAAAGTGAACTAAATGGTGATTATTAGCTCAAACCGATGCATAGTTTTGGATTTTGAAGGGTATCATACCAGTAAAGAATGCTGGCTACTGGGTATCAGAGTATTAATGCGAGTGCCGTTCCACAATGTGGAAATGATAGAGTTTGGTAATTGATGAAAACATAATTTGTACGTCTCACGGAAATATTCGATTTACTTATGCAGCTTTCACATACAATGTTACAAAAGGAAACGAATTGTCTGCGTAATCTTAGCCTGGGACAAAATCTGTATCCATCATTTATACATCATTGCAATTCTCGCACTGTTTGTGTATTTTTACACTGGCATACTGTGACTCTTAACATCTGGCTGGTCGACATTTAGAGCAGGCGAGGTTTAAGACAAATGTACTGGCTAAGTCAACGTTATATTTTCTCTTTCTTTGACTTTCATTAACTTGATGTATTTTATTGAATATTATTAATTATTAAAAATAATAAGGAATGCGAATTTAAGATGGACATTTAGTATGATAGATTTTAAATGTTAAGAAAGAAATTGTATCAATAAGAAGAAATGTTGTAAAAGTTTGTAAAGCAAGCTAAAAACAAATAAAACTCTGGGGAAGCAAGACCTCTTTAAGTGCTTCTTATCCTTTCTTGCGAGAGGCCTGTCCTCAGAGGCACTCTGCACAACCACATGCCTTCAGACCTCTTGTGGAGGTAGGTTGCCCGTTCTAGGAGGGCCTTCGGGTGCATGGATTGCTACAACCTGCAATCGATGTTGCGCTGCTCACCCAAGCAGTATAAACCTATATGAGGAGCATCCGAAAACCAGCATCTGCTGGCCACAATCCACGCAAGGTTTGAAACCCAAATCCTTGGCCGGGACAGATATGTTTTTGTTGAAATTAAGTAGTGTGTTCCTGAAGTGTACAAAGTGCATGGAAAAAAGAAACCGTGGTCACAGCACCTCGATATATATTGGGCCTGGCTTCATGTCAGACATGGGTGCCCTTGGAGGTGCCTGGCAGAGCTGCGAGTACTGCCAAGACATTTCCAGTTCAACTACATAATCCAAAGAGGTGGTATAATAATACGGTTACTATAGTACATATTTTTGCAATTTTTCAGTTACCTCAATTCATTTGGGAAACTGACAAAAAAAAATGATTATGTTCACATTAGCTTCTGTGCACAACACTAACACAACACGGGATTCTTCTTCCAATGTATCCACAATCTTTCATGAGAAGACTTGAGCCTCATGCCTTAATAATACAAAATATTCTCCAGCAGTGTCTTGGGTACATTTTGCACAGGTACAGACTCCAGTGAACAAGAACTAAATTCCTGTTAATTTATTGCTGCTCCACGCCACCTAGGCGCAGAAACATTTATTCTGAAAGGCAACTAGCCACGTGACATTTAAAGCAGAGGTATAAATTCAACTCCCACCAAAAATTTCTTAGCCTTGCCTAAAATACTATCCAGGTATTAAGTGGGAATATTATCTCTGAGGCTTCCTATGTAGAATGCATTTATGGCATCAACACTCATTACTGAAGACTTATACCTGATACAGAACACAGATATAATTTCCCAGACAATAATTGAGGAATTGGGTTGTGTCATGAAAAAGACTTCATTAAGAGTCAAAACAATTGTCCCTCAAACATTGAAAGATAAGCCAGCTAAAAGTTCACTCAGTACAAGGTTTTCCTACCGCTCATCACCTCAGATAACCCTTTGTTTCCCATGATACTTTGTTTATCATAATGTGCTCTAGCCCCTTGAAAAGTCTCTGTGCTAGATTGTATTACCAATAAAGAGCTCAGGAGTCATCTAAGACGTCATGCTACATGGCAAACCATAAAACCTATTGACGGGAAGGATAGGTATGGGGAACATATGTACCTATGGCATGCATATGGGTTAGTACTTCATTGTCTTTCATCCTGTAGGGCACACCTTGCACTACCTCTAAATACGTATAATACTGATTATAGCAGAGTAAATGGCTGTGGATTGATCTATGCAACATTGTATAGCACGTTGCCCCATAGACCCTCAGATTGGTTGGCATGCTCACCCAACCTTGGACTTTCGGCTCACTAGCAGCACATGAGCATAACGAAACCCAGGTACTTGAGTCACGTCAGATTACTCTCCACTTTCCCAATTAGTCCAACATCTCTCATCAGTCCAACCATAATTAAAAAGTTTCCTGTCTGTAGTTGACCTTGTAGTCTTCTCTCTGTTCTGGGACATTCAAGGGAGTGTAAGGACATCACTATCTTCAACTGAGGCTTAATGAGTAACCCTTGTTTTCGACTTCTGAATCACATGTGGGGGACTGCAAATTTGTCAATTTCGACCGATTTGCTGCTTTTTGCTGTACTTATACTGGGTGTTCTTGCTCCTCTTGGCCTCTAGAGAATTGCTCACTCCATCTTGTAGAAGCCTTATGCATTAATTGTCAAATAATTGGCTCTTGCAAATGTTCTCCTTTTCTTTAATCTAAGAGAAATATGTCTTATGTATATGGCTTATCCATCTGCCTCCCTTAGATCCTTGCAATTATTCCTTAAAATAGCATCCTTGATCCCAGGCCAACACAGACTCCTTTATTTTGCACACAACGCTAATTCTCAGTCTCCGGACTCTGCACCCCTTATCTGTTTGATGTAGCTGGATTGAATATTTACACAAGCCGAAGTCCATTTTCCTATCAAGCCCGTCCTTTCCACGTCATCTTTTTCTCTATAGCAAGCTTCTATATCTGATCTACCTTGCGTTATTGCATATTTACACTTATTGGTTAGCAAGTTACTTCATCATCTTTGTTTCAGTATGCCCTTGTATATTGTCTTTATGACAATACTCTGGCCGCTTCAGATTTCACTCAGCGTTACAAGATGTCCAAAGGTGCGCACTGACATCCTTCCACTCTTTCAGTTTGGTATGGTTGGCTGAGTGCATATTGCGTCTCATACACTCGATGCGGAATAGTCACAACACATGGGGTCTCACATACAGCCCTTCTGCTGTTCCAGTAGGACAGCAGTGAGGGGGCGGAAGCTAGGGAAAATGCATCCAACTGCTCCTCTACAATATTATATACTGTATGTTTTGTATCACTAAAGATTCATCACCTTGACTGTGACCCACGATTGGTCTGCAATATTTAAATTATATTGCAGATGAAGATTGTGAATTACACCTATTCTGTGCTCTTCTTGAGACTTGTAACAATCACTGCCCATTAAATTCCAATGAAGATGAAATGAGGTTCTATTTACTATTCCAGAAGGGACTTTCTAATTAGCAGTACATCCCTTCAATCATAATACATTCATGATTACTTCACGTTACTACCACGGTTGGAAAGCCAAATGGCTTCTTATTAGAGTCAACATGTGTTGATGCAAAAGATTTAACAAAAAAAACACCCCTTGAAAATTAGTACCAACTGTAACACTTGGCCCATTTAAGTGAGAAAAACACATTCCAGCTTTAAAATCATCATTTTTCAAAGTTGCATAACTTTTACATTCCTGCTCAAATAATGGGTTTTGCTTTTCCCTAGTTAAAAAAAATTCCCTCATTTCATCATTCATTGAAATTGAACTTCAAATGTGTTGAAAAGCAATTGCATTGTTTTAATGATTTTTGTCCATTTTTACGCGAGTATCATATTTTATTTGGGAGAGGTCTAGCTTACACTTTGGTAATGTTGCCTCATCTTTGTGCAAATGCCATGAAATGCATTACATTTTGGTTACAATTTCACAGAACATGCAGAGGGCTCATTCTTCCAGATTTTAGCTACTTTGAGTGTACTTTTCAGCGCTGAAATTGGAGCATGTACATTTTCAGTTTTCCAAATTCCTATCATCTCAAAATCAATGTTTTGACTAGATCTCAACATATGTTTCCATTGTCTTTTTAGATCAGAAGTGTGCAAAATACCACTGCACCTCAAAGCCTGTGGCCTCAATAATTGTCTTTTTTAGAGCATTTTGGGACTCATGCCATTCGTAATTTCGAATGGTGAAATGTTTTGTATAGGTTTTCCATTTATACGACCCACCTCTTCCTGCATAGTAAAATGTTTGAGAGCATCTAGACGTTTGGTTGCTTGTATCCCACGTTGGTTGACCTCACTGTGTTTAGCACAAGTTAAAAGCCCTCTCGACGTGAGAATTTTGTTAGAGTTTACTCAGATTTAAGTTCTACCCTTTATCCTCAATAAATTATCAAAAGAAAAAGCAAAGCCACGAAACCTGTGAGCTCCTTAGTTCGAAACACCGGACTAAACAAATCATGTTTCACTGTGCTGAATGCCTGCTCCAGTGACGCTTCCCAAAAGTTTAAGTCTATGCAACACAGTGCATAACTAAACCCAATGGCCATGGTAAGGAACTGTGGGCCTGAGGGTTTTGTCCTGCCGATAGTTGAAAACCATAATTTTCAATTAAGAAAAAAAAATGTCCAAACACTAGACAATAGGATTATACACAGAATAACAAACAGAGGTGCTGAGAGGAGAAGGTTGGGGTAGAAGCCACTGAGCTCTACAGAAGCCCCACACACCTGGAAGCAACCCCTGTAGGTTGTATTGGCAGGATCCTCCAGATCCCCTTGCCAATCCTATGACATATGGGACCATAGCAGGGATGACACAATCAGACTAGAGAAAAAAAGAGCACTGAACATACAGGCCAGAAGATCGGCAATTACCTGCTCTGACGAGACTAACTGTGTATTCCTTTACAAAGCAGGGCAGGCAGACAGCTTGCGAGATGGCTCGCAATGAAGCATAGCCACTTAACACAGATGCTGGAGGGAGAAACAGGCAGTGATACAGAAGAGTAGATCAATAGGAGAGTAGGGATTGTTCCACAGACTTCAAAATGAAGGTGGGACACTAAGCCCTTAGCCCATTTACTCATGATAATCAATTACTCAACACAGAATTCTGAAAAAATAACAAGGATCAGAAGAAGGAAAACCCATACTGAGCGCCTGGAACCAGGGAGCCCGGACCAATCCTGTACCACA
The DNA here is from genome assembly GCF_040938575.1 of Ambystoma mexicanum. NCBI lineage: Eukaryota > Metazoa > Chordata > Amphibia > Caudata > Ambystomatidae > Ambystoma > Ambystoma mexicanum. The sequence goes on along the minus strand of NC_090932.1, from coordinate 693,920,071 downwards.
GGGCTACTTAGGAAACGACCCAACCAATCCCAGGCGTTATTGCATCCATTAGGGTTGGTGAAACGGTATAAAATGAGACAGGAGGCAGCAGAAAGTGCGCATGTAGAAACGAGAGATCTGATGAATTGCTGCATGCCGATGGAAAGCAAGGGAAAGCAAGAGGAGCAGTTTACGGAGGATTGGAACTCTTTCTCAAGAGACTTCTGGGCTGATTCATGGAACGTTTTCCTATGGGATTGCACCATTATAAAACACTTCCATGAATCAGGCCCTTCGTCTGTAGTACAGATCCTGGGTTGAGCGAGAGTACCATGAAAAAAAGGAGACTACTACTTGCTGGTAGGTGCATATTGACTCTACATCTCAGGAGCCTCGGAAGGCTACAGCTCGCCAGTGTCATCGTCATCAAGCAACCAGAGGTAGAGTTCACAAAGCCTGCTCGGGCACTCTAAACCTCCTGTGAATGAGAGAACAGAAGTTGGCCAGCAGGGGATCTATCCTTGCAACTGTGTTTTTCTATACTAGACTGGCATATAGGTCCTCTTGGAGTAGACACTCACATTTGTTTGGTTGTGCCCCGATCCTGAACTATTTCCTTTTAAGTTCTAGGTGTAGCTACATGGACCCGGTATGAATTAATCCATGAAAGCCCCAAGTCCCAGAGTTTAACAAATAGGATGAGCATTTAGAAATGAGGTGAGGGAGACCCTCATCATCCAGAGACATGGGAAATCATTTCTCAGTTTTCCAACCCCAGTTCACCCTTTTCATACTGCAACCAAGTAGGCCATTCTTTTTTATTACAACCCGCTAACCCCCCATAGGTGTTCATCAAAATCTTCCTGAAGGTGAAAAACAAATTACTTGTGTCTTGATAATATCCATCAGCTAGAACAAGTCCTTGCTACCAGAGACTCCCAATTGTAGATGGTTTAAGTTACTTACCTGCAACTCCTGTTCTCCAGCATGGGTCTGGTCTTTAGCTTGAAAACTGCATTTCTCCTCTAAACCAATAACTGTACTCTGGGGCATACTGCCCCCGTCCAATGGCAGCCCATTCCCTATGCTCCACCCCTGGTGACCATCTTCACATTTGGTAAGCACGTAAAGCAGTATGAACCAAGAGAGCCAAATAGGGGAAGGAGGGAAGGTTTGCATATGAATCATCCATATGCCAGACCCATGCTGGAGAACAGGAGTTACAGCTAAGTAACTTAAACCTTCTCTAACATGGGGTCTGGCATGGATTCACATGCTCATGAATAAAGATTAAACAGCAGTACATATACATAACCACAGGAGGTGGCAAGGCTTAACACAAGTAAAAAAATGCTCGCCCCTGGATCAGACTCGCCTCAAGTGAACAGGTTGCACAGCACCACTTGGCCAACCCGGGACTCCTCCATGGAATCCCTGTCGACGCAGTAAATCCTCTTGAAAGTGTGCGTAGACCTCCACATAGCAGTCCGGCATATGTCGAGCAGGCGCACACCAGAGAGAAATGCTGTTGCTGCAATGGCTCTGGTGGAGTGAGCGCTCGGCCGGACTGAATGACAGTTAGCCAGGCGATGATAGTGCATGATCCTGCTGGAGTGCCACCTGGAGATGGAATCCTTCGACAAGGCCTTCCTGTGATTCACAGGTCCAAAATTGATGAACAACTGAGAAGTCTTCCGAAAACCCTTTGGGCGTGCCACATCAAACTTCAAGGCACGAGCAATGTCCAGCAAATGCAAAGCCCTCTCTGCTGGCGATGATGGCTTCAGGAAGATGACAGGCAAAACCAAAGGCTTGTTGAGGTGGAACCGAGATGGTGCCTTTGGCATAAAGGTGGGGTGTGTGTACGCAGTATCACTCTAGTAGAGTGGAAGAACAAGTACGGCCATTTACAAGACATGGCCTGGATCTCGCCAACCTGCCAGGCTGAAGTGATCGCCACTAGGAAAGCAGTCTTCCACGAGAGAAAACTCAGTTGGGCCTGATGCATCCGTTCAAAGGGTCCACCCCCCCATGTGATTGGTCAACACCACATTGAGTTCACAAGACGGGCCAGAGACTTCAATGGTGGAAAAGTCCTGAAGAGGCCCTTGAGGAACTCCTTGACGAGTGTGTGACCACAAAGAAGGTCTACCCAGTGTCCTGGTGTAATGGGATATGACGGGCAGGTGCACCTTAATAGAGGCGTGAGCTAGTCCAGCCTTGGCCAAGGAAAGCAGGTATGGCAGGAGCTGCGGGGTTGACACACGCACAGGGGTCAATCTTCTGAGCCCGGCACCACACGGACAAGCACTTCCACTTATGGCCATAGCGTGTCAACAAAGCTCTGGCCCTGGCCAGGATGTCCTTACATTCCGACGGCAAGGAATAATGTTCAAACTCTAGGAATGGAGGAGCCCGGCCCTGAGGCTCAGCGACACCGAGCCATGGTGCAGAATCGCCCAACCTCGTCTGGCGAGAAGATCGGGAAGAGGAGGCACCCCCGATGGAATGCGGCCACCGACAGATGTAGCAGGTCCGGATGCCAGATCTGTCGCGCCCACGCCAGAGAGATAACTAGCATCCTGCAGTGACATTGTCTGAGTGTGTTGAGCACTCGTAGCAGGAGCGGAAAAGGGGGAAAGGCGTAGAGGAAGATTCCTTCCCACAGGAACGAGAAATCATCCCCCATGCTTCAACTGAGAAGCTGCAGGCGAACCTCTGACACTTGGGAGTTCATCGCCGTGGCGAAAAAAAGGTTGATCTGGGGTTGACCCCATTCGTGGAAACTGAAGATCCACTTGATCCTGGCGAAGCTCCTGCTCGTGGCAAGAGTGCAGATCCCTGCTGAACGAGTCTACGATGGTGTTCTTGGTGCCCGTCAGGTGAAAAGGGACGAGGAACATGTCTTGAAGGGCACAGGGCCGGAGCCTTCTGGGAGACAGCAGGAGAGTGTGTTCCGTCCTGCTTCCGGATGTAGAACATGGTGGTGTGCGAAGATCCTTGCCACCTTCCCCTTCAGTGACAGCAGGAATGACCTGAGGGCCCAGAAGACTGTCCGAAGGTCCAGGACGTTGATGTGAAGCATCTTCTCTTCCAGCAGCCAGAGGCCCCTGGCATGCAACTGTCCAGTGTGGGCTCCCCAACCTTCCAGGGAAGCATCCGTGGAGACCATCTCCTGGTATGGCGGGACCTGGAACAGAGCCTCTTGCGTGGGGTGAGGGCGTGTGCCCCACCACTGGATGGCCTGCCGGAACCCGTTGAGGGCGATCTTGTCCGCCCAAGAGCTTGAGACCTGCAGCCACCTTGCATTCAGAATTTCCTGGAGAGGCCTCCTCTGTAGTCTGCAAAGATGGAAGAGGCTGATTCAGGAGGACATCCTGACTAAGAGCGACTTAACGGCCCGCATTGCAGCTGACCGCCCTGACGACAGACGCTGTACCTTCCCCCAGGATGCCCAAAAAACAAAAGGATGCAGGCTACCCCTCCCTTTTCCACATATTTAAATTCTTTTAAACTAGATTTGATCCGCAATAGTTAAAACATTCCACTGCCACCAATCAGAAATATGTTCAAAAGAGTTTAATATTTCATCAACATTAATAAAAAAACATTACAAGTTATACAAAAAAAGACATGTTGCACACAAAACATTATTGGGGGCAACCCCTGGTCGACTCTCATGGATGCCCCAATGTATTATTCTAAAAAGAGACTGTGCACCACTGTGAGGTTAGTATACATAGGTGACCATGTCTCATACCACAACACTGCTCATCAAAAAGAGCACCAAACTAGTTCTGATAAAATGCTTCTACTAGAACTGTCATACTTGCCGAACTTCATATACTACAGAAGAGTAATACACATGCTTGTATCTATATCTGTGAGCTCAACGGAGATGTTGTTTAATAACCCATTTGGTACAGCAGAATGGCTCGTTATGAGAGTGCCTGAATCGCAAAAATGGACAATGACACATATATATCTTTATCAGGTATATAGGTCGACACATTGCATTTCAGCCCCTCAAAAGAGAGATGTCTGTCCTAGGCATTCTCATATGATCCATAGGGCCTTCATCAGGACAAAAGGAAAAAGAAAGGGTGGTATCGTTTTTGTTCTGCTGTTAATTTTCTTGTGTAGACAACTCTTTCCCGTTTCCACGCGTTTAGGGCAAGATTCTTTTTTGAATTTCCATGAATAGATGAAATCTCTGCCTCCTTTGGACTTCTCCTTAGTTTTCTCTTCAACACCACAGTGAGTGGGTATGGTGGGTTGAAGGCGGCTTATTCCTTTGCTCAGCTTTAGTGTATTCTCCCTTGATGGGGTACGGTACACTTTGCATTAATCGGAGAGTAGAAGCAAACTGATGCCCCTGGATGGCCATAACCCTCTCTTCCGAGAGAGGCGCCCGAGAAGCGACCATGTTGAGTCGGGCACCCAGAAAAAGAGCCTTCTGCGATGGCTCCAAGCAGGACTTCTGTTAATTAATGGAAAATCCCATATCCTTCAGCAGACGCGTGGTTCTCCTCGTGTGGGAGTGGGATCGGAAGAGCCAATCGTCCAGGTAAGGGCAGATGTGGATGCCATCGAGATGAAGATGCGCAGCCACCGGAGCCAGGCATTTCGTAAAGACCCTTTGGCCCGATTTGAGGCGGAAGGGGAGCGCCTTAAACTGATGGTGCCTTCCCTGGACCACGAACCACAGGAACTTGCATAGCTTCAGCTGCATGGGTGGGTGAAAGGTTGCCTTCTTCCAGTGACCGAGCATGTGCTGCAACGTGACCATCCTGAACTTCTGCCACTTCAAGTACTTGTTGAGGCTCCAGGATCGCCTCCACCCTCCTGACTTCTTTTGGACCAGAAAGTATATGGAGTACACTCCGGAGCCCTGGACGCTCTATTGCCCCCGCTTTTTTAACATGGCGTGGACATGCTGCACCACGTGCTGTTCTTGTCGAGCCACAGGAGGAATACGACAATACCTGCATTGTAACTCCAAGGTGTGCCTCTTCTCTAGAACATCCAGCACTCATCTGTCCATGGTGATGGTCTTCAACGCGTGGATGAACATCGACAGCCAGCCGCCCACTGGAGTGGAAACGTCATGGTCCAAGTCCACAGCCGGTTGAGGCCTGCTTTGGCGCCAGCGCCCTGCGGGTGGCGTGGATGCTGTCTTCTGCCGCGGTATGTTTGTGAGTGGCCTCCGTCTGCCTCGAGTCATGGAGCGGGAGGGTGGTCGATAAGGGGTGTTATACCCTTTGGTGGACCTGCCAGACTTTCCGCTCGAGGAACGAAAGGGCGACTTGCGCGGTTGTAGGGTCCCCAGCGAACTTGCTGTCTGTTTCAGTCTTGATGGTTTGTAGAGACTTGTCTACTGTCCTGCCAAAAAGATTTTCTCCATCAAACGGCATGTCTACCACTTTGGACTGAAAGTCCGGTCGGAAGTTGGTTGCCATCAGGCATCCTTGCCGACGGAGACACTCTGCTGCCCATTTGGCAGAACCATGTGTGTGCTAAGTCCAACGCCACTGTAATAGCATGGTCCGAGGCCACCTCCCTCCTCCAGGAACATGGCCAGGGCCTCACTTTCTTGTCTTCAGACACCAAGTCCAGAATAGTGCCCCATTTATACTATAGTCCCAGGTCATAACGAAACAGAATGGCCAGGTAATTAGCAGCCTAAATGGTGGAGGCCGTGGTATAAATGATCCTCTTGCCCATCGCGTCTAGCTTCTTCGCCTCCACAGGGGGCACCATGGATTCAGAGGGGTTCGCCGAGCACTTCTGGGCTGCGGCAGGGACCACCGAGTCAGGAGAAGGTTGGGTCCTCAAGCACTTGGGGGCTGGGTCTGGGCACTTCTTTTCAAGTCTATCCTGCTTGGCCGGTGCATTGCTTGGAGTTTATCAGAGCCAAGCCCTCTTCCCAGGATTCATCTGGCAAGGGAACAGACATGATGGTCTTCCGTCTGGACTTGTGTCATTGGTAGAGGAATTCCTCCATCTTAGTCACCTCAGGCACCAGATGAAAAAGGTGAGAGGCCCTGGACACCAGGGCGTTAAAGGAGCTGACTTCATCTGGTGGAGAGGCCCTGCGGGGCTCGTCAGCGCCCAACGATTCCCTGTCAGCCGGTACGAAGTAACCGCCTTGTCGTTGTCCGTCAAAGATGTATCTGAGCCTGTGTTTGCGTGGAGAGACGGCTCCCCAGTTGGAGTCAAATCGCGATGTGGGGGTGTTGGTTGCCACCTCAGGCCAGCTGGGTCCTTCGCCTAATGCTTGCGCTGGGGTGGGTTCCCGGCCAGAGGTTTCAGGGGCCTCCGAGGTGGGGCAGGTCCCGGGGCGGGGGGGCAGCCTCTGCTGGATTTACGACACTAGTGTGTGCAGCGTTGTTAGAATGTCCAATGACATGTACATTGGTTGAGGCGTGAAAGGAGCGAGCGGCCTACGGTCCAGGCCGACGCACCTCCTCAGGGACGGGTAAGAAGAGGGACCAACCCTTGGGGAGGCCCCAACAGACTGTTTTGCGACCCATTGCGTGGTCCGAATAATAGTCCTCGGGCAGATTATCATCACCTTTGTCGGAACTCCTATAGTTCTGCACCGGTTTCTCTGAAGCTTGTGGCCCTGCATCCTTCCTAGGGTCAGTAAAAGGGATCCTACCCTTTTTCTTCTCTGGGGACTTCTGGAGCGGAGTGGTGAGTTGTCCCCATCCCTGGGGTGCCAGTTGACTTAGTCGCCGCTGCTGCAGGTGCTTCTCGCCATGGGGTTAGCAACTCTCGAGGAGTCCCAGTCACTATGACAGTGGACACCACCTTCATGGTCAGGCCCCCCTTCGACGAAGACGTGATAGGCGACAAGGTAGTCCACGAAGTGGTTCATGAGCCTTCGACGGAGGCGCGATTGTCAACGATGAAGTTGTTCTGGGAGGCTGAGCAGCTGATGGAGCCGTAAACTTGGCCGATAACATCGCCGAAAGGGGGCAGCGAAGGGCTGTCTTTAGATCTGTGTCGACTTGTCCGCCCATGGTATGCAAAGCTTTGAAGGACTTGGGGACTTTCTCTTAGAGGAGCACCCCTCACAGGTAGGCTTGCTATGGAAGTAGTTGGGGATGGCAACCGTGTCCTACCCAAGATGGGACCCACAGCCTCGGCGAACCGAGTGGGACTAGCGTTGTGGAGCATGGCCTTCTTTGGGACACCCGAGGGCAGGGCGTCCTCAAAGGACTTCAACCTCTTTTCTGAGGGAGTTTGCTCGTGGGATCAGACGCTCCTGGGTGAGGCATGACCGTGCCCGGAAGCAGAGTCAGAGGCCTTGCTCCACTTGAGCCATGCTACAAGCCTGCTCTAGTGATAGTTCTTGGTTCTCTGAAAACCCACGGCAGACCTCGCATCCCTCATCATCATGGTCTGGATGCAGGCAATACAAACATTTATGATGCCAATCCTCGACGTACATGTTCCTTAATCCACTCTTCGTGCAGTTTTTGAAATGGCACCTCTTCTCGCAATGGTGAAAGGCACGGAGTAGGCCCAAGCCTGGGCCTTCTTGAAACTTTGATGAAAGATCTGCGATGTGATCTTCGCCGACTATGGGTCCCTGCTGCCGGTAATCGACCTTCGGTTAAATGATGAAGCAAAAACAAGGTCAAAATTTGTCCAAAAAACTCGAAAGATGAAAAATAATGGCCACCAGGGGTGGAGTTTAGGGAGAGGACTGTCATTAGATGGGGGCAGTATGAGCCAGAGTACAGTGATTGGTTTAGAGGAGAAGCGCAGTTTTCAAGCTAAAGAGAAATTGTTTGCTTTTTAGCGAGGATTCCCAGCCTGATGGGGAATATTCACGAGCATGTGAATCCATGCCAGACCCTATGCTGGAGAAATGCTCTCTCCAGCCCCAGATGACCGGAAACTTTTCAGTCACCAGGGGGCATGACACTGGGCCAGTATTTATGGAGTGGTCTCTCCCCACGACCACAGGTGCGCCTCTTCTCATAGCACTGAGCAGCTCAGGGACTGCAGAACACGAGGCGCATGATCTATCTGCCAAGAGGGGCAGGATAGGTGGGAAGGATAAATCCATCAGCAAGAATAGTAGCGAAAGGCAAGTAATTCCTCCAGCAGATTCCTTATCTTGAGGCTTCCCAAAGCAGTACATAAATCTTGAGTAGTGCAGAGAGCAAGAAACTAACCATCTACACCAGAAAACTCTGGGGAACTGCTCTAACAATGCGAACATCCGGTTCCAACTGTGAATCCAGGCAGTTATGTTTGGCAAACAAGTGCAGCAAAGCCCATATAGCCACGAGACAGGGACCTCTTAATGGGCACCTCTACAGGGCAGAAGTGGCAGCACAGCCTCCAGTTGAATAAGCCCAAGACCATCAGACACATCCTTCAGAGACAGATCATAAGATTCAGAGATGTATGGATGATCAATCGGGACACAGCCTGTTTAATAACCGCTCTGCCCGCACGGACACCAGTGTAACCTACAAAGAACCTGCCATCTTTCCTTATCCAGCTGGCCCAGCCAATGGGGTCTCTCCTCAGTCTTAAAAAGATGAGGGGAAAAACAAAAGAAGATAGAGCTTCTAAGAGAGGGTAACCTCAGACACATCCTTGGGCAGGAAAGGATGGTATCACTCTCCAAGTTACCCCCTTCTTAGAGAATAGAAAGTATGGACATTTACCAGACAGAACATGGTGCTCACTCACTTATTTAACGTTGAGCAGTCTTACAGAACATGAAAGCTGCAGTTCAAACGGAGCTCCCATAAGAAAAGTAAAAACTAAATTCAAATCCCAAGCAAGAACAGCAAACTGGCATGGGGAAAGTTGGTTTCACAAACGTCACAAAAACTGCTTAACAGTGGGGATTGTGAAGGACACTGCTCAAGGGTAGTTTTAAAGACAAATAGGGGCTAGATACCACTTCAAAGTGCCAATATGCAGGTCTGTCCTGCTACAAAAAACAGGAAATCCAGTACAGAGAACAGTTCAAAGGATCCAGACCTTGCCCCTGACACCAAGTCAACAACCTTATGCTGGCAGGTATAGACAGGCTTGGTGGCAGGCCTCAGAGCAAAAAGGAGAATCATCCAGAACATTGTTTGACAAGTTCCATTCCTGATCCAATAGCCTTTCAGAATCAAAGCATGAAGGTTTGGGTTGTCGAGGCTCGAATGGATCAACTGGTCCTCTGAGTGGGAGAGCATATCCACCCTTGCCAGAAGACGCCAGGAAGGGAAGATGGGCATGTCCAGAATATCCAAAGGTACCATGTCCTCCGGACCCAGCCCAGAGCGGTCAGAATCAACATGAAACCACACTTTTGCAGTCTCCTGATAACTAGTGGAACGACCGGGAACCGCAGGAATGCATACACATTTTTTAAGTGTTGGCTACCAACAGTCCCCATATTCTTTGCAGAGGAAATTCCTTGGAGCAGAACAACACACTCCTGTTCACACTGGAAGCAAAGAGGTCCCTTGGTGGAGTCCCTCAGAAGGTGAAGATCTCCCCACAACTTCCTGGCAGAGCTCCCACTGGTGGGAGGCCAGAGCCTGTCTGCTAAGAGCATCCTTGAGCAAGTGATCTGTCCTTGAAAAAAATGAACTTCTGAGAGACACGTTCTCCAGAATCATAATCGCAATGCTTCCCTGCAAAGGCGACTACCCCACATCACCCAGTTTGTGCAGGTAGTGCATGGCCAGTGTTGTCCGTCAGAAACACATACTTCGATCAAGTAAAAGAAAAAATGTAACCAGTGCCAGCTTGAGATCCAGCAAATCTAGCATATGACATACATTACTCACCGTAATCGTATTTCTGATGATGGTATCTGCTTAAATTCACACGCTGTGCATATAGTCCAACATCTAGTGGTAATTGCAGAGTATTGCATATTTTTTCGAAGATCAAAAGGGACATCGACCTGGCTGTGACTGTAACACTATCCCTAACGAGACGTGTACCCAAAATCCCTCATGCGTCGAGGGACCAGTGGGTCTTTTTCTCTGCCATGAGTGAGCCTTATAGTCTGCATGATCGAGTACAGAAGGTGTAGGAAGTCTATGTTCTTTCTACTCCAAGAGGGGAGGGAGCCGATACAATCATCAAATACAACTACGGTGAGTAATGTATGTCTTCCGATTGCTTGTGTATCTGCTAAGAAACACATGCTGTGCATAGACTAGCCAGCAGTACCCAGAGATGGTGGTGGGATGTGTGAAGGAACCGTAGCAAAGAGATGCCTTAGCACCACTTGTCCCACCTGAGAATCAGACCTAGAGTGTGTATCTAGGCAGTAGTGTTGTGCAAAAGTGTGCACGGAACTCAAGGTTACTGCTTTGCAAATGGAATCTAGAGCAACATTTGCAATTAATGCTATGGTAGCCCCTGTGCACCGAGTCGATTGAGCTCTAGGCATGAAGGGTAAATCTCTCTTGGCAAGAGTGTAACAGTGTGATGCAGTTTACGATCCACTTGGAAATGGCTGACTTAGAGACAGGGTCCCCTTCTCTACCAGCTGGCACTGATACGAAGAACTGGCTTGTCCGTCTTCGTTATTTTCAGATAGTAAAATACTGCTCTCCTCACATCTAGTGTGTGGAGGCTGCTTTCTGCCACGTTAGTGGGGTTCGGGAAAATGTGGGTAATTCTCTGGACTGGTTTACAAGGAACTTTGAGATGAATGTGGGCGCAAAGCGTGGGTGTGTGCGCAAAACCACCTGGTCCTTGTGAAGCGTGACAAAGGGATCCTGAACTGAAAGGGCCTGCAGTTCACCAACTCTCCTTATAGAGGTGATGGCCTCTAGGAAGGCAATCTTGTAGGTCAGTGCCTTAAGGCTAGCCTTGTACGATGGTTCAAAGGGAGATCCCACTAGTCTCGTAAGAAAAACATTCAGGTCCCATCCGGGGGCTGGGTCTGAGATAGGAGGATGAAGTCTCTTAATGCCATCCATAAAGGCTTTAATCAGAGGAATCCTCCCTACGAAACCCTGGTGTGGTGTACGCTGAAAGAGTAGTTAAGTGGACCTGTAGAGAATTGAAAACCAGTCCTGAATCCAACAGGTGAGTTAGGCACAGTACAATATCTTTAGGAGAGCAATCAATAAGATTGATGCTCTTGGTATTATACCAGGTAACAAAGTGCTTTCACTTACTGTAGTAGCAATGTCTGGTGGTAGGTTTCCGTGCCTCCCCGAGTATGTTCATGCATCTCTGGGGGAGTTGAAGATTTCCAACACTCCGACTTCAGGAGCCAGGCTACTAAGTTGAGTGCGGCTATGGGTGTAGTGTCAGTCCCTGATCTTGGGACAGCATGTTGTAAGGGCATGTCAGATTCCTGGGTGGTGAGACGGACATTGTCATAAGATGGGAGTACCAAGGCTGGCGGGCTCACCTGGATCAATGTGACTAGTTCCTGGTGAATCTTGCACATAATCCTGTTGAGAAGGGGAAATCAGGGGAAAAGCGTGGACAAATCTCCCAGACCATGTTATCCAGAGACCGTTCCCCCTCTGAGCCGTTCTGTGGGTATCTGCAGGTGTAGCCTGGCATTGGGCATTTTCCAGGGAAGCAAACAAGTCGATCTCTGGAAAGTCCCATTCTGCAAAGACGTTAAGTAAAATGTCCTCTTGTAGTTGCCACTCGTTCTCTATGGGTAAGGGTTAAATCTCTGCCAGAAGATTGAGTTCCCCTGGAACATGTGGGAGGAGGAACATAGTGCCCACTTCCAGATGTTCTGGGACAGTGTGGATAGCCTGCGAGAGGGAATGCCCCCTTGTTTGTTCAAGTAGTACATGGCCGTGGTACTGTCCGTGAGGACAAGGACAGTCTTCCCCTGGAGGTGTGTCTGGAAAGCCTTCAGGGGCGTGAACACTGCTAGCAGTTCCAACAAGTTGATGTGATTGGACGCTACTGCTGGAGACCACACGCTGTGCGCTGTCTGTTGAAGGAGGTGAGCCCCCCCCCCCCCAAATCCAGACAGATGCATTGGTGGTGAGAGTGGCATCTAGTGCGGGGGTGGCGTAGGTTTTTCCCTGCACAAGGTTTTCCATTGGCCACCACTGCAGAGACTGAACAAAGGCTTTTGAGCCAAAAACTAGATCATCCCACTGGCCTGACATCATTGGCTCGAGAGCCACTCTTGCATGGGGCACACATGCACAGACAAGCGTGAGGAACTAGGAAGACGTAGGAAGCCATCATTCCTAGCAGTCGCATGGCTTTGCATACTGGCTGGCTACATAATGAGGGATCTGGAACAGCATGCTTTGGACTCTCTTTCTGGAGGGGAAGATGAGCCAGTCTTCTGTTTGAATTAGAGCCCCAGAAACTGTTTGACCTGGCTGGGGGTCAGGCTGGATTTCTTTTCATTGATAAAGAATACAAAGTTGAAGAGGAGATCTGCCCTCTTCTGTGTATTTGTCTGGCATTTTCTGTACGAATCCCCTGTTATGAGCCAGTCGTCGAGGTATGGATCGACTGTGTAACGCTCACCTGGCTCCCACGGAGGCGCTGACCTGGTCTGGATTGCTGTGACCTCTTCAAGCATGATGCGCAGGATTCGAAACACCGACTGAACTGGACTCCCAAATCTGGCTTGTCTGGCCCGTATAAAAATCTTTCTGTAGGTGGAGAAAGGGGATTAACTGTCTGCAGAGTATTGTGATTGCTTCCCACCACCCCTTTGCTCTTCTCTGACCACCTCCGAAATCCCCAATCAAGGCTCACCTTAATGTTTGAATGGATGAGCTCTCCATCCTGCTTCTGGTGCAGGGGCGCGTATTTGACCAGTTACTTCACTGGTTTCGGAAGGCGAAATGCCGTGTATGCAGTTTAAAAAAGTTCCAGAGTAGAGTCTTCTCTTTGTTTGCTTTTCTTAACCTGCGATCTGTCCTTATTTTCAGGTGCAGAGTGGAAGTGATGCTTCGAGGGATATTGCCGGAGATAAACTCAGGTGAGTTTGTGATAAAATGATCTCTTTAAATGTCTTTGAATCCCTCTAGTAATGTCTTTCTTTTTTCCCCTTAGGGGCCGGGGTGCGGTACCAGGCCAAGAAGTGGCGCCGACCCGAAATGAGGAGTGGTTCTGTCAAATATGGCCAGGTAAGTCTTGTGACGGAAAATCTGGCTTTCCTCATTTGTTCCTCCTGCTCACCTTTCGTCTCTTCTTGTCCCCTGCAGGTGCAGAGATGTGGCGGAATGCCCAGAAGGTTGCGGTGGATAGTGAAGAGCCCACGAGGCAGGTGAGTGATGTGCGGCGCTGCAACAAGTAGCGCGATGCTTTTAAAGAATGTCTATCTTCAGGATCGCTGGCGTGATGGTTCCGGGCACAGGTAGGAAGTTAGATTAAGTTCTTGGTTTTCACCTTTTCTCTTCCCTTCCTTCCTTTCAGGTATCCCAAGATCAAGGCGGGTGTGGCTGGAGGCAAGATGCAGGAGCAGGCACGGTGAGCGTTCAGTTGCTAGATGCAGAGCAACGCGAAGCACGTGTGGCAGTCCGGGCGTGGTTTAAATAGCCTTGGAAGAAGTTCCAGGTAAGTATTCTTCCACGGTCCCCACCCAAGTAAAATAGTTCCTTTGATAAAATAGTCCCTCCTAAGCCTCATTTGGCTTCAGGCTTCATGCAGCATGGTCTGCGTCAGGTAAGTGCACCCAAACACCCTCTTTTATGAGCCTGGCGCCTATGGCACCAGGACTGATGTCCAACATGAGCCTGGCGCCAAAGGCGCCAGGACAAAGTCCAAAGAGCCCCTATTAGGGGCCGCTGGGCTTTTACCCGAGGGCATGATGCCTGCTCCCGGGGGTGCTGGGCCTGTCCTGGTGCTCCGGGGGTAGGCATCATGACAGCCTGGGATGGACTGCCTGGCAGGTGAGCTGCCACTACCGCCAGTACCTTCGTGAGCACCCTTGGGGCTGAGGCAATGCCAAAAGGGAGAGCATTGAACTGATAGTGCATGTCCTCTATCATGAACCTGAGGTACTCTGTGCGCTGACATTGAAATGTGAAAGTATGCATCTTTCATGTCCAATGTGGCCATGTAATCCCCCTGCTACAGCAGTGGGTTTACCTCCTAAAGGGTAGTCATCCTGAACCTTTGAGGTTTGACATACTTGTTCTCAGGTCTAAAACAGGGTGCATGGTGAGATCCTTTTTGGGTACAAGGAAGTACCCTGAATAAATACCCTTGTTTACGTGGAGAAGGGGGACGACTGATGGCGCCCTTTTCCAGCAGAACCTGAACTTCTCACAGCAGGCGGCGCAGGTGTTCTGGCGACAGGTGTCTGCTTCTTGGTGGGTGGTAGCGAGGTGGTAGGAGAAACTTGATACAGTACCCATGGGCAACAGTCTTTAGTACCCACTTATCTGAAGTGATACCCTCCGAGGCGAGGATAAATGAAGACAGGTGACCCCCCGACCGGGGAAGCGTGGGAGGGGACCCGTACCAGTCAGACATTTGGAGGTGGAAGCCGGGGAGCCTCCGGCAGCAGAGTTTCTACCTCTGCCCTTGCCCCTACGAGAGCTCGTTTGCTAAAACTGGAAGTTGCCAGAGGAGCCCTGATGGAGGACCAGGGGGCACCCCCTGAGCCATACTGACCTTGGGGTGAGCGGGAGAAGGATTGGCCACGAAAGGACTAGTGGGCGTCGGGACCACCGCGCTGGTGAAAGGGTTTAGCCCATACTGGCTAAGTGACTTTCAAGTTTTGTGCTCCTTTTCTTTACGTTTCTAGGGAGGAGTCAACCGCCTTCCCGAATAGGTTGCATTCCTCCACAGGCTTGTTAATTAAGGAGGCTTGTGTTTCAGGTTTGAACCTGGAGTTCGTCAACCAGGCATGCCGCCTGAGAAGGGTTCCCTGGGCAAGGGTGCGTCCACCGATTTCGGCAGAGTCCAGAGTGTTTTTCAGGATATTCTGGGTCACTTGTATGCCTTCAGCCACGACCGCCAGCAGGCGTGATCGGGTAGGCTCTGGAACTTACGGAGGCCATACTGTACTAGGCCCCCCTCACATCACTGTAGCTCGCAAGGAGTGTGGTGTTGTTGGCAATCCTAGTGAAGTTTGCTGCAGAGGCGGTGACGCGCTTGTTAAGGCCTTAACTTTTTTACAATCCTTGTCTGATGGGGATTCTGCCGAGGACAGTGGTACCCCTACCCGCATGCGAGGGGTTGATACGACCTAGGAGTCCAGTGTGGCGTGACCCCAAATGTAGAGGGGATCAGAGGGGGCTCGGCAAAATTTTTTCCACACAGGTATTAACTGCCCGTGTAAGGGAAAGGGACAGTGAGGAAGGAGCCAGGCATCTTTTAATAGAATTTATTAAGGGAATGGCTTGGCTAACCGGAGTCTTTTCCTTGAGGATGTCTCCCACGAAGTCCCAGTCAGGGGCGGATTCGTACGTAGCAATTTTAAAATGGTTGGCTGCTCTTTTTAAGAGGGAGTTAAATAGAATTTGGTCGTCAACTGTTGACAAATCTCTCTGCGGAGGAGAGGTAGGGGATCCAGACAGATGACTTCTGGGTCGGTGTTGTGTGCCATGAGCCCTGGTCCTCTGCCTGATCCCAGTCTGGGTCTTGATAGACAGGGACTTGGTCATAAAGGTTAAAACCTTTGTATGAAACATCCTTGGCCGGGCCCTCTGGGTTGTCCCCAAAGATATTACTGTGTGGTTACTGCAAAGAAGGAAACTGGGCACCGGGAAAGGGAAGTTTCTGAGAGTTAGAGGAGATGGGGCATGAGTCCACTTCCGTATGTCTCCTCAAGGCACTGTCTGGTCTGAAAAGTTGATGAACTCAACTCAGCCATCTTAGCCATACACTCTTCAAACCTCTGTATGGTCCATTCTGAGGAAGCTGAAGGGCCAGGGGGTGGGAAGAGCTGCCTAGAAAGGGGTAAACCCTTATGTAAGGCCTTAGGAAGAGGCTGGGGGCCTTGGAATAAATCCTTTGGGGGATAGGGGGTCTCTCTGGAGTCCCCGGCCGCAGAAACGGTAACGGGAAGCTTCAGAAGCCCCATTGACGGCGTAGAGGGTTACGGCGCGCCTGTATGCGCTGCCATGATCAGCGACACCACCGAGTTCTTCGACGTTTGAGCACCCTTGGACGGCAGGTCGACGGTAGTGGAAACTTTGAGAACTGCCCGTTCCTGAGGAAGGTTTATTCCCATTTGCATGCCACGGGTCGGTTGCGTGGAGGGCGCTGAGCAGCAAAGTTCGGAAGGCACAGACAAAACTTTTGGCGGTCCTACGGGCGCTGAGGTCTTTTTCGATGACCCCGTTGAAGAGGTATGGGTTGTGTAGAAAAAAAGAGGGGGTGTGGCAAGCACTCTAGTTCCCAGTTTTGTATACCTGATGCAAGTAGTAACAGGGTTGAATCCCATCAATGATCTCAGGGAATTCTGGTAGCTGTAGTCACTTTGACTACAGCTACCAGAATTCCCTGAGACCTAAATTGAGACTAATTAGTAACACCTGAAAAGACTGCCTCCCTGAAGATTGTAAGAAACATGAAAGCGCTTGGAGGAGAAGAGCAACTGAACTGCAGCAGATGGGATTTAACCCTGTTATTACTTGATCATTGATTGATTCTACCCTGTTACTACTTGCATCAGGTATACAAAACTGGGAACTAGAGTGCGCGCCTCACCCACTCTTTTTTCTACACTTATGGGTTGTGTGCTTAAGTACAGGTGGTGCGTGGGTGCCCTTGTCGCTGGGGTGTGACTTCCCCATAACAGTGCAGATGGCCTGCTTATTAGAGACAGGCACGAGAGTGCGTCGGCTCCGCAGAAAGGTCTATGGCTGCCGACAGATTCCTCGTCCGATGTGCCGGCGGGGGAAAGGTTTTCAGCCTGCATAGCGTAGGCCGCACACCACTTAATCCGCCCGTCTTTCAGCATCTTAGGCTGAAAGAGTTTACAAGCCTTACACAAGTGCTTGTCGTGGTCACAAGGAATACACTCGTTGCATTGGCGATGGGTATCTTTCCATGGAATGTTGCTGTTACAAGACAGGCAGACCTTAAAAGGAGTCATCTCCATAGCAGAGGTTAGCGGCAGCCAGAACGAGAAAAGAGAGGGGTGAAAGAAATGCATTCTCAAAGAGAAGAAAGAAAACATGACCCCACTCACCCTTCTAAGGGCCAGGCCTGAGGGCCAAGGCCATGCAGTCAACTGTCGCCGAGCAGTTGCAGATGTAGGCTTCGGTAGCAGGAAACCCACGATACAGCCGTCGAGATGGTGGTTGAAGTTGACTAAACAACCGTAGGCTGTGGGAATATAGCAATATTAACTCTTACGAGCTCCGCATAAGCAACCAACTAGGTTGGCAGAAAAAAAAATCTGGTGGGACCGCGATGTGCGAGTGATTTTGGGTACACTAGACGTCACGTTAGGGATAGTGTTACAGTCACGCCCATGTCAACGTCCTTTTCGAACTTTGAAAAAAAGGATGAAATACTCCAAGATTACCACTAGATGTCGGACATGAATCATGTTTGCTTGAACATCTGCGATGGAGCAGAGTCTGCTAACCGCAATATCTGGCAGGTGAGCTCCCCAGCCCTTCAAGGAGGTATCCATGACCAATGTCAGTTAATGGGTTGCCAAAGTAATGCCCATCTCAGCATGTTGTCTTGCATGGCCCACCAAATGATATCTCAGGACACAGCATCTGAAAAAGTCTTACATTCTGCCCTGAAACCGAAACCACTAATTTCGAAGTGCCCACTGGAGCCATCGATGAGTAACTGGGCCTCCGGCCCCACCAAGATGCAGGCGGCCATGTGAGCCAGAAAGCACAAAAAATGTGGAACCCGGAAACCAGCTTCAGGGACTGAAAGACATGCACAAACAGAAGGATATTTTCTACCCGATCTTCGGAAGGGAAAGCCCTGCTAAGGCAGGCGCCCCCAAGACAACTCTGATGAACCAGAAGGACCGGGATGGCAACAGATGCAATTTCTTGAAGTCCAGAGGGAAGCAACAAACTCTGCAAGAGGCTGTATGTGCAGTATAAATGTGCAGACACCAGGTCCTGTGTGCGGTAAAGCTGACAGAACCACTAGTAGTTTGGTGAAGACAATGGGTACCGAAGCAAAGATTGAATGGCAGAACTTAGAACCAGTAGCGGCTGTGAAACCGCTAACCTACGGCACTTATATGTGCAGATGCATCTCGAGCACAGGAAGTGGGCAACCTTCAGGTCCAGACACACCAACCAGTCCTGTAGTTAAAGGGTCTGGAGGATATGCGCTCAGGTGACCACCTTGAACTTGTCCAGCTACAAGTTCAAATGCTTCAGATCCATGATGGAACCCAGGACCCCATCATCTTTATTTGGAACCAGGAAATAAAGGGAGTACCAGTGGTTCCCTCGCTCCAAATGGTGCCCCATCTTAGAAGCCGACAGACCACCTCCAAAAGGCAGTAAAGGGCCAGGAGAAGGGTGGGTGTTAAAGATAAAAAAGGGGAAGCGATAACCATTTGAATGGACCCACCAGGCCCAAGCGTGGGTCCACTCCTGGACAAACCGGGACAACATCCCTCTCACCGGAGTCCACTTCACACTGGCTTGGTACTGGGGGCTGATGTGGGAGCAGAGGTGGTAAAAAACCCTCTCCACCTATTCCTTGGCGGGGAGGACAAGACTGTGGCTGTTTACCAGAAGGTGCGTGAGCCCTGCCATGGGGGTGAAGGGTGGGGAGCTAAAGAGGTGAAAAGCGCAAACCCACAGAGCAGAGGGAGAAACCAGCTGAACGTCTTGGAAGCAACTATGGAGGACTAAAGTTTCTGCCAGGACTCATCAGCATTTGCCTAAACTGCTTACCATATAAGGGCAGATTCAGAAGTTCTGATTTGACATTGGGTGTCAATCCGGAGGCCTTCACGCAGGAGTGCCCATATAGGACTGACCATCGCATGAGAGACAGATTCGGCTGTGTCAAGGCCTAAGATCTGGCATGCAACCTCTTCAACGTCACCCACTAGTATTTTGAAACCCTCAATCCCTTCGACTGGCAAGTTCTCCATGGCACACATCATATTTGTACTTGCCAGTGTGCAGGTAGCATTAAGCCCTTGAAACAAGGCTGCCTGATGCGAAGACCTTGCAGTCTATGACGCCCAGTTTGTTGCTCTCCCGGTCCGGAAGCAAGGAGGGAAAAGTCAGTCTTCAAATGTGCAGTCAGCCTCCACCACCAAGCTCTTCAGCGATAGATTAGTGGAAAGAATCGGAGGGCACTGGACAATGCTTCTTGGCAAGGTCACGGGCTACCGCAGGGACCAAAGCTGGCTTCTCACATGCCCCTCCTACATGGATAGCAAATACTAGGTCAAATGGCAACTGGGTCTCCTGTGGAGGATCCTGGTCCAAAATGTCAGTTTGGTAAAACTGGACTTTAGGCTTATTGGGGGGGGGGGGGGGGAGGTGGTGGAAGAAATCCCAGTGCCTCCATCACTTTAGCAATGAACTTCTGGAAAGGAGCATAGGCCTGCCTAGTACTAGACGAATATCTCACTCCACAGATGTGCATAAGCCGTTAGTCTCCTAGATGTCTGTGGCTGAATAAATCAGATCCTCACACTCACCATAGAATCGCTTGGGGAAGCCCCATCTCACCCAAGTAATGTGTTTCAAAACCAAAGGGGATAGCATCCCCTCCTTCAAAGATTTCAGTCATCTTCACAGGCAAATTCCCCATTGAAAGGGGGCGCATTCAGACACCAAACCTGTTCAACACTGATGGCTCTGAGGTATGAGGTGGGAAGGCAGTGACGCCTGAAGGGTGGAGTGCAGTCCAACCCTGAAGCGAGCCAACAGATGTGCGCTTGCAGTCCCAAGAGATACCTCTGACAGCTTCAATAAGCACATATTGACCTAAGTGGGCCAACAGGACCTAGAACGCTTGGGCATTGGCAAAGATGTCCAGCTTCTACTATATGAATTTCTCCCATTTCTTCGGAGACGAGGATTTGAGCAACAGTCCCTGCATCGTAGATGATGAATCCACGGAGGCCCTGGAGTGGAATGACTCTGCCTGG
The DNA here is from genome assembly GCF_040938575.1 of Ambystoma mexicanum. Taxonomy (NCBI): domain Eukaryota; kingdom Metazoa; phylum Chordata; class Amphibia; order Caudata; family Ambystomatidae; genus Ambystoma; species Ambystoma mexicanum. The sequence goes on along the minus strand of NC_090932.1, from coordinate 693,900,051 downwards.
ACAGAGGAAAAAGAAGAATGGTAGCTGAAAGAGACACTAGAAGAGTGGAACCTCTTCTTAGGTTTTCTTCTTGTCCTTCAGAACGAGAGGAAGCTCCTTTGCTTGCTCTCTCAGCATGCTCTTCTTGGCCTCCGAACTCTGGTAACTGAAGAAGTTCTCTTACCACTTTTGTGGTAATGGGTCAAGAGCTTTTCAGCATGCTACCAAACATCCATTGAAAACATCAGTTGACCGGAGATGCAATCCTCTCTGTGTTGTGATCCTCTCCAAGGCAGTAGACAGAGGAACACCCTGTGGGAATCTAGCACAGCTTGAAGCCCAAGGCCTTTAGAGGGTTAGGCATGATCCAGTAAAGTGTTATCAAAGCTAAGCAGCATTCCACGAGCATCCAAAGTTCATGGAGAAAAAAAAACAGAGGTCATTTAGTGTGGTGACCCCATATATACTGCCCCCAAAGACAATTCTAGCTTCTGGGGACTCAACTGTGTTGGCCGGTGCAGACATGGAGCCCCCTGGTAGCTGAAAAACATTCCTAAGCCATCTGCTGCTGGGGAGAAAATCTGAGATAAGGGATATGTGGGAGGAATTAATCCATTAGAAGTAAAGATTCTTGAATTGCATTTCTTCTGTGGTATGTGTTCTGTTATACCCACACAGTGGTTATGTTTGTTTCTTTCCGACAGCTCAGAGAGAAATAAGTGTATGTTCAATATTTTAGACATGTGGCAGATAGGATGACCAAGAGTAATACTTTTAACATAAAAGATGAAAAATGTTTAATTAGGAAAACCAACCTCAAGAAGGTTTCTCAATGGAAAGCAAAATCTACTAAAGCTTCAGTCTCCATTAAAAGCTAGTGCAAATTCACATTGCTTGGTGTGCAAGATCCTTAATGGGCCAGATTCAAATATCAATGGAAGCTGAAAGTAAAAACAGAACTCGTCTAGAGCCGATGGCTTTTGCTAAATGTAGGGCTATAGAAAAAAAAGATGAAATGGGACTGGAGATTTTTGTAAAATATTTTTCTTGCCAGAATAAGGCTGACGTGACTATCGCAGATTAGTCAACAAAATAATTGGTCAAACGTACAGGAGCAAAGCTGTAAACATGGGCAAGATATCACTGGAGTCCAAAGACGGAAATGGCAGACTAGGAAACAATGAATTATACCTAGCTATTGGTATGTTCTTTATAAAAGAAACACATCTTTTTGCTCATCTTTTAGAAGAGCAACACCTTACCAGGTGATAAGAGTAAGAATGGGAACTGTTTACATCAATTGGAAATCTACAGCTTTTTGATTACTTTATTACCCATGCCATGGGAAAATTGTTTAATATAGCAAAGATCAGCATATAAACATAGTGAATGGGATGACTAGGCACACATGCACATCACTCTTGCCGAGCCCAATACTGTCAATGCCTCGTAAGCATAGACCATAAAAGTTAATTGTGGTGGAACTACAGGAATACCGGAAAAACTTGAAATCTGCAGTGACATACATACAGGCTCTAAACTTTAAAATGAAGTGATTTAGAGCATCTCATACATGGAAGAACAAAACAGAGGTTTTTAAAATCCAACATAGAAAAGGATTAAGTATTAGTGTGTTGCAAGTTGCATTTAGATTATGGCACATCAGAATCAGTTTAGCTCACTAGCTGCTAGACTTGCAAGCTTAAAGTTTAGTCTTCACATTAATGGATAATTCATATCTACCATGGGCAAGGTGTGAACAAATATAAACAATAGATTATAAACTTTTTTCCTGAAAGATGTTTAGTTCCCACTCCACTTAAGAGTGCTGAACCAGTTGATAGCTAAATAAAGAAAATTGTGAGAGACACCTAATCAATATAAAGAACCAGTATTCATTTATTTTGCTGGTTGCGATTTGTAGTTCTTCAGCGAAGTGGAAACAGTTTCAAACAGTCATCCCATCCATGATGCACCATTTCTACTGAACCAGTCCTTTATTTTCTTCATCCACGTCTTATCCACATAGCAGTTTCTGTTTGCAAATCCAAAGTGTTCATTTGTTTTTTTCAACAGATTAGTTGCCAACTGAATTGTGTGCAGATCCTGAGGAGTTATACAGATGGCTTGGATGTTATGTTACTGCTATCAACATATCCATAAAAGTTGCCAATTCCATGTGGGGATCCTTTTTTGAAGTTGTGGAGCAAAAACCTTTACAGAAGCAGGAATTGCAAAAAAGATGTCAAAATTTAAGTTCAGTGTACGTTCTGTTCAAGTCTTGATCATCTTCAGGCTTAGTGGATACATTTGGTTTCAAGGTCCCTAAGCCTGAGGCAGACATGGTACGTTTGGGAACCTGGTGCGATAATTACTTTGAAATACTGCCTTTTATTTATAAAGGCAATATGTTTCACTGCTGTAATGTGGATGGGTAATTAACAGTACAAGTAAAAGTTTACTTCAACCAAAAAGGTACAGAGAAAACGTCTTCCCTTTGTGGAACAGAACTACCAGCCAAGGTACTACTACACATCTCATATAAAATATAGATTTACATATATAAAAGATTTTTTAAACCAACATCAGAAAAGAATTTGAACAGAAGCATCCTATACAACAAATATATATATATATATATATAAATATATATACGAATCTTTCATTGCCTAAGGGTACAGATATTTTAAAACCGGAAAAGCAGTAAAAGCACGTGCTATTTGAAAAATGCCATGAGTGATCATTTTGTACATTTGGCTTATTTTGCATTTTAAACAAACAGATGCACAAAACTGAACAAAAAAGTGAAGCAAACTTTTTTTTATTTATATTCAGGTAAAAACATTAACCTGATGAAGTAAATTATTGCAGATTTGAGAAATCAGCACGTAAAACAGTTGGACAGAGCATTGCTTGCAGGTGCTTCATCTGTTTCAAAAGACAAAGGCTGAACGGTTTGTTCCAAGGTAGCATTGAAAAAATTGAAAATAAATGAAACATGAACTGAAGCAAGAATAGGATAAATTTCTTCCGTAACGGGGAATGAAACAGCTTTTTTTTTTTTTACATTACATCAATTTGAAATGCTCTGGCCATATAATAAATACTGGCCAACCCAATCGTTTGAAGTGTTCAACTACAGAAAAGAAGAAACTTCGGTTGTGAGGCTCCTGAAGTCTGAAACCATTGTGTAAACAGTTTTAGTGTATCTGGTCATCTGGAAAGGGCTTTAGCCAACAATTTTACTACAACATTAAAACTAAGCTATAAGAAAAATTCCACCTAGTTACGGAGGTTGAATTATATATTTTTTTACAATATATTTTAATTTAGTAAAATTTAAATTATCTTAATTTGAGGGAATCATGAGCAAAAAAGCCCATGCTAAAAAATTGTAACTTTATGTGAACTGTACACAAAAGAAACTGAATTGCACATTGGACAACATACAAGGGAAGGGAAATCGGAGGCAAGTGAAAAAACACAACTAAGCTACAGAACAAAATTTGCCAAATACATATGTTAATTTCTGTACTTATGTACATAAGTTGTCTTTGGAGGAAAAAATGCAGACTTGGCTAGATGGATACACACAGTCCAGTATTAAACTGCACAGCGACATTTATTGTTTCCAGCCTGGAAAAACATCCCTTCCTTTTCTCTCTTTTTTCAAATTCACACAGCAAAGCAAGTTAAAAACTTCACTCATCAAAAATGATAAATTTAAACAATAACTTGCTAAAGAAACTTCGCCACAACAACTTTTTGGGCCTGATCATTTGAAGTCCAAGGGGCCATAAATGGATCTTTTAAACCAGGTGTCCTTTTTTTTTTATAATCTGCAAGCTGTTTTTCTACAACAAGAAGGCGCAATGTCAGGCAATGAAGGCCTTGAGTCAGTTGATATATTTAGAAAAGAAATCATGATTTTTTTTCCTTTGCTGTAACAGGCAGACATTGCATTTTTCATTGGGATCAGGAAAGATGAAACGATTGCTGCCCTTCTCTTGCCGCTATTAACAGTTTTTCACGCATTATTTCAATACTCGAATAGTCCGGCAACTTGAGATAGTTCACACAAGTCATTACTGAGGGCAAGAATTCATCTGGATTTTCCGTGGATTCAAACGTCTTTCGAACAATTGTCAATGGAGGATTTAAACTTCGGAAGCCTGTTTGGGTGAATAAAAAAGAAATCAGAAAGGCTATCTTGATTTTTATCAACGGTACAAGCTACTTATTTATATGACTGTCTACTTGTCTAAGTACCCACCATTCATCAGTACATAGTAAGCCCAAACATTAACCGTAAACCCAAACTTTCTTCAGAGCATTGTGGAAGTTGTAAAAAGCGAGCTGGTATGCTATACCAAAAATGTATGGTGCAGTTCTCTAAACTATTAAACACATGTGTTTTCTTTGATATTATGTGCTATATGTTATCATTTCTGCTAAAAATATCTTCTGTTTTTAAATTCTCTGCAGTCCTTTAGAAGTTAGAATATTAAAATGCATTATTGGTAACATCGATAGCCAATCTACAGTATCGTGTGAAAAGTGTTGGGCTAAGTGAACGACATATGTTTAGTGGGCTTAGTCAGAGCACTAAGTTAAGGGCAGGCAATGAAATCACTCGACTGTCACAATAAAATCATAGGCACAAGATGTTTACAATTCTACAACAGAGGGGAGAAGAAATAAGTTACTCACCGTAGTGACTAACGTACTCTTAGTCCTTAATCCCCTTTCCTCCATAATGCATTGGCGTCCCTTCCAAGGGACGGGAGACGGAACCATTTTCACCAGAAAAAACCTTCTTCCCCTTTAAATTTAGAGGCGCGCAGGGGTGCAGCCCTGGGAGCATGTGCTGCCCTGACTCAGCCCCCGGCTCCACACCTTAGTCCCCATAGACGCGTCGACAATAGATTAACATTGCCTAATGACACCAGTTTTATTAGGGGGGAGGATAGTGGGACATATGGAGGAAAGGGGACTAAGGACTAAGAGTACGTTAGTCACTACGGTGAGTAATTTATAATTACTCTTAAATCCCATCCCCTTTCCTCCATACTGCATGGGAGATTAAAACTGAGTGCAGCCCCAGGGTGGAGAGGAGACCCCCTATAAGCAAACAGGTTTCTAAGAACCACCTGTCCGGAAGCCACGTCTGACCTAGAACCAGAATCCAAACAGTAGTGCTTGCAGAAAGCCGAAGGGGTGGCCCATGTGGCCGCCCTTCTTATGACTTGCCAGGGGACATGCCACTGGAAAGCGATGGCCGTTGCCTTGGCTCTGACCGCGTGGGCGTGCATGTTGGACGACAGTGGCTTGTGCTGTCCCTCGTAAGCTTCTTTGATGGCCAAGACCATCCAACGGGCTATGGAGCCCTTAGAGGCCCGATACCCCTGGCTTGATCCGCCGAAGGTGACAAAAAGTGCGTCTGACTTGCTGAAGTCCTTGGTCCTGGCCAAGTAGAATTTCAGGGCACGCCTGACATCCAGGCAGTGCAGAACTCTGTGCCTCGTCTTTGGGCTCAGCAAAAAACATAGGTAGCACTATTTTTTCATTCAGATGGAATGCGGAAGGCACCTTGGGCAAGAATGCCGAGTGTGTCCGCAGGACTCCTTTATCCTTGTGATACGTAGTATATGGCTCTGAAGTGACCAGCGCCTGGGTTTTGCTGATTCTGTGAGCCAAGGTGAGGCCGAATAGGAAGGCCGTCTTAATGGTGACCAGCCTGATGTCCGTGTACGTCATTGGTTCAAATGGTTTGTGCGCCAGGTCACCCAGAACTATGTTGAGGTCCCACACAGGGTGTGGCCTCTTGATGGGTGGGTAGAGTCTGTCGAGTCCCATCAAATGTTTGACAATCAGGTTGGAAGAGGAAAAAATCTCCTCCTCCGAGTTCCTGTAAGCCCCTATGGCTGCCAAATAAGTGCAGCAAGTGTCTACCTGCACGCCTGAGTGGGCGAGGTGCGCCGAGAAGGAGAGCAGATCATCCAAGGTACATGCAAGGGGGTTGATACCCTTAAAGTCTGCGAAGTGGCAAAACCTGGTCCACTTGCTCCTATACTGGGCACTGATAGACTTGCTCCTGGCGCCCTGTATGACCTCTAGGTTAGCCTGGGAAAGGCTGAGGTGAGCTAGCGTGACCTGTTCAGGAACCACGCTGTGAGGGTTAGTTTCTGTGGTGCGGGGTGGATGAACCTGCCTCCCTGCTGCGCCAGAAGATGTACTGGGCCCGTCGGAAGGCAAATGGGCGGCTTCTTCGAGAGGCTGAACTGCTCCGAGAACCATTGCCTGGCCGGCCACCACAGTGCTATTAGAATGATGCTGAGGTGGCGAGATTCCTTGATCTTGCATATTACCCTGTGTTTCAGTGGTGTGGGTGGGGAGGCGTATGCTGTCATTCCGTCCCACTGAATCTGAAATGCATTTCCCAGGGAGCCTGGGCCCCGATTTATGGGTGTCCCCATTTGTAGAAATGTCCTGCAGAACTACCTCATTGAACTGCCACTTATAGTTGTCTGCCCCCAATCAGCTCAGCCTGTCTGCCTCCAGGTTGGATTCCCCCTGCAGGTGGACAGCCGTGAGGTAGATGCTCTCCAGGGCCCATTCCCACATGCTGATTGCGAGCCTGCACAGTGGGTGTGGGGTCTGGTACCTCCCTGCTTGTTGACGTAGAACATGCTGGTCGAGTGGTCTGTCTGAGGAGGACGACTTTGCCCTCGATAACCGGAAGGAAGGTTCTGAGCGCCAGCCAGATGGCCTTCAGTTCCAGCCAATTGACGTGGTACTCCTGCCGGGTCCAGGTGCCATGGATGCAGTGGTTGTCCAGGGTGGCAACCCAACCCTCGAGAGATGAGTCTACGGTGATGGTAACCTGTGGGTAGGTTACTGGAAGGTCTTGCCCAGCCGAAGGTTGCAGTCCCTGGACCACAATGTGAGGTCCGGGTGAAGTGGAGTAATGTTGATCATCTCTGACTGAGAGCCTCGCTCCTGGTTCCAAGAGGCTGCAAAGTGCAGCTGTATCCTCCTCATCCCGAGTCTCTTATGGGGGACGGCCAAGAGGACTGTTGCCATGAGCCCCAGTAGGTGTTGGTACCACCAGGCCAAGGTCACTTCTTTGCTGAGGAAGTGCACGGTGACCCTCGAGGGCTGTGATCCTTTTCTCTGAGGGAAAAACTCAGCACGTGTCCCAAATGAGACCCAAGAAGGTCAATCTCTGTGTGGGCTGCAGCTGTGACTTCTTGAGGATGAGTGAAAAACCCAGCTCGTGCAGTGTGTTCATAAGAGAGTGGGAAGTATGGTGCACTGCTTCCGGATATGTCGCCCTGACGAGCCAGTCATCGAGGTACGGGTATGTGTGGTGGCCCTGTGACCTGAGGAGGTCCGCCACTGTGTTCATCGGCCTGATAAAAGAGCCTGGGGGCCGCGTTGAGGCCAAAAGGAAGCATCTTGTATTGGAAATGGTAGCCCATGATCCTGAATCGTAGAAAAGACTGACGAGGCTGCCAGATCGGGACGTGTAGGTACGCATCAGATCCAGGGAGCACATCCAGTCATCCTTGCACAAGGTTTCCGCTATCAAAGCTGGCGTAACCATCTTGAATTTTTGTGAAGGTAGGGAGAGGTTGAGGGTGGAAAGGTCCAGCACAACTCTCAGGCCTGCCTGGTTCTTTTTCTGAATGGCGAAAATAATGGATTAAAAGCCCAAGCCTCGCTGGGAGGATGGGACTTCCTCCACTGCCTGGCTCTCGACGAGCGACAGGATCTCTGCCAAAAGAGTTGCTGTCCCAACCTGTGGGAGTGGAGGGGAGGAGGGAGGCGAGGCTGGGATAGGGAGGCGGTACCCCGTGGACACTACAGAGATGATCCAGGGGTCCGCGAAATTCTGGCACCAGGAATGTGCATGGAGAGCAAGCCTGTCCCCACTGGAGACGCGTAGACCCGGAGGGGCATGTCATGCCTTCTTTCCCTCTGAGGCTGTTGCGGAGGAGGGGGACTGGAAAAAGCCCTTACACCCCACCACACCCCCTTTTTGTTGTTTGCGCCGATGTTGAGTCGGTGGACGGTCAGGCTGCCTGGAGCACCGCTCTTGGAAGAGACAAAACCATCCATATGTACGCCCCTTGTCCGAGCACTGCTATGACTGGGTGCACGTTTTGAGCATGGTCTTTCTCAGGATGGATAAAGACTTGGCTGTTTGTAAGCTGCTTTTCTTTTTGTCCAGCTCCTCGTCCGTTGTGGAGTGGAAGAGGTCACCCCCTTCGAACTTAAGCTCCAAGAGGCGTCCCTGGACATCCTGGTTGAATTTCAAAGCACAGAGCCAGGCCGTTCTTCTCATGTCCGTGGCAATGCAGATGGCACAGCCAGAGGTTTCGATGTGGGCCACGATGGACTCCACGATGTCCTGCACCACCATCTTGGCCTCTGCCAATCCCGTCTTGAATCGCGATTGGATCGGTGCCGGAAGCTCTGGGAGGAAAGCCGTAATTTCCTGCCAGAGCCTCTGGTTAACGGCTGCCAGCATGGCATCTGCGTTGGCTTGAAGAAGGTGCAAGGACGCATTGAAATACAGCTTCTTCCCGTACGCCTCCAAGATCTTCTCCTCCTTGCCTAGCAGCGGCGCAGAGAAAGAGGCAAAGGACGACTGAGCAGCCCTACCTTGGGCCTGGATCCATGGTAGACTAGGTCCTTTGGAGGCGATCTCTGGAAGAGCTCCCTCCAACTGGCTAGTCTGTTCTTCAGAGACCTTGAGGAAAGCACGTTGCACGCGGTACAAGCTTGCCAGCCGTGGTCTCGGCCAACGCACCGTAGGCAGAGGGTGTGGGGGTCTTTAGTCGGGAAGAGCCTGTCGTAGGATGGACACCTGCTGAACCCTGTAGAAGTTCACGGGGGAGGAGCGTGACGCCTGAGGACCGAGTACCTGAATGATAAAAAGACAAAAAGACAGAAGAGAAGAAGTATCTGTGCGTGGAATTACATGGCCGAAGCCAAACCCATGAGCGCTGGTGAATTCGGCCAGTTCCCATCGACGCGGAAAAGGGGACTGAGGAGTGTTGCGCCCGAGGGCTCAGTCAGGGCAGCGCATTCTCCAAGGGCTGCACCTCTGCGCGCCTCTAAATTTAAAGGGGAAGAAGGTTTTTTTCTGGTGAAAAAGGTTCTCTATCTCCCGTCCCTTGGAAGGGACGCCCATGCAGTATGGAGGAAAGGAGACGGGACGTAAGAGTACATTGAAAAGGAAACAGATAAGAGTCAACAAGAACAGCCTGTTTCATATGCATTTGAAGGGGAGGGATTTACATATATTGATCTGACTGCTATCCTTTTTCAGAGATCTACGGTAGAAAAAACAAATGCATCACATTTTAGTGCTTTTAGTTGATGAGATGCAATATCGGTCCACACAAGCAGAATTATTGAAGGTTGTTGGTTCAACTATGGCACAATGTCAAGGAAGGTAGAAGATTAAGTCAGTCAGCAGGGACATACAAGTCAACTGGATGAAGTTATGAAGCATGATAAAGAAGTTGGTTACTTGTAATACTGGTTTTAAAATTGTCAGTTTTCATAAAACTAACATGCACTATGCAGTGATTTAATCAGAATTAACTAGAAACTGACAAAAATATCATGCAGTTAACAGCAGAGAAAGGGGCTGCAATCCAACTGAGACATCACCTGAAATGAATGATTTCTCTTGGCAACAAATGCCAGCCTACATTTCTGTTGAACAATCTCAACTGGAGAAAGAGCTAATTTCTAAGGGTGGTATAGGCAACACATCAGTCTACGAAATATATATAAAGATGCAAAACCATCATTACAACATACTATGCATTGAATACAAGGCAGAACACATCAACCGAGGATGGAAAGAGGTTACAGATATTCTGCATGCTCACATTTCTCAAAGTAACTTGGTCGATACAAGGACTCCGGCAAGCTTCAGAGTTTAAGCAATTTTGTAGTGGAAGGGTTGTAGCACTGTATTTCCAGTTAGTACAATGTTTCTGAAGAGTAGAGTACTTTTTTCCATCTGATACAAAATATAACAATTCAGACAGAACTGCTCCTAGACTGACTCTGGGGTACACAGCAAGATCAGCCGGTCATCGAGGCAGGGACAGACATGAAAGTGATACTCCTACCAAGATGGGCTACCAGAAATTCCAGATAAAGACTGGCAAGTGACGAGAGACTGAGGGGCAAGACTATGAATTGGCAGTGGGTGCTCCCAATCACTAACCTCGAGCATTTCTGGTGTTTCGGGTGGCATGGAATGTGAAGGAAAGTTTCCCTGAATCGCTATGTACATAAGTCAGTCTTCTCTGCAATATTTGGACTAGAGCCACCATTGTCAACTTATTACACATGTACAAGTTCAGCAGTAACGGAAAATGTCTCTGACTGCCAGCCGTCTTTAGTACTGAGAAGTATTGGATGTGCCCAACTTGTCACCTCTCCGAAAGAGGCACCGGCACTATTGCGGGATTGGCTAGCTGTTTTTCATTTGGAGAACAATAAGGGAAGGCTACTCATGGGGGCATTGAAGAAAACGTAATAACTGTTAAACTGCAGGGCCCCACGTGTCAGAGGTGGTGTTGGTGCACTCATAAAACAAGCAACTCTCCCTCAGATGAATGGTAAAGCTCAAACTAAAGGGATTTTGAGGCTGGAGGGATGGTAACCGAGGCGGCAACACTGCCTCAGAGTGCACTTCTCCCCTTGGTGAGGTTGTAAAAGCAACTCTGCTGCCATAGTGTTCCTTGGGATGTATAACCCTGTACACCTCTGGGAGAAAGATGTCAAGAAGTAAAAGGAACAATCCCTTGAAGAGGATTGCTGCAAAATCTGCTTAGCAGCCCACCTTGCCATCTGAGATGGATTCCCAAAAAGGCATATCTGGGGCAAAATAGCACAGCCATTTGTCAGAATGTCCCAAAAGGGGTGGAATTAGTCAGCAAGCAAACAGGAAGGGTTCACTATCCTTAAACCCAAGTTCCCTAAGGTGAAAATATTTCTGCTCAGTGCATACATTTCTTATTGTCCCCTATTGGAAGCAAGGTGTGGGAACGGTCATTCCTGTTTAGCAGCCGTGGAGGCCTGTAGTATGAAACTCTTGGGCATGTAGACAAGATAAAATGTTTATCTAGTGACGTGCAGGACTGTGCTTTTTAACTAAGCCTCTAGCACATGTCAGGGGCTGAAGCAGACCTCTCCCAGATGGCTAAAACTAGGTCGGAAAGTGCAAAGCTGAAAGGTAACCAGGTCTATTTGACCTTTGAGATATTGATGCTTCTTGGCAATCGAAGGGGCACACTTGTCTAAGTACTCCACCACTTTATGACAGTACCTAGAAAGGGTACCATTAGAGTTCCATAAGGAGCGACTGCTCAGGACAGGTGTCAAAACCACTGGCCTTCCTTAGGTCCATAACCTACTCCTAACAGCATCATCCTTGCCAGAAGTATGCTTGGGGCAGTTCCCCAGTACACCCTCTTCCAAGCATTCAAGCTTGAAAAGAATTTGATCATGTTCATAATTGAAATTCCTTTCAAATCTAGCCAGGCATGGGTTACTAAATGCCTGAACCATTTTGAGGTCACTGGAATTGAGAAGAATGCTTGGGCCAGTGCCAAAGTAAAAAGGACCACCATGATTAATTATTGATAGCCGGACGGTATGGAACCGGATTGGAAGAAGAAAATCTAGAGATCGTAAGCATGCAGCTTTGAGATTTAGAAATTCCCTCTACCAGCTGCAGGGGACACAACAGGCATAGGCTCAAATGCCAGCGCTGAAGTCAATGGGTTCCAGCCCTTAAAGAACCAAAAATCTTTAGCCTAAAATCTTCTCACTGGCCCAGGTTATGGAGGCAGTGGGGAACAATAAATGTGCCAGAACCAGGGTAGGTGCAAAGTCCTCTTCTGACTTCCGGGCCAACCAGGTAATGGCATCATATTTTAGAGGTGTAGGACATACAGAGCTTGAATGTGGAAAAGCTCCTCAAACGAGACATCTGCCTCATCTTTTTTTGTTTGGACCAGCCTGAGATTTCTCTATATCCTTGGGAGTGGAAAGCTTGCTATCTTTGTGGAAAATCATACAAATTACTTCGCTTTGGCAATGTTCTTTCTAATGGACAGTTTTGCCTTCGAAATATTCTCCAGGTACAAGTTGAAGTTGGAATTGTTCTTAGTCACCAGGGGGCAAATTGTAATTCAGCATCCACTTCATTGGTGCCTATGACTCTGGATGTGACCCTGTGGGTTGCGTATAATAAGCCAGCTGTGGACCACAAACTCACTTTCGCCCCAGTTTTCTTTGCACTCGGTAGCTGAGGATCCACAGAACTGCCACAAGTTACAAGTGTTTCCAGATTCCAGAATAGGGCAGCAAGACTTATCCTTGGCTTTAAGCTCATGGACTGCATCTCCCCTGCCCTAAAAAGTCTTCACAGGCTCTCGGTTGCTGCACGGATTAAATTCAAATCCCTCTGCATCATCCATAAGGCTGCCCGGGCCCCAACTTTATCTTACTAAATACTCTCCCTCCAGACCACTATGGTCCTCTGGTACCAATTCTGTGTGTGCAAATCGTTTTGCTAAACAGAGGGAATGTGGTTGAACTCTTCCGCAGCTGGCTCCCTCCTATGGAAGGAACAGCCTACCCCCGCCTTTGCGCCTTGAGCAGGACTTTAATAAATTCTGGAAGCTTCTCAAGACTTTCTGCTTTACCTTCTCATTCCCTTCTACTCTTCGCTGCTAATCCCACAGTTGCTGCGATTGGTGTCTGGGGACTTACGCATCCTCTGGGCACCTGACCTCTCACACCCAATCGGCCCAGCTCCTGTCTACCCTCAGCACTTGCCTTGGCACACCCTCCGCCCTGGAGGTTCGCACTTAATCTCAACGTGACCCCAGGCCGCGTAGCACTCAACAACTCAAGCTCTTCATCTTGGCTCACCTATGAGCTCTGACTCCCCAGCACTTCCGCCCTCTGCCCTCTTCCTTGCTGCACCTGCACGCTCTGAATACTCAAGGCATAGTAGCTTCGTCCCTTCTTCCTTTTCCCTCCACTGCTCCTATTAAATATTGTGGTGTAATGTATTTCACTCCCTTGTTTCCTCCCCTCACTCTCTGGGCACTTTGAAACAGTATTTTACTTGCTGTATAAGCACGTAACAAGCACAAGCAAACAAATAAATAATACATAAGGGGGAGAGCAGCAAGGAATCTGTGTTATCATCTAATAAATTCCTTCCCTCCAAAGATTCCTCATCTTAGAAAAAATCCCAAAGCAGTAAAAATCAGGAGAGGGAAGGAGAGCAAGGAACCATCACCTACACCAGGAAACAAGAGTATTGCATGATCAAAAGAGGGTGTCTTGATTATTTAAGGAATCTATGTATTAATGCTTGAAGACATGTGCATATAGTCCCATGTATCAGCCTACCCCTCTAAAAAGACACTAGGCCACTGGTAGAATGAGCCTGAAGACCTGAGGTATTTCATTGTTGAACAAATCACTGCTTTCAGAAAGCAGCGTACATTCAATCTGGGCAGCGTCTGCATGGAAACAGACATGCAGGGCCAAGTACAAGTAAAGCTGACAAAGAGGATATCTTGCGACCTCGAGGTGTAGTAACAGAGCCATTTTGGGGCCCAGACTATGGAAATGTCCCCAGTTGAAGATGATTGGGACAGAGGCACGAAAGTCCAACATTACCATAAGAAGGAAGGACGGTGGGTGACACCAAAGTCAGTGTTAGGTAGATTTTCCTTCTTGAGTGAAATGATCCCCACTTTGTGAGCCCCCCAGCATTTGTATTGGACTGATTCTTTTGAGTGAGTGAAAACCTGTTTCCTCTAACCTTGAGAACCCGTTTTAGCTCTTTTTGGTACTTTTTGATAATGCTTTCCACGATCTACATTTTATTATTGCAGCACACATCACTTTCTATTCAGTGGTGCTGGGGGCTCCTTGAGCTTCCCTTTTTTATTTTAAACTGTGTTAACAGGGAAGGTGGATACACGTTTGTCCTTCCTGTATTTTATTTTGCAAGATTAGCACACTCCACCTTATGTGGGGTGCTGTGGAGAAACATTGTCTCCCTTTTCTAACTGTTACAATAGCTTTTAGTTATTGTTACAAGTTCATCTGACAGGCTGGTGGCAGTGTACCTTTTTGCACAACTCTTGTCGCAGGCTGTCTTCGCAGTTGCAGTAAGGACACAAAGGTCACAATTTGCCTAAAATGGTGGCTGTAATTTTTTAAAGCCCTGTTCTCGATGACTTGTTTCTTGAGCCTTCTTCTACCTGCCTGGGTTGTTCTCCATAGGTCTTTTGTCTTTGGCTGGCTTCCCTTGGAAACCCTGCCAAGGCTATCAGGGTGCCTGAAAGGACAGGAAGTGGGGGAGGTGACCGTAACTCCCCTGGTCTTTGTCCTGCAGTGTGCCTGCCTGGAACCAGTCTTGCTGGGAGGCAGGCTGTCTCCACTGGACAGCCAACCACCCACGTTTGAATGATAGCATGTCTGGTGATTGGTGGGCTCAGTCAGTTTCCCTGCATAAGAGACTAGGGGCCTGGAGCAGAAACTCAGTCGACCAGTGGATCTGAAGAGCAGAAGAAGGGTATCCACAACCACTTCCAGGAACCGCCAGAGCCGTCTGACTAACTGCTGCAGTCCCACAAACAGCCCATAAGCGGATGACTTCCTACCTTAGACTGGTGGGCCTAACCAGTTCCAAGACAACCTGCATTGTGCCCTCCATGGAAGAGCGGAGACCTCCACGGCACGCAATTCACCAATACTGGGGTCCTGTGCCGTTTCGCGGTGAAACGTCTTCCAAAAAACTATTTTGTCCAAAACTTGGTAAGCATCCATCTAGACCTTCAGTGACAGGAGCCCGCTTCTGAAAGACCTCAGCCGAGAAGAGAACCGGGATTAAGCAGTTAATTACATCCCCTTCAAAGCCCTCCTTTGAACTACATTGGGGTGGACAACCGTTTGTGCCCTTTACCAAAGAAACTTATCTGCTACTCACCTGTAACCTGGAAGAAATCTTTAGCGACTCTGCCCAGTCTACTGCTTACCTGCCTTTTCTTCCTCAGGCCTGATGACTGGTTCCCAGTGCCCTCACAAGCAACCAGAGGTGTGGGGAGCACACCAGAGTCTCAGGTAAGGTGGGGAGTGCAGGGTGTGTGGACCTAGGAGTTGAGGAGGATACATTCCTTGAAAAGGAAGGTTTTGAGCTCTTTCTTGAATGTAGACGTGATGGGGCAAGTCTGATTGTGACATGGAGGAGGTTCCAGAGTCTTGGAGCGTAGACAGAGAAGGCCGGTCTTCTAGTTCTTTCCCTCCTGCACCATTGTAATTCAAGTCTGCACATTCCCTTACTTCTGGGGGATTGCAGGCCTCCCGAGATGCAGGGTTTCTCAGTGAGGTAGCCAGGATGACAGTCTTGTAGATGATGCAACAGGATTTGAAGAGGATACAGGCTTGTAGTGGGAGGGTGATGTGGTCGAATTTGCTGAGTCCTTTAAGGAGTCTTGGTGCAGCATGCAGAGCACATTTCAGGGGTGCCAGGGAAATCGTCAAAAGCCTTCCAAAAGGACATTTTCCACCATCCAGGGGGAGGGCAGCTGATCTGAAGTTGTTTTCTGGGATGCAGGGCTTGATTTATCGTAGGAGAGAAAGTTGGTAACAGGCTGTTTGTGTCTTCCGCGCTATGTGCGGTTTGAACGCCAGATGTCTGTTGTTGTTGAACCCAAGGGACTTCGGCACGGGTGGCCGGCTGGGGTGGGAATCCCTTGAGGTTCATAGAGAGCCAGGTGTGGATGTCAGGGTGTTCAGTGTTGTTGGTCAGCAGTTGGAATGCAGGCTTGGAGGGGTTGAGTTTCAGGTAAGCACTGCAAATCCAGGAATAGATCAATGTGAGGCCGACCTTGAGCCTGTGGATGTCTTCGATGGAGGATAGCTTGAGGTAGATCTGTGTGTCATATGCATATTGGTGAATGTGGATATTGTGTGGAGTGAGGAGGGTTCCGAGTGGTTCCATGCAAAGCTTGAAGACTACAGGGGACAGAATGGAAGCTTGTAGGACTCCACAGGTGATGGGTAGAGGTGGCGATCTGGAAGAATCCATTTGTATGAACTGTTGGTGATTTGCAAAGTACGATTTGAACCAGCTGAGGACATCTCGCTGATCCAAGCGGCAATGCAGGTTGTCAGTGAATGTCTGGTGGTCTGTGTCAAATGCTGCCGAGAGGTCAAGGAGAACTAAAAGGCAAGGATGACCATCCTCTGGGATTTCAAGGGCATCGTCGATTAACTTGATGGTAGCCGTTTCTGTAGGATTCAGTAGGATTTTATAAGGCTCTCTCTACTTGGTAATACAGATCTCCAACTACTAGTACAGGCCTGTACCACACAAGGTTTGGTAGATGACTGAGCAGCCAGGGTTATCTTAGGAGGGAGTGAGGGATGTAGGAAGGTACAAAGAACATGTAGCATACACATGGATCAAGAAACACGTATACACGCTGGAAGTCACATGGCAAATTACAAGTTACTCACTGTAGCGACTAACGTACTCTTAGTTCTTAGTCCCCTTTCCGCCATACTGCATGGGCGTCCCTTCCTAGGGACGGGAGACGGAACCTTTTTCACCAGAAAAACCTTCTACCCCTTTAAATTTAGAGGCATGCGGGGGGGGGGGCGGCCTTGGGAGCATGCGCTACACTGACCCCGCCTACCAGTGCCACACCTCAGTCCCCACTGACACGTCGACAATATTTAACATTGCCTAATAACACCAGCATTATTATGGGGAGGATGCTGGGACATATGGAGGAAAGAGGAGACAGCCAAAGGTGTGGCCCAGGTGGCCGTCCTGCTTATGACCTGCCAGGGCACCGGTCGCTGGAAGCCGATGGCCGTGGCTTTGGCACAGACAGCGTGAGCGTGCATGTTAGCTGGCAGCGGCTTGTGCTGCCGTCGTAGGCCTCCTTAATGGTGGCAACCATCCACCGTGCAATAGAAGCCTTGGATGCCTGATACCCGGGCCCGGAGCCCCGAAGGTGACAAAAAGTGTGCCTGACTTGAGGAAGCTCTTGATCCTGTCCAGATAACATTTCCGAGCGCGCCTGACGTCCAGACAGTGCAAGACTCAACCTTGTCGTTGGGGTCAGCAAAAACGTAGGCAAGACTATTTCCTCGTCAAGATGGAAGGCACATGGTACCTTAGATAGGAACGCCGGGTGAGTCCGCAGGACTACCTTATCCCTGTGGAAAGTGGTATAGGGCTCTGAAGCCACCAGAGCCTGGATCTCGCTGACTCTGCGAGCTGAGGTAAGGCCCACCAACAAAGCTGTCTTAATGGTGACCAGCTTGATGTCCGCGGATGCCATTGGCCCAAAGGCTTGTGCGCCAAGGCACCCAACACCACATTGAGGTCCCACACAGGGTGTGGCCGCTTGATGGGCGGGTAGAGCCTGGACAAGCCCGCCAGATGTTTCTTGAATATTGGGTTGGAGGAAGAGAAGACTTCCTCCACCAAATTTCTGTAAGCCCCTATGGATGCCTGAGTGCGCGAGGTGTAACGAAAAGGAGAGCATGTCATCCAGTGTGCAAGTCTGCCCAACGACAGAACGTAGACCATTTACTCCTGTATTGGCTCCTGGTATCCTTGCTCCTGGCACCCTGAATGATCTCGAAGTTAGCCTGGGAGAGACTCCGATGCTGACCTGCTCGGCGACCACACTGCGAAGGCTAACTTCTGAGGTGCTGCGTGGAGGACCCTGCCCCTGTGCTGGGACAAGAGAGGTGCTGGACCCAGCGGAAGGTGAATGGGTGGTCTGTCTGTGAGGCTGAGCAGTTCGGAGAACCACAGTCTCGCTGGCCACCATGGAGCTATCAGAATGATGCTTTGGTAACAAGCTTCCTTTATTTTGCGGATTACCCTGTGGATCAGGGGTGTGGGAGGAAAGGCATAGGCTGGCATGCCTTCCCACCAAATCTGTAATGAGTCGCCCAGGGAGCGGGGGCCCTGCCCCTGCCAGGACACGAAATGATGGCACTTCCTGTTCTTCCAGGAGGCAAATAGATCTACCTGAGGGTGGCCCCATGTGTTGAACACCACTTACAGTACCTGGTTGTTCAATTGCCAGTCGTAATTGTCCGCTCCCAGTCTGCTGAGCCTGTCCGCTTCGAAGTTGGCCTCCCCCGGGCGGTGGATGGCCATGAGGTAGATGTTTGCCAGGGCCCATTCCCCCAGGCTGACCGCAAGGCTGCACAGCAGAGGGGACCTGGTACCACCCTGCTTGTTGCCATAGTACATGCTGGTGGAGTTGTCGGTCTGGATAAGGACGGACTTGCCCCCAATGAGAGTAAGGAAAGCCCTGAGAGCTAACCAGATGGCCCTGAGCTCCAGCCAGTTGATATGTGATTTCTGCTCCTGTCGGGTCCACACTCCGTGGACGGTGTGGCTGTCCAGGGTGGCCCCCCCAGACTTCTAGGGAGGAGTCCGCAGTGATAGTGACCTGTGGGCCAGCTGCCAGAAGGGCCTGCCCATACGCAGGTTGCAGTCCCTGGACCACCATGAGAGGTCCGGGTGGAGAGAAGGAGGTATGCTGATAGCTTGGGAGCCCCTCTCCTGTTTCCATGAGACTGCAAAGTGCAGCTGTAATCTCCGCATGCTGAGTCTTCTGTGTGACACAGCCAGGAGGACCGCTGCCATGATACCCAGTAAGTATTGGAACCACCGGGCCGAGGTCACTGCCCTGGAAAGGAAGTGCATAGTGGCTCTCTTGATAGCCGTAATCTTGTTCTGCGAGGGAAAGACCCTCTCGGATCTCGTATCCCAGGTGAGGTTCTGCGTGGGCTGCAGCTGCGACTAGTTGAGGTTGATTGTAAACCCCAGGTCGTGGACAGTGTTCATAAGTGTGCAGGAAGTGTGCGTAACCCCCTCCTGAGATGTTGCCCTGACGAGCCAGTCGTCCAGGTACGGGTAGACATGGTGGCCCTGGGCCCTGAGGAGGACTGCCAACGCATTCATGAGTCTGGTAAATACCCTGGGGGTTGAGTTGAGGCCAAAGGGTAGCACCTTGTACTGGAAATGGCAGCCCATGATCCTGAAGCACAGGTTTTAGGGAGAATTCTCTTATAAGGCTAATTTCCCAAACCTAGTGAGTCCCCCAGCAGCTTTGCTGGATTTTTGGGGTTTGTTTTTTTCTCCTGCTAAGAGTGAGACTCTTTCTCCCACTCTTAAGCATGATTTGAGGTATGTCTGACTTATTGTGTGCTTATGGGCTATGGGGTCTTTTACTCCATAGGGTATCAACTGCTTTTGTGTATGTGTTACACAGCACCCTCAGTGCAGTAACACAGGGGTGTCATAGTGACCCCCAAACATAGACTCCATACCCTGGGACGGACTACTGTCTCCCAGGGCATGTAAAGTCACCATTGACTTTACTAGTCCAAAATTGTGAACAGAACCAGTACAAACCATCATATTGTGGAAGTACTGGAAGGGGTTAATTTGATTGCCCCTTGGTCTGTTTCCAAGGGGGCACTGCCCAGTCCCCCCCCCTTGTCGATTTTCTGGCTGGTGGCAGTGGTTACCACGCAAAATATTCCACCAGAATATTTCCTATGGGATTTTCCCATTGATTTTAAACGCACCACTTTTTGGTGCAATGTTAAAGATACCGCTGGTTTATTTATTAGTTTAATATAAAATCACCGGTTGGGTCTTTTCGCCAGAACTCTTTTCTAAAATGGCGTTCGTGTCCGTCTCTGTAACTTAAACCAAGGTCGGGCCCTTTGTTCCACTTTTTGGCGGGCTTCTCCACAGAAGCCCTCCAACTGGTGCCACTCTCTCTGGGTTCCACAGGATGTGTGGGAATGGGCACCCTGGACTGCGTTGCCTTAGCAACTCAAGTCGCACTCTGTTCTGATTGGCCCAGTGGTGAGCCGCCCGGCTCACCACTTAGCATGTGTGAGTGACAGCTAAGCTATTGAATGGGGGTTTTTCTGCATAAAAGCAGGGCTTTTGGGACTGGAACTTCAGAAGTCGCCACAGGACCTAAGAAATCCGAAGAGGGGAGAAGCTGAGCCATCTGCAACGACACCACCGGTGGAGCCCTGCTGCAACGACCTCACCACTTTCCCCGACGACAAGAAAAGATCTTCTGCCTCTGAGCTGGTGGGATCAACCAGTTTGCCATTTCGCCTTCCAGGACGTCTCTTGATCGAATCGCCCGTGCCAAGCGCCCCGGCGGCCAGATAGCCAAGCTTCACCACTGTGACCGCGAATAAAAGGAACGCACCTTTTAACCGATGAACTCCGCGGCTGGTCTCTTCCCTGGGCAGTGCAACGACTCCAAGTTTCCTCCTCGACGAGATCCTCTCTTCCCCTGGTCGAAACCACGAACTGTACCCGCTGCCAGGAACAACTGCCACTGCTGGAGCTTCCTCAACTTTAAAGGTACTGTGTTCCACCTGGCATCCCTTTCTACGGTTTGCTAAAGGTGACCCTTAATTCCTTGGCTTTCCAACTGGGTTGGCCCCCAGACCTAACTTTTTCTGAATCAACCCAACCTCTTTTGAACATTTTTACAAAGACTTGAATGCATTTCGAAACTGTGATCTTGGGCACATTTCACCTTGCTCCATTTAAAGTGGACCTGGCCTATGAACTTTGGCTCTACAGTAGACTCTGCCTTCACCAACTTGTTTTGGTCTTAGAAAAGTGTTGGGAACTGTTTTATTTTCATGACCTGCCTTTTTCTCTCCCTTTAACTTAATTATTGGAGTGCCATCTAAGTTACGCGCGCGCATCATTTTTGACAAATAGTGGTGTTTTGACTTAGACTTGTCTAATAATTCTTAAGGGAGGTGTGTATACTTTTCTGACTGTGTTTGAACTTGCTTTGATTTATAGTGCTAGTGTATTTCCTTAAGTGTGTGTTAAATAATTATATACTTTTGATACCAAGCTCTGGTTAGTGTTTGCTTGCTCTACTGTGTTTTTAGCCCTATTGTGTATCCTCTGTATACTGCCCTACTCTTCTTGAGAGAAGTCTGACTGCTCAGCCACAGCTACCAGGTAAATCTGGGTGGTACAGACGGCCACCAATTGGGTTTACTGCTTACTCCTGTAGTCTTAATCTTCTTGCAGTGGTCCCCAAGGGAACTGCCCAGGATTCTGCCTAACAGCAGGAAGGAGCGGTGTGGCTGCCAAATCAGGACATGTAGATAGGCGTCCTTCAGATCCAGGGAGCACATCCACTCTCCCGGGGAGGGAGGGAGAGGTTGAGGGTGGATAGGTCCAACACCACTCAGGCCAGCCTGGTGGTTCTTTTGTATGGCGAAAATCCTGGAATAAAAGCCCAATCTTCTCTGGGAGGCTGGGACTTCCACTGCTTGGCTCTTGACGAGCGACCAGATCTCTTCCAACAGAGTTGCTGTCCCAATCTGTGGGAGTGGAGAGGAGGAAAGAGGAGAAGCAGGGAATGGTAGGCGGTACCCTGAGGATACTACAGAGAGGATCCAGGGGTCGGCGAAGTTCTGGTGCGAAACTTGCATGTGAAAGGCAAGCCTGTCCCCCACTGGAGATACATGGACCCGAAAGGACGTTTTATGCCTTCTTTCCTGCTGAGGCTGCTGCTGAGGAGTGGGTCTGGAAGAAGCCCTTGCTTCCTCCCAACCTTTTTGTTGTTTGTGCCGGTGCTGACTGGGTGAACGTCTGGTTGTCTCGACCTCTGCTCCTGGAAGCTTCGGAACCCGCCAAACGACCGCCCCCCTGTTGGAGCATTGATGCGACTGGGTGTACACCTTGGGCGTGGCCTTCGTTAGGATAAAGACTTCACAGTTTGCAAGCTGCTTTTCTTTTGATCCAATTCCTCGTCTGTGGTATAGTGGAAGAGGTCACCACCCTTGAATGGAAGGTCCAATATGTGTTCCTGGACATGAGGGGGTTAAATTTAGTAGCTTGAAGCCAGGCCATCCTCATGTCTGTGGCTATGCAGATGGCCCGGCCAGAGGTATCTATGTGAGCCACGGTGGACTCAATGATGTCTTGCGAAACCAGCTTGGCTTGTCCTAGACCCGCCTTGAAGCGTGCTTGGCGCTGAACCGGAAGTTCTGGAAGGAAGTTTGCCATTTCCCACCAAAGCCTCTGGTTAGCAGCTGCCAGCATGGCATCCGCGTTGGATTGACGCAGGTCCCAGAAGTCGTTGGCGTACAGTTTCTTCCTGTACGTCTCCTGATCTTCACCTCCTTGCCTAGCAGCGCTGAGGACGAAGTGGCCACGGACGACTGAGGCTTTGAGTAGAGTGATGCCGCAGCATTCACCAAAGAATGCGGTTGAGGGTGCGCCGACAGCAAGAGGGGATCCCCCTCTGTCTGTCTATATTTGCCATTGAGGTACTTATTGACAGGTTGGGCCCAGTGTGGCTTGAGCCACCCCTTTTTGGCCAAAGCTACAACTTCCTTATGCATCGGGATACTCGGCTTGGTAGGAGGTCGTAGCGGACATAGGGAAGATCCCCCCCACCCCCCCAGTAGGCTGGACACCTGCTGAAGACCGCTGAAGCCGACATGCACCAGGAGGAGCATTACTCCGGAGGACCTAGTATCTGAATGACAAAGAAAAGACAAAAAGACAGAAGAAAAATCCAGAGAAGAGCGTATGGTATTACATGGCAGGGGCAAACCCAGGCACTCTGGTGAAATCGGCCCGTTCCTGTCGACATGGAAAAGGGGACCGAGGTGTGGCGCCGGTGGGCAGAGTCAGGGTAGCGCATGCTCCCAAGGCCGCACGCCTCTAAATTTAAAGAGGAAGAAGGTTTTTCTGGTGAAAAAGGTTCAGTCTCCCGAACCTAGCGAGGGACAGCCATACAGTATGGAGGAAGGAGGGACAGCCATACAGTATGGAGGAAAAGGGACGGGGAGTAGGAGTAGGTGAGGGGAAGGAAGTTTTCTTCGCTTATTTCACTTCTAACTCCCTTCCATCCAGAGAAGCTCTCTTAACGAAGTCCAATCACCCCTGCACCTCTGGTAAACCAACCAGCAGCCCAAACCCAGTTACATCCAGAATCCACCTCTCTCAAAATAACGACTTTTCCACGTCCTACCGGATACTCCGTTACTCTTTCCCGTCCCTCTGATTATCATTTCCTGCATTTCCAACCTGCTCAGATAAAATACTACCATTCCCATTAACCCCCTTGTTTATTTCGTGATAATGATCCCGATCATTTCTGTTTCACAAACCTTATCAAATCCAACCTTCTGAATTCACCAACCCCTCTAGGACGAAGAATATAATTTCCCATGACAAACCCCCCCCCCTTCTGACACAAACTCTTTCTTATCCCGTGGAAGACGGCAAACTAACCCAAGAGCTGTTTACCTGACATGGCCCGACACAAGGGTCAGGGGCAGAGTCAGGCAATTCACCAGAATTACACACATTCGACAGCCCTTTCCTTTCCCCACAGGGATAAAAGGTGGAGCACAAGAGCACAGGACGAGCAAGGCAGACCGTATTACGTGAGGGCTAACTCAGCAGGGCAGTTCAGGAGGATGAGAAGGGCCGTGCATACAACAAACTTGACGAGGACACTAGCGGCCTTACACTTTCCAATCAAGGCCCGTGAAACCTCTGTAGAAGGAATTATAAGACTGCAAACAATAGCCGGCGTGTACGCAAGACCCTCCTCTGCTGATAAAAATGCCGGGGAATGACGCTCGTCTTGGTGGGACCAACCTTGACTCCAAAGATAAAGAAAAGCAAGCGGTTCATCACAGCTGATGAGTTGAGGGGAGAATCGAAAAGAAACCAAACCGAGTCGAAAAGTAGCCGACGGCTAATTCAAACTTTTGAAAGATCTAAACAAACTGTTAAGAAAAGGGTACAACGTCCTTTCATCGCGGGACGTTTTTACACAGGTTTTTTTACTGTGAATCTTTTATCGAAAAAAAAACCCATCTAATTTGTTTTTGGGGGGGGTTTAAAAAATTATATATATGGGATGTGGTTTTTAGTAATAGATATAAACAGAAATGGAATGAGGGGTTGGGAGGGGGGCCCCCCAAAAATAAATGTAAAAATAAATGGGTTTTTTCAATAAATTCACGGTAAAAACCCCAGCGAAAAACATCCCACGATGAAATGACATGGAACCAAGAAAAGAGGGGGGAAACCAGCAACAGAGGAGTCCGGCACCACGCAGGAAACTCTGGGCGATTACCCAATTGTATAGACTACCCTAACTAGAAGCCCTTGGGAAGAGGTGAAAAAAAGGTCAAAGTGGTCATACAGAGGTCTTGTAAAATCCTCTGTACAATCGAAAGTCTTTGACCAGCAGATTGCGAAAGCCAAGGGGCGAAGTCTAAAAGTCCCAGGGTGAACTATTTTGTAGAAATTGGCAAGAGAGAACCCGGCAGAGGGATATTAACGGAAAGGGGCGAGGTCTGAAGTCCCTATGAACTGTGTGTTAACTAAAGTGAACCCAACCACCTGGTGTCCACAGTGAACGGTCTGTAAAAGTTGGTGAAAGTGAACCCGGTAGAAGGGTGCCCACAAAAAGGGACAAAGCCAGAAGAACTGTTTAAAAAGACATTAAGATTTGTGAAACATTAAGATTTGTGAAGGTAAGAACAGCCACAGTGCACCCGAAGGAGGGAGGCGAACGTCAAAGGGATCCGAGCCCAAATGAGGGAGATCCAGGGTGGAAAGTGATCACCCAAAGATTCATTGGAAAAGGAACCGTTTAGTCAAATTGTTGAATACGATATTGTGATGGGTCTACGCCCGTAAAAGGGGGACCCAAGGGTGAAGCTATCACCTAAATTATACGTGAAACAGAACTTTGTGCTCGTTTGTTAGATACATCAGGCCTTGAAGGCAAGAGACTTTTTATTGAAAAGAGATTTTACCATCGAAGAACCCTATAGCTAGAACAGAATTGTCGGCTTGTGCTGACAAAGCTCAAGCGTGTGCTGTGCTCCAAGGTCTCACCTTTTCCTGCGCTGGAAACATGGAGAAGGGAGACCTCGGGCAATCACATCCTGACTTCTGATTTGAGAACACTTCTTTCTTTATTGAAATCCTATCCCACACTCAATTTGTAATTAGTTGTAAGAATTTGGCAATAGGTTTTTCTTAGTATAGACCCTTTTATTTTGACAACGCCACTAGGACTGACTTATTTTTCATTTGATGGTCGACGCCTGCTCCCATCTTAGATTTAGGCTTAGTTTAGGCGTTTTTCCACCCTGCATTTATAGTTCAATAAACACCCTTGAACTGTGATCACTTGTGTCTGGCTTTATTGTTGCCACCATGAGTTCCTTACAATACAAAAATGTCACACTGTCAACCTTCTTTTTATCACTTGATACAGCTGATGCCCTAAACTCTCTAGCTACCTTGCTGCCTCCATCTGGTAAACAGACAGGCAGGGGCATTTCTAGTGGAAGTTTCTTACTTTTTGGCAGACCCAACCTCTTACCTTCAATTGTGCGGCATAAGGGAGCGGGGTCCTTTAATGTAGCTCCCAACAGGGATTCAACAGAAGGGCCAAATTCAGTTACAAACACCAGACATGAGAATATTGAAAAGAGTTTCTGATTATTAGATGGAGGTTGCAGGCCCCCCTTCTTTAGGTTTCAACCCCAGAAGCAAGGATTGATTATTACCGATAAGTGATTTTGGAGCTGAATCTCTCATAACACAATATCCCGCCCGACCCCACCACTGAAGCAGCCCTGTGTGCCTCTTCTTGACGACTGCCACCTGGAACTATGTCTTCATTTTCTTCTTCACAAGGATAGACCGAGATATTACTCAAGTCAAATGATGGGCTTTCTTCTCGATGTTACCCAACCAGAGGGGCGTTTTGTTCCATCCCCTGCTCTAAACCCTGAATAGACCCACTATGGATCCCTTGAGGACCTTTTGCCTTCTTGTTCTTAAAGAAGTCCTCTTTTCGATCTTGTTCTGCTTTTGAATGGGCCAAACCTTTATGAACCTCCTTCCTGAGTTTGGATACAAATTTCCAGGATCCCCTATTCTGTTTAGGAGGGAGCTTACAATCCTTAGATTTCTTTTTGGCTAATTATTTCCCTTCAGGCACCGGGCTTTTAGCCAAGGAAGGCTGCTCAATAAGACTATTACACAAGATTATTTCCTCCCTATCCGTACCCAAAGCAGATACTGATGGCAATGGGGCATTATTCAACACCGAAACCTGGGCTTCCGCCACAAACTGCCCGGGAAGAACTTCCCTTTCCACATGTGCAATGAGCACCACCCGTCTTCCTCACAATTAAACTGCTAGCGCTGGGGTCTAGATGAGGCTATAATAAACCCCTCTAGGAAACTGACTTTCCCAGACAGTTCCTTTAGCGTCTGTCTGACCTCCCAGAGCTACATATTGAGGGAGTCACACCCCCTATCCATGGAGTCTAAGAGTCGCGCCAGGATCGGGAAGGACAATTCATCCAACACCGTAATGGTGTCTTTCCCCACTCCTAGCTAGGCCCTCATCCTGAGCAGATAGGGTCTCAGGAGGGTTCTGAGCAACATGCATCTCTTGCAATTGAAACACCCCCAGGTTTTCCAGGGGGACCCCAGATCCCCCACACATACATCTCAAAGGGAAAGGCTAACAAGCAGCATCCAGTTTGCTAGTGTTCATAGAATCCGGCTGAAGAAGCATGATTTCTGTCAGGCCCTGGGCCTGGGCCCGTGGACTCGGGAGGTACTCACTGGTTAGTTGAAAAATCCAATGAAAGTCTAACCTGCTTCCCCAACTCCTGGGAGATAGCAGGTGCTAGTATGGACACATCAGATACCAAATCCCTCCCTAGTCCCAAATCCCCGGACACAATGTCCTCAATATTCTCCTCTAATCGAGATAGGTCCCGATTGAGGTTTCCAGTTGCTTTCATAAGCAAAGATCCAACGTCATGGGGTACAATGGCCTCATGGGAAGCCCCTGAAGCCACAATTCCCTACACAGCCAACAAGTCTGCCTCCCCTCCATCAAAAGAGGCTTGCAGAGTCTCCAAAGGACCTGGACTAAACCGTGTTAGCTGACATTAGTTGAATGACTAGGCCCCCCCCCCCTCCGATGCCAACAAGTTGATTCCGACATTAGGAACCAATTTATGATTCTCTGCCCCAATCCCTATACTTCTCAGAGTGGCCACCATTGTTTGGGTTTCACATTTTCAGACTAATACCCAAACTAACGTGCTGGAATCCTCACAGCCAATCAGAATTGAGGCAACGTTCAACAAAGGTTCAGCAAGTTTGATTCCAGAAAGTCTGGAATCATTTGAAAAAGAAATGCCACTCGTCTCACCGCCGCTTACCCTGGATTGCTGCAGCCTGACCGGACGATACACCACTAAATAGGATCTCTCCACACCGAGACAAGCTTAATGGCAGTCAGCAATATCAAACACTTAGCAGGGGAAGCTCTTCAATCTACCCCACTGTAGGCCGGTAGGCAGGAGGTTCAAAGGGAGTCGCACACATTCACCCCTTGCCACATACTTTGCTCAAGAAAAGCAGCCATGGTTTATACAGAGATGTTTGAACAAGACCCAATTTACAGATTTTTCAACTCCCCGTGTTAAAGGGGACTAGCGCTCAACCTCAAACAGGTCTCAAAGCGAGGATAATGTTAGGGTCCTAACCGCACATCCTGCTCCTCTGGCAACCACTTCCTTCTACTTCTCATCTGCGCCACACTCAGCACAGGACTGGAGTTGAAATAGCATGTAGCAGGTAGCTCCAGGCACTGG
The DNA here is from genome assembly GCF_040938575.1 of Ambystoma mexicanum. NCBI lineage: Eukaryota > Metazoa > Chordata > Amphibia > Caudata > Ambystomatidae > Ambystoma > Ambystoma mexicanum. The sequence continues at coordinate 693,872,241 of NC_090932.1, read as the reverse complement.
CTCCTCCTCACACGCCTTCAGACCATACCAATGGTATATAAGGCGCTATATAAATGCAAAATAACATAACACAACACACTGGAAGCAGAGAACAGACTCTCCAAAGCAACAACTTCCTTTCACTTCTCGTCCGTGTCTTTATGCCTCTTGTTGGGGGCCTGGCCTTCATGCGAAATAGACCCCTTACTAGAGGTGGTTCACTGGGCCATCTTGCCCCGCTGCAACGAGGCATGACTGCGTACTGAAGCAGAGTCAGAGGACCGGCCGGTGTCCTCGAGCCACGTGGCGAGACAGCAGTGACGATCCCTCAGCGTCTTGTTGGAGAACGACTGCCAGATTTCGCAGTCCTGGATGACATGGCGAGGATGAAAGCAGTAGAGGCAGTAGTCGTTGTGGTGATCCTCCATGTAGACAGTCTTCAGTCCACAACAGGAACAGGCTTTTCCTTGTGGATCCTGCCTCGAGGTAAGCCTAACTGCGCAGACAAAGCTTTTTGAAGATAAACGGTGGCGGGAACGGTCCATGGAGCTAGCACTGTCACCGCCAATGCAGGTTGTCGAGTAGATGTTGCAAATATATATATTTTTGGTGGAAAAGATGTTAAAATCCAAATGTATTCGTAGAAATGTTGAAGAGATGATTTTTGGGAACTGCCTAAGCGAATGTGTGGTAAAATATCTGAAGATGGCCGACATGGGAGGAGCTAAGGCAGGTGTTCCTTTTGGCTGTGGGCAGTATGACTCAAAATGACAGTAATAGAGCACAAAAGTGACTGAAAGTTTTCAGTTTAAGTGTAAACTGCTCTAGGTTACCGAGGATTCCCAGCCAGACGACGGGGAATATTCACAGCATGTGAATCTATGAAAGATCCAATTCTGGAGAAGTACTTGATATGATTTTGTCCGACTGCAGGCCATCATTAAGGCACTTCATGTATTTAAATTAAAGAATATTTCCAACTGATGCTATGATGAAAAGGTCTTGTCCCTTTTGTTGTGCCACACATCTGCTTTACAGTTTTTTTGTCATTAGCCCAGCATGACCCCAATTTAGGTAGGTTTAATGACTATGTGCCACTATATCTTTGTTCAAGGAAATCCCAGTGAAGTGGGGCATAGATCACAACTGACTGTCATGGAGTTTTTGAAATGGTTGGTCAACTGCTTCCCTACTAAACCAGTTGAATTCCATTACTTTAATTTGAACCAGCTATGGAATGTTTTGATGGCTGATACTTTTGTGTTTTAATTCATTCTTGTCCCATTCCGATTCTGACCAAGCAATGCTTCTCAAAGTGTACTCTAATTCAGAAACATTACTCTTTAGTGTTCTTTTCACATCTCTGAGGTTTCATCATCATGACCTTAAAATAGTGCTGTACTCGTGGCAGTCAAATGAGTACCAAATAGATAGTCCATTCTTTGTTGGATTTGTTGGCCCACAGAAGGATAAGGGTATTACTAAACAGATCAGTTCTTGCTGGGTAGTCATATTGTAAAGACTGAAGGGGGGCATCTGTAATTATGCCCTCTATACGGAAGGGTAAAGGCAGGGGCTCTCTATGTGGTAGCAATGGATGAGCAGCCAGGCTTAAGATTTCAGGAGGTGATGCAGGCAGGTTCTTAAGTACAATGAATCCCCAAGCACCCACAAAGGAATGTCCACACACTACTTTAGGTGATAACACAGCTTCTTTATATAAAATAAGATTTGGGAATATATATATACATTAAAAAAAATTAAGACTTTGTACTTGCAAATGTGTATTCAAAGAATGGCAAATATATACACTATGTGGTACGACACAATACTTAAATTCATTAATAGATGCACTAACTGCAGACAGTTTTAAATAGGCGTGTGAATTTTTAAGTGAGGTGTATCAGCATAGAATAGGGAAGAAAGGCAGTTTAGTTGTGAACAGTGGCAGAATGCTTTCTTTAGACTAGATATACAATTCTGTGTGAAGATCCCAACCACCCCCCAAACACCACCCGGGCAAACTTTAATGGAAAAGTTAGGGAGTAACTTATCTTGCCTTTTACAGCCTAGTCCAATAAAGTTCTATAACTTTCTGCTTTCTTTAAAAAAGGTTCTACCACCCCAAAGTACCCGCCCGAGAGGCCACAGGAGAACAGGATTCAAGACGAATCTGGGACCCCAAGACAACAACTAAGGCTAGAAGATGCTGTTCTTCGTCACAGTACCTTTGGTGCGTTGGCAGGCAAAGTGGCATGGATTCTGTTTCACATGATGATTCCCTCCGAGGATAGAGACCCCTTGGGAAGAAGGAGCCACTTGGATGCGGAGTGCATAAAAAAAATGGAACCAAAGTCTTTCTGAAGTGCAGCAGTTTTGATCGTCGCAGTGTTCTCCTTTGGTCAACGATTTCTCCTACTGTAGAAGTCCTGTGAAGATAAAACTTGCTGTGGGCTCCTTAATGGCTTGGCAGATGAGAGCAAGAGCTCTGGGATCCTTCAATGACTTCTAGCGGCAACGGGTGTGTAGGTCACTTTTCGTGTCAGGTTTTGGAATATTGCGGTTTTCCACCTTTCGGTTGTTCGGTGCTGCAGCCGCAACACGGACCGCTGGATGGCTTCTGACAACCTGGACTAGACCACTGGAGTGGGCCACAGACCTTCACCAAGTCTGGACCCTCGCAACGTCTTCGCTAGCTTCTGGTAGTTGGGAACCCACGACTGACCTTCCTCTGCACTCAGCGACGCTGGACTCTCTCCAGCAGGAAATAGTGGCTCTGTGTGTCCAGCAGCACTATGCCAGGGTACCCCCCTCTTCTGGGCGGTAGACAGCAATGGCTTCCAGTGGTCACAAAATGCACCTTACACTGGGCAACACCAATGGACTTCTTCGACTCGAGATTTCCGGGCACTCCTCTTCAGGACTCAAAGAGTCCCCTTCTCTGGACGGCAGGCACACATGACTGGCTTCCAGGGTACTTCTGATGAAGAGCAGCAGGTTGCACAATGGTCCCTCGTAGCACGGGGAGAGGTCTCCTTTTCAGGTCCTCTCATGATCAGTTCTTGGGAGAAAACAGCAGCTTTTGGATTACACAAAGGAAATATAACAGCAGACTTCTCCAGCTCGGCATCAAGGAACAGCTTCTTCTTGCTTCAGCTTCGACTTCAGTTTCTCAACAAATTGGTGAGAGGTCCCCAAATATACATGTCTATTCTCCATTCACTCTAGCTGAGCCAGGCTTAGTCAGCCAATCACAAAGAAGGGCATTCATGCAGGCAGGCAGCCAATCAGGCTCACAGGCATTCAGGCCATTCACTCCATCCAGACACCCACAGCAAAGAATGTGGATTGTGGCAAGTATTCGCCTTTCCGCACACTACACTGCATTCATGTTGGTTTCAGTTAGGGCTGTCTCATTCATTGTGTTACACACACAGAGAAACCAGACACCCATAATACAGAATGTGAGTTCACTTCAGACTCCATTATCACAGGTCCCATGCCTACGGTGTACCCACAACACCGCTTCTGGGAAGGCTCCAGCCAGTCTGACAGGAGGCAGCTCCAGAGCCATATATGCCATTTCCACCCAATAGCCAGTCAGGAGGAAGGGACAGAGTCGGGACTTCCCAGGACTTTGGGAAACAAGGTAAAAGGCAATAGAAACCAACAGGCTACAGAAGCCATCTTGCCTTCCTGCAGTAATCCATCGATTCCTATGGCAGGGCCTAGGTGTCCGAAAACGGAGGAGTCTGTGGGAAACAAACAGGTGCCCAGAAACACACTAAAGGGGTACAAAGGTATACCTCCACCCATGGGTGCCATTAAGTTATACCATGTGCATTTTCCAAAATGAAAACCTGAAGAGCTGCACTGCCAGCGGTCCAGCTGGACCCTCAGTGCGAGCAAACAGAGAAAACGCACACAGAAGTTGAAGGACAAGGAGACCCTGTCCCTCCATAAGGTATTTCCAGCATCACACATTCGTACAGTCAAGACCTGCTTTGAGTTGAAAAGGGGTTGCTGAAGGCATCAGGGCAAATTTGACCAGGAATCAGACAGCTAATTTTGCCTGGCAAGGGGGTTTCTCTTGTTAGACTTCCACTTAATTATATCTGCATACATTTGCAAAGCATTACTCCATACACTGTCAGTGGAGGCTGCCTAATTTAGCTCGTCAGTCTTTCAACCGTTTCTCATCTATGAGCATTAGTTTCGTGCACACTATTGTACAACAATCAGTACTATGGTACTGTTTTGGGAGTCTCTTAATGAAGAAAGAGTGGTAAGAAGGCATTATTTTAAAAGATGCATTTACTTACCTTCAGTCGGATGGTTTCAATTTTTCTCCCATAGTGTGTTCAGCATCCCACCACCAACCTACTGTTTCTTATTGGGATATCAGCCAAACTCCAAACTAGGTTGTTTCTCTTTGTGGAAGTTTTATTTTTGCTTTTATCCTCAACACATATGCCCCCTCATAGCAGCTTAAGGGTGTTCTATGTCATGTTCATGCTTTCTGAAGGACGCACATAAAAATACTTTTTTTCGGTTGATTTTTTGCAGCCTTCAGAAAGCAGGAAAAGGACATGCTCACGTTTTTTTAAAATTCAGGGGGCTTCAACCTCTTCCCTCCAACCCCACGCTCTACCGCTGGATTACCTTGAAATCAGGGTGTTTTGTCCGCCGAACCGCCCTCTCTCAGCCCCTGTCCCCTTCCTCCCACCCACAACTCCCCCAAACCAAAACACACACACACACACACACAAACCACACACCAACACCCACTTACCCGTTCTCTTCCTACTCCGCTTCCAGATCCTGGTGAGCATCAGCCCCTGCGCGCACTTGGGTGTGGAAGGGCGTGACAGTTCGATTTAAAAAGACTGCTCGTGCAGTCAAGAAGCACTTTTTCTTAATTGATTATTTTTCCAAGTTGAAAATAAAAGGACATTTGACCTAGAACGGCTTAAAGGTTTATGAATCCAGTCTACCCTGGCTATATTTTAAAAGAGGGGGCCTATCAGTGGAATAGTGTAGCAATTAGAAAGAACATTACCGAAGTTAAGTAGCTCATTCATACAGCAGATGCTGATAAATGCTTTCTAACACAAGTGTGAGAAAACTGTGTAAATAGTATAGTGTGCTCTAGATCAAGAAAATAATGGATATTGTACTGTTTCAGTTTTATTTGGCGCATTCTCCAAGTCAAGAAAATATTGTAATGGGGAGTTGATATCAAGCACATCTTAGAGGCATTTACCTTATTATATCATGAAACTAACAATGCACAAGACCACCACTTTAAATAGACTATAACCAAAAGTGTAATTTGTGTTCACCAACCTCCTACAGGCAGTCTGGGGCTACCAGTAACAAACTGGAGAAATAGTCGCTGCTGCTCGCTGTCAAAACTACTGAGAATCTCAAACAGGAACTTCACAGCTCGACTGAAACAAAAACAAAAAATATATACATTATTGTACAATTAGCTGTTCGTTGTAAGCAACATGCATTGCAACAAACCATCAACTTTCAGTAATATGCACTCCAATGAAATACTGCTTACTTTGCAATATCTATATGGTGTAGAAAAGATAAACAGAAAAATCCACCACCAATCAAATACAAATATCTATACAACTGTGTGTCTCCCCCATGCTCACATGGCATACATTTTCTTTTTTCTGTGCACCACAAGTTAAGAAAGCTGGTTTTAAAAAAGAAAGAAAATCTTGTGGTACAAGCAGTGAGGATTCAATGAAACCTTGTGCCATGTTCCGATATGCAAATGGAGAGACCTTTTAATTACAGGTTACATTAAGCAGGATTTTTTCTAATGCAATAATTTTAAAATTGACATCAAGACTAGAAAAAGAAAAATGGTAATCATTGCGATTCTGGTTCTTATGCCCTGTTCTCAATCTTTTTGGGAATTGCATGCAGCTCAAGTCCAAAAAAGCTTCTCTAAAAGAACATTATGATTTTAATGCTCTAGAATGAAGTTCTGCTTGTGCTGCCCTTTTCGTGCACCAACCTCATCCAATACATGAGCATCCCCAACTGCCACACCATGGTACCATATATGTTTGCCCCAGTACCAGGTTGTAGCATACAAAAGGTTTGTGAAGATAACTTTTTCTGATGCAGTTATTTTTCTCTTCCTTCTTCCTAAACTGTTTGGGAACCAGATTAAACAGAAAATGCCCTCGGAAGGGGCATCATATTCCGACCAGGTCCAAGTGAAAGGGTTGTGCAAAACAGAGATCAAAATCATGATTTGATGAGCAGGAGCTAAAGGCAGCTCCTACATATGAGGCATCACCCCTCAGGTAGGAGCGACCTCTGTGGAACTAGGAGCATAGTGCACAGCAAATCTAACTTGTGCACAAGATGCAAACTAACTGTCAATTATATATTATCCATTATGCCTCAAAATGTTAATTACGTGTGTTCTTTATTCTCCTTAATACACATTATAAAACATAGCCCTTTGAAAACATATAGCCAAGATTGAATTTCACCCCCTGCCCTGGGCAGTCAAGAGGGTTTAAGTTTACCAGGCGAAAAGCACGAGCAAACTAGCTTCTGGCAATTTCAAACCCTGCATTAGGCGGAAGAAGGCGGATGCTGGTAGCATGCGTCAATTCAGGAAACGTTTGGCATTTCGACCATCTCTGTGATGCGGATGACTTTACTTGAATGAAGGGGGGGTGAAAGCCTTCCTTACTACAATGTCCAGAACTGCTAAAATGAACCAGAGTACCAGGGAAGGTGACAATTGACTTTTTTAAATTCAGGGAAAAGTCCAACTTGTGCAGTAGCCAGCAAGTGCCTTTGAGACGACTTTGCACTTGCTCCAGCAAACAACCCATGATGAGCCAGTCTTTCAGATAAGGAAAAACGCACATTTCTCACCCCAACCCCCACAACCCGACACCCCCAAACCTCCAGTCTTGAGGCCAGCCACCATAACTGCCATAAACCTGGTAGAAACTCACAGGGCAGCGGTCAGCCCAGAATGCAGCACCTTGAACTGTTAACTGGCACTGCATAGCATGAACCTCAGGAACCTTCTGTGCTTTGAAATGATCATCACATGGAAACAAACATACTGAAGGTCCAGCAAAACCAACCAGTCTTGATCCTGTATAGCTTACAGGACTTCCTCCAATGCAACCATCCAGAATGTGTCCTTCCATTGGAACTGTAAGTTATTGAGGTCCAGGATGGGATGCAACCCATTTCCCTTCTTGAGAACAAGGAATTAAAAGAAATATCACCCCTTCCCCAAAGGAGACCGTAGCTGAACTGCTCCTTGACCAGTAGTTAGGCCAGTTCTTCCAGAAGAACTGGACTTTGGGCCATAGGCCGTCCAACAAAGGGCCATCCAGAGGTTTTCTGGAAATAAAAGCAGACATTAGCTTCCCCAGACTAGGTGCAAAAGCAATGCATCCAAAGTAGGGGCTTGCCACTCTTGAGTGTACAAGGAGATGAAACCCAGAGAGAATGTAGGTGGAGAGAGCACCTCAAAGAGGCTTTGCCCTTTCTGTGCAACACCTTCCTCTGCCTGGATCACATATTCTCTGTACTTTCTTGGATGAGGGAACACACGTAGGTTCAGAGCAGGCAGAGGACCGAAATGCTTGTAACAACCACCCCAGGCTCAGTAAGTCGAAGCAGCAACAACGGGCATAGCTTGCTGGACTGCCATGCATAGAGTCTTTGCGATAGCATTGGAGTACTTACATTTCGTCAAAAATTAGTCCACTAAAGTATCCAACAAATAGGTGCTGTGAAACTGCATACCCAGCAGCTTTCCTTGTCTGTCTGGGGCAAACCCCGATGTCCTCATCCATGAGAACCATCTCTTAACTTAAGAGGATCCCAATGATCTGCCCACAAAGTCCACCGTGCCCAGGCCACATTGCAAGGGCTGCAATGAAGCCTCTTTCTATCAGCAACCATGGCTAAAACGCCTCCCCTTATTTCCCCATAAGGGAAATAATCAACAGCATCAGAAATAAAAGACCAGATGATGTGTGCATTTAGCGAATGCACACTAGTTGATGGCCTTCAGCACCATATTACCTGATAAACAAATCTTTTTACTTATTGCGTCCATCTTTTTGCTGGCCCTGGCTGGGGACAAGGCCAGAAAAGAGGTGGACATTTTTTTTTTACATGGACTGTATCGGCTTGCACCACAGGGATCTACGGGGTCAAGTGCTGCTATAGGGCATTTACCAAGAAGTATAAACCGGCACCTACGGACCTGCTTTTTATGTCAACTGCCAGGGAGTAAGTGATCTGCCACGCAAGAGAATTGGATTGGCTATGGTCATGTTTGAAGGCAGCGTTGTCTCCCTTTGAGTACTTTAGTTCAAAATTTTCAACAGATTATATTGAACCAACTGCTTTGAGGGTGTGCTGGAAGCCTCTGCTCCTCCACCACAATTCTGATTGTTTTGTGAAAAGCAGCTTTCAGATAACCATATGTTAAGGCATGTGTCTTGTCCATGTCTGGAGATCCAGCGAACCCACTAGCGCCCCGCAAGTCTGCTGCAAAGTCCAAAATATCGACATTGCCCACTATTTGTCCAGGCAAAGATGATGGTGGCGAAGAGGCTTTATTCCCAATATCATCTTTTGATCATAGATCGCCTGGGTTGCGTTGAAATTTGGTGCCCTGCATTCAGAAACATAGCACTCCACAAACTGTGGTTTGCTGCCGAGTGCACATAGACACTCTACTGAAGTCAATGTCGAGGCGCTAAATGCAGTCCCTCAGGGCAGAGGCAACCCTTCAAATCCTTTGAGGGGGCAGGAGAAGCAGGGCTTTGGGTGCGTGTCGCCACTACCTTGACCGGCACCTCTACTGACCAACAAAGGCGCAGTGGGCCCCTGCGCTTCCGCCGATATCTAGGCCAAAACCACCATTGTCAAGGCCTTAATAAAAACCTCACGCATCTGGTTTTTAATTTAGTTCCACTACTCTCTGGAAGCACTTTTTGATGGGAAAACACCTTATCGTGATATCAAGTCTGAGATCTCACTGCTCTTATTCCTCCTTGAATGAAGGCTTCTTTTTTTGTAAGAGTGGCGAGATTCACTCTCTTTCTGCTCCTCTTTCTTACGATTAGGACCCTCTGTATCCATCCCTGAAGGCTCCAGGATAGAGAGGGTGGCGGTTGAGATGAGCAAGTTACTTTCTTACCGGATAACTTTCTTTCGATGGGGTGGTCTGACGACGTATTCCATATCTATGACAGGTAATGTCCACAGCTGTGCTGCTTCGGAAAATCTTTGGCGTCTGTGTCCTGCGTCGATGACGTCGATGCTCTGTCCCCGAGGACCTCCTCCGACGGCACCCGATGTGATAAGTAGGACGCACGACGCCCATAGCCTCAGTTATAGTTTTTTCCCAGAACGTGTGCCACCAGTTTACTGCCAGTCAGACACACAAGGCCTTGCGGAACGCAAGCTGCAATCGCAAAAGAAAATTCTGCAGCGGGGAAGACAGGGAGGGAGTGATATGGAATACGTCGTCGGACCATACCATCGAAAGAACGTTACCAGGTAAGAAAGTAACTTGTTCTTCGAGGGGATTGGGTCCTCCGACGTATTCCATATCTATGACAGACTCCCAAAGCAGAACCAAGCAAGGAGGAGGGAAAGAATTTAGAATACAAATTTAGCATGCCCAATCAAATTGCGGAATAAAGAATTGCCTTGCCAAAGGCCAGATCTTGCCCTCTGATGGAATCAAGGGAATAGTGACGTACAAAAGTATGTACGGAAGCCCAGGTGGCTGCATCACAGATGTGACGAATAGGAACTCCACTCTGCAGGGAAGTAGACACAGCCACTCCTCTGGTAGAATGGGCCCGCAAGCCAGCCGGAGGGTCCTTACCCGCCAAGCGGTAACACTCGGAGATAGCTAAAATAATCCAACGAGACAAAGTCTGTTTCGTCACAGCTTGTCCCAAACGCTTTCTAGCGTAACCAATGAAAAGTTGATCGTCCACTCTGACCCGGGACATGCGCGAAATATAAAAGCTCAACGCTCTCCGAGGATCAAGCATATGGAGCCTCTCCTCTTCCTTACGAGGATGTGGAGGAGGATAGAACGCCGGAAGAACAACCTTCTGGCTCAAATGAAATTCCGAAACCACCTTCGGAAGAAAAGAAGGACGAACTCTAAGGACAACCCTGTCCTTATGAAACACAGTGAAGGGTGGCTTAACTGAAAGTGCCTGTAACTCACTCACTCTGCGAGCGGAAGTAACCGCAACCAAAAACACAGTTTTCAGAGTCAACAGCCTCAAAGGGCAAGAATGTAAAGGCTCAAACGGAGCACCCATAAGAAACTTAATAACAAGGTTCAAATCCCAACCTGGCACCAAAAAAGGTGACGGAGGGAACACATTAGTGAGCCCTTTCAAAAACTGCGAAATTAAAGGAATCTTAAAATAGGAACACTCTTCAGACGAGCGCTTAAATATGGACAGCGCCGCCAGGTAACCTTTAATGGTCCCCACTTGCAAGCCCCTGTGCGCCAAAGAAAGCAAAAAAGACAGAACCATGGGAATGTCACATTCAAAAGGATATACATTCTGAACTCTGCACCAGTCGCAGAACTTTCTCCAACGGCACAGAGATTTAGTTGCCGGCCGCCTGGCCGAGAGCAACACCTCCATCACGTCTTCAGGGAGGTCCCAATCCTTATACCTCAACCTTTCAGAAGCCAAGCGTGAAGATTGAGGGATCTGACCACTGGATGGAGAACCTGACTCCCCTCCCGTGAGAGTAGATCGTCTCGGTAGGGAAGACGACGTGGAGGGCAGATGGACAAGTCTAGAAGGTCCGGGTACCACGTCCTCCGGGCCCATGCCGGAGCAATGAGTATCATCTGGGAACCGAACTTCTGCAGCACTTGCGGGATGACGGGGACTGGAGGAAACGCGTACAGCAGTGGGGATGACCACTCCACCACGAACGCGTCTCCTAAGGCTCCTTTTGGAGGAAATTCCCGCGAGCAAAACCTTTCGCACTTCCGGTTGACACTGGAGGCGAAGAGATCCACTTGAGGGGTCTCCCAAAGGGCGAAGATCTCCAGGAGAATCTCCTGAGCCAGCTCCCACTCGTGAGAGATCGTGCTCTGCCTGCTCAGAACGTCCGCCGTCTCGTAGTCGTCTCCGGCCAGATGAACCGCCGAGATCGAAACTTCCTGCTGGATGGCCCAGAACTCGAGCTGCATCGCCTCCCTGCACAGCGGAAGTGACCCTGCCCCCCTTTTTGTTGAGGTAGTGCATGGCCACCGTGTTGTCCGTTAGAATCAGGACACTCTTTCCGCACACAGTCGGCAGAAAAGCCTTCAGGGCTAGCCTGACTGCCCTTAGCTCCAACAGATTGATATGGAGTCTGGACTCCGACGGAGACCAACGACCGCTGACTGTCAACTCGTTGGCATGAGCTCCCCATCCCGTGAGGGATGCGTCCGTCACGATCGTCACCTCCGGCCAGGGCAGCCAAAATGGGGCCCCCTTCATCAGATTGCCCTCGACGGCCCACCACAGAAGGTCCCGGGCTACCGAGGGCGCCACCTGAACAGGGTCCGACAGCCTGCCGGAGGACTGAGACCACTGGAGCTTGAGTGCCCACTGCAAAGATCTCATCCGCAGACGAGCCTCTGGCACCAGAAGAATGCAGGATGCCATGAGGCCGAGCAGTCTCAAGAATTCGGACGCTGGGAGATTCTGGGCAAGCTGAAACTTGTGCACCATCTGCTGAATGTGAAGAGCCCTCACCTGAGGAGGAAAACACTGCCCCAGGGACGTGTCGAGCACTGCTCCGATGTACTGGAGCCGCTGCGTTGGTGTCAAATGGGACTTCTTTAAATTGAGGGAGAAGCCCAGCCTGTGAAGGGAGTGGCAGGTGACGGACAGATGATCCAGGGCTTGCTCGGGAGAGCACCCCCTGATCAACCAATCGTCCAGGTAGGGGTAGACGTGAATCTCCCCCTTTCCTGAGATGCGCTGCCACCACCACCATGAGCTTGGTGAAAACCCTCGGGGCGGAGGTCAATCCGAACGGCAGGACCCGAAACTGAAAGTGCAAGTCGCCAACCGCGAACCTCAGGTACTTCTTGTGCTTGGGATGGATCGGCACATGAAAGTAAGCATCCTCGAGGTCGAGAGACACCAACCAGTCCTGAAGTTGAAGGGCCTGGAGGACTTGAGAAAGAGTCACCATCTTGAACTTGTCCTTCCTGAGGAGTTTGTTCAAACCGTGCAAGTCCATGATGGGTCTCAATCCCCCGTCTTTCTTCAAAATGAAAAAATAAGGGGAATACCATCCCTTGTTCCTCCCCGCTACAGGCACCAGTTCTATGGCGCCTTTCTCCAGCAGGGCTTGAATTTCCTGCGCAAGGAGCGGATCCGGACACTTCAAAGAGAGGTTCCCTGGTGGATTGTCGTGAGGCCTCTGCCGGAAAGGAAGACAGTAGCTGTGGGTTATGATCTCCAGAACCCATACATTTGAAGTAATGGCTTGTCATTCTACAAGATGCTGCGCCAGCCTTCCCCCAACCGGTGAACCATGGGACCTGGCCTCATGACTGAGTGGTAGCGGCTGCGGCGTTGCCTGAGGGCAAAGAGGCAACTGCCCGAGCGGCCTTGGCACCTCGAGTACCTTTGTTTCCACCTCTGGCACTCTTATGATGGCCTCTGACTGCTAGCTCCCCTCGCATTACTGAAGGACGAGTAATAGCGAAAGGAACCTCCACTCCATTGCTGTCCCATAGGACGAAAAGGCGGAGGTTGGCGAACTGCAGCGCCCAACGACTTTGCTGCAGCTTTGAACGTCTGCAACCTCTCAAGGCTCTCGTCAGCCTTGCTGCCAAAAAGGTGTTCACCGTCAAAAGGCATGTTGAGGAGCCGGGACTGCACATCAGGAGCGAACCCAGACTTCCGCAACCACACAAACCTGCGCATTACGGTGCTCGCCGCCATGGACCGGCTGACACAATCCGCCAAGTCCAAACCCGACTGAACGGCCTCACACATAGCATCCTTGCCATCCTGAACCATAGCAAGGAAACCATCCCGTTCGTCCCCTTTGGGAATATGATCAGCCGCTAATGCAACACTGTTCCACAGAGTGTGTGTGAAACGAGACAAGGCACATATGGAGTTGGCCGCCTGAAGCGCCATACCCCCCCCCCCCCCGAAGAAAACACTTTCTTCGCCCAGCCGTCAAAACGTTTGTCGTCCCTATCCGGAGGGATGGTAAGATACGACGCCTGCTTTGCCGGGGCCGTAGCTGCCTGCACCACCAAACTCTCCGGGGTGGGGTGCCTAGACAAGTAGCAGGGGTCGCTACTGGCTGGACGGTATTTTCGCAGGCGTCGTGCGAGTCCGTGACCGACATCTTGGACCCACAGTCCCCGCAGTTCTTGAAGCCCGGACGCGGGGTTGAAGACGAGAAAGACATCGCCACAAACAGGTCTTCACAACAAACCGAACAGGTTCAACGAACCGAGAATAGTAAACAGCAAACTCCAACGAGTCAAGGCGTACCGAGATTCACGAAGCGAACACGTTCGCGGAAAAAACGGAACTCAGGCTATGGGCGTCGTGCGTCCTACTTATCACATCGGGTGACGTCGGCCGTCCTCGGGGACGGCGCATCAACTTCATCGACGCAGGACGCAGACGCCAAAGATTTTCCGAAGCAGCACAGCTGTGGACATTACCTGTCATAGATATGGAATACATTGGAGGACCCAATCCCCTCGACGTGTAAGCGTGGGGGCGAAGGCTAAAATGATTGGGGTTCAAGAACCTCACTACTCATTGTCAAGATCCGTACCAAGGCACCACAAACAAATACTGTGCAGATCTATCATGGACAATTCAGCATTACTGTCTTTGCCGCCCTTTAACCGACTTGGTCCTGGCAAAGCTCCAACACTCGTGGCAAGAACATAGTTCCCTGCTGAGCGAGTCTACGATTGTGTTCTTGGTGCCCACCAGGTGAAAAGGGACGAGAAACATGTCCTGACGGATGGCCCAGTGCCAGATCCAGGGCTTCCCTTGAGAGAGACGGAGAGCGCATTCTGCCCTGCCTCCAGATGTAGAACATGGTGGTGGTGTTGTACGTGAAGATCCTCACTACCTTGCTCCTCAGCGACAGCAGGAAGGGAGGGCCCAGAAAACGTGCCAAAGTTCCAGGACGTTGATGTGAAGGGTCTTTTCATCCGGCAGCCAGAGGCATCTGGCGTGCAATTGTCCGGTGTTAGCTCCCCACCCTTCCAGAGAAGATTCCATGGCGACGGTCTCCTGGTAAGGAGTGACTTGGAATGGGGCCCCTTGCGTGAGATTAGAGTGCACACCCCACCACTGTATTGCTCGACGTAACTCATTGTTGAGGGCGATCTTGTCCGTCCAGGATCCCGAGACTTGCAGCCACTTTGCATCCAGAAACTCCTGGAGATGCCTCATCTGTAGTCTGCAAAGGATGAGGTTGAGTAGGACATCATGCCCAGCAGTGATTTTACTGCTCGCACAGTAGCCGACCCTACCGACAACAGGCGCTGCACCTTCCCCTAGGATGGCTATCACCCTCTCTTCTGAGGGAGACGCCAGACAAGTTACCGTGTTGAGTCAGGCTCCCAGAAACAGAGCGTACTGCAATGGTTCCAAGCAGGACTTCGGATATTTTATGGAGAATCCTAGATCAGTCAGCAGACGCACGGTGCTCGCCATGTGCTGGCTCGACAGAGCGCGATCGGACGAGCCAATCGTCCAGGTATGGGTAGATGTGGATGCCCTTGAGACGAAGATGTGCCGCCACCGGAGCCAAGAACTTTGTAAAGATCCTGTAACGCTCACCTGATTCCCGTAGAGGAGCCGGTCTTGACTGGGCATATACCGTATCTTCAAAGGTGATGTGTAACACACGGCTGGCTCTTTGGGCTGGACCTCTGTGCACTGTATGTCTGGCTCGAAGGGTAAGATGTCTGCAGATAGAAAATGTGGGATTAATGAACTGGGTTATTGAATGTCTCTCTCTTCTTCCCTTTCTCTTCTCCTGTAGAACACCAAAAGGTTAACGCTCTCACCTTAGGTAAGTGAACGCCGTGCTCTCCATCTGCCTCGAGGCAGGGTGCTGTAACCAGTTTCTTCACTGGATAAGGGGAGCAGGCCTCTTGACTTCAGAGGACTGCTGTCCGTCGTTTACTGCACGAACGGTAAGTTTCGAGTAATTCTAAAGTCATTAAAGTCTTTAGTAATGATGTCTCTTGTTTTGCAGGGTTCCGGCGATGGCGGATGGCGGGCTGAAGTGAGTTGAAGATGGAGCCCGTGTGATGAATAGAAGCGCCTGGAAGCACGTAAGTAAGCGATTGTTGCCTGCTTCACGATGCGCTCTAACTGTCTTTTTATTTTCCAGGTACAAGTTCGGGGCGGCTGCAGGGTGCCGGAATACCCACTGGGTTAGATGTGGAAAGGAGTAATGGCACGTGAGTATTAAAGTTCCCCAATGTCTTTAAACGCACCTTGTTTTGTCTTTCAGATGCGGGATGCAGCGCCGAAGGCCTCCGGAGCGTGCGAAGAGTTGGTAAGCTTTTGTCTTTCAGATGCCGGAATGCAGTGTGAAGACCTCCGGAGCGCACGAAGAGTAGGTAAGCCTTTGTCTTTCAGATGCCGGAATGCAGCGCGAGGCGTTGGTGACAGCCGATGGACCAGGTAAGTGAAGAGCTGTCACTGAAGACCGTAATGCTAACCTGTTCTTTCTTGTCTTTATAGGTGTTGCTGAAGACTGGATTCAGAATGGTAAGCCTTTTTCCTTAGGCCCAGGATCAGATGCAGAAGACACGATGAGCGTTCTGCTGCTGAGGATGCAGAATAACGCAAAGCAAGATTCATCCATCGGGTGTGGTTTAAATAGCCTCCTGTAGTGCTTAGGTCCCTCCTTCCACAGCCACGCCTAGGTAAGAAAAGAGTTCCTGCTTTCCAGAAGAGTTCCAGTGTTCTGAATCTAGGGAGTGGCTCCTGCCCCACCCAACAGGAAAAGTAGTTCCAAACAGAAGAGGATCAGAGACTCAACTGGCAGGCATGTAAGCAGCATGGTCTGCTGCAGGTAAGTCCACCAAAGCATTATGAGCCCGGCGCTTCCAGCGCTGGGACTGGGCATATTTATGAGCCTGGTGCCACTGGAGCCAGGACTGGGTCCAAAAGGTCCCAATTGGGACTGGTTGGCACTCGGAACCTGGGTTATGGATCTGCTTCCAAGGGAGTTGGGAAAACCCTGACCTTTTGGAAGCAGAGATCATGACAGATCCTTAGGGCCGATTTCATGCTGAAGGAGAGCGCCTTGAACAGATAGTGTAGCCCCTGGACCACGAATCACAGGAACATGCAGTGCTTCTGGTGGATGGTGAAGTAGACATCCTCCAGATCCATAGATGGCAGGTAGTCGCCTTCCTCCAGTTGGCCGAGCATGTGCTGCAACAGGACCACCCTGAATTTCTGGGACTTCAAGTACTTGTTGAGGCATCTTTCGGACCACAAAGTATCAGAGTACACTCTGGAGCCCTCTAGGTACTGGGGGACGGGCTCCATCGCCCCCTTCTTCGACATGGCGTGGACCTGCTGCAGCAGCTGCGCCACGTGCTGTTCTCGTCAAGCCACTGTGGGAATATGAGGGCACCTGCGTTGGAACTCCATAGTGTGTCCCTGTTCGAGAACGTCCACCACCCATCTGTCGGTGGTGATGGTCTTCCACACGCCGATGAACCTCGCCAGTCGGCCAGGTGCACAAGTACAGAAAAGCCCCCCCCCGCCCCCCCCAGAATCCACAGCCGGTTCAGCCCTGCTTTGGTGTCAGAGCTCTGCCCTGCGGTTGGCGCCCATGCTATCCTCTGCTGTCATATGCCTGTGAGCTACCTCTGTAGGCCTCTTGAGTCGTGGAATGGGAAGGCTGCCGATAAGGGGTGCTATATCCCTTGGAGGACCTAGCAGGCTTTCCTCTTGAGGAACGAAAAGACGACCAATGTTGCTGCAGGGTACCCAGTGAACGTGCTGTCTCCTTGTCCCTCTTGATAGTTTGCAGAGACTCAAAGGTCTTGCCAAATAGGTTCTCTCCATCAAATGGCATGTCCAACACTTTGGACGTAACATGGCTCCTGCCGATGAAGAGACAATCTGTTGTCCATTTGACAGAACCCACTGTGATGGCATGGTTAGAGGCCACTTTCCACTCCAGGAACAAAGCCAGAGTTTCTACCTTCTTATTTTCAGGTAAGAAGTCCAAAATAGGGCCCAGTTTGTACCATAGTTCCTGGTCATTGTGGGACAAAATGGCCAGGGCATTAGGGGCCTTAATGGTGCTGGCAGCAGTATAGATGATCCTTTTCCCCCATAGCGTCCAGCTTCTTCCCCTACCAGTCTGTTGGCACCATGGACGAGTACGAAGGGGGTCGCACAGTGTTTCCTGGCCATGGCTGAGACTACAGAGTCAGGTGAAGACTGGGACCTCAGGCACTTGGGGGCCGAGTCTGGAACTCTGTATTTCTTCTCGAGCCTGTCCTGCTTGGGTGGAGCAGTGCTCGGATTCTTCATTAGGGCCAGGTCCTCATCCCAGATATCGTCCAGCAAGGGGACAGACATGGTCTTCTGTCTTGACTCACGACGTTGGTAAAGGAATCCTTCCTTTTTCATCTTCTCAGGCACCAGACCTCATCCGACGGAGAAACCCTGTACTTTTGTTCGGCACCCACTGGTTCCCCATCAACTGGTACGGAGTCAACCAGCTTTTTCGGTGTCCGTTGCTGTAGCTGCTGTATCTGTGCCAGTGTGTGTGCGTGACCAGTTCCCCAGTCAGGGTCAAGTTCCGAGGTGGAGGCAGTAGCGTTGGTTGACGACTTGGACAAGCAGGATCCTTTGACCTGCATTTGCACCGGGAAGGGTTTCTGGGAAGAGCTCTTGGGGGACTCCTAGATGGAGCAGGGCCCGGTGTGGGCAACAGTCTCTGTTGAATGTCTGATACAAGCGTGTGCAGCATGGTCAGAATGTATAAAGACATGTCCTGGGCTGAGGCTTGGAAGGAATGAGAGGTGAAGGCTCCGGACTGGTGCGCTTCTTCTGGCGAGGTGGAGGACCGGGCTCGCCTCGTGGTGACACCTACAGACAGGTCCCTGACCCCTTCCTGGTCCGAATAATAGTCTTCGGGCAGATTGTTGTCACCCTCATCGAAGCTCGATTAAATCTGTAACGATCTCACCAGGACAGCCCGGGTTTCCGTTGCGCCTTTTGCCAGGAGCCGACAAACCTCTTCCAACAGGACAGGGTCTGAGGTTAAAGTGGGGATTGAAAGGATTGGTCTGGACGGCATGGAGTAAAGGGGGACAATAACCCCGATATACGTCTGCAAGGCACAAGCATTGGATGTGGTGCAACACCACTCCTTGATGAACAGGGAAATTCTCCCCCATGGCCAACTGGGGATGGAAGTCGTTTTCACAGGGTTTTTGCACCTCTGGCAGAAGAGGTACTGTTGAGGCAGAGACATATTTTGGCACTCCACTGCTTCTCTTAACCTGAGAGTCTTAAGCCACGAACCCCCAAAAGGACATCTCCATCAAAGGGCATATCCAGGAGCTTGCTTTCTCATAATGTCCTGGGCGAACCCAGAGGTTCCGAACTAGGAATGCCTCCTCATCACAGTCTTAGTGGCCATTGCCTGCGCCACACCGTGCCAGTAGTCCATACTACAACAGACGCTTCACTACCAGCCTGAATAAGAGTGCAAAATCCCTCTCACGTCCCTGTCTGACAGACTTTCGGTAGCCCCAACACCTACGTCCTGAGGCCAAAAGAATGCATTTTCCACCCTCATGGCAAGATTACCGCAGACGAAAACCTTCCTTCCCTATGCTTCCAAACTCTTGGTCTCCTTGTCAAAGGGAAAGAGCATAAACTTGAACATCTTGTGCCAGCCATAGCCAGAACCACCAAGCTCCCGGAGATGCACGAGTGGACCCCAAGGCCAGATCGGAAGGCAACTGTTTGTGCTTCTTGGCCAGGCCTCGGTCAATAACTGGAACGGAGGCAGACTTCTCCCAAACTACCGACACTGGGGATTCCACTGCTGGGCAATAAGGCAGCAAAGTCTCTTTTTGGGGACTCTCACTGAGTATGTCTGTCAGTTCGGATTTCATTTTTAGATCTGAAAGGGGCCAACAAGGCCAGTGTTTTGACCACCTTGGTCAATTCACTAGTTAGAAACCATTTGGCCTCCCAGAGTTTTTCGCCAGCAAGATGTTCAACTCCCGGGAAATGCCCAAACAGCTGGCTTCCTGCAAGTTCGAAGAAAACTCCAAAAGCTCTTCCCCCTCACCATAAGGCTCCTTAGGGAAATCTCTTACTTGGTTCCTACCCAAAAGGGATACGATTTTTGTCCAAGAGTTATCCCATCTTAGACATAAATCCACCCATAAGGAGCATGGCGTATTCCTGAGGAGCATCAGCACCAACGGTGTGCTGGCTGGAGCTGGTGTTGGTCCCTGGAAGCCAGAGGATGGAGCGGTCTAACACTGGGATGGATCGTCACCTGTGGTAGCCAGGGTCAAACCTGTAAGCAATCGTAAGCGGTTCCAACAGGGTTCCCATGCTGGCTTGTCCAAGTGTGATGGGTCCCTACCGTTGCACCAGGGCCATGGAGAAGATGTGGAAAATCTACAGCCGAAAAGCCTCCCATTCCTCTAAAGCAGAGCAGTGCGAAGCGGTACCCGCAGAGCACTCTCCTCAAAGAAATCTCTAGAGCAGTGAATTTTTAACCTTGAAGAACAGTGGCGTAGAAAGGATCTAGCTGGGTGAGCGCGAACTCTTATGGTGCTTCTCTACTCCAGGGCCGGCCCTCTTCTGTCCTCTTCTGCGTGTCCAGAGATCTTGATCGTGTCCTCTTACCATCCATTTTGCCATCCTTCTGGCAAAGGTAGAGAGCTTTGCTTCTTGCTTCCGGAGAGCCTTCAGATTCATGGACTGGCACAACCCGTAATCCTGGGGATCGTGTTCCTCCCCAAAACAGTACAAGCGTATCCTGTGGGGTTCAGAGACAGACAACTTTTGTTCACAATCCACGAAGGGCTTTAAGGTCAAAGCCTTAGCAGGAGTCTGCATCGACCCAGCGATTTGAAGTAGCAGTGTTTCTGAAGTGATGAGGGCATGGAAAAGATGATTAAGCCAATGGGGCCCAGCGTGTCGATATAAACTGGCCCAAGCGTCACGTTCGGCACACGCAAGGGTGTCGAGTGGAGCAAATGTGGTGCCACACAGCACACCCCTTGTGGTGGAAATATTTTCAATGATCAGCTGAGCGGGAGACAGAATATCAGATGAAGAATCCGTGGAAGATGGAATCCATTTGAAATATGGCCAATACAAATCTCCCCAACATAGTGCACTCACACATGCGGCAAACAAAGACTGGGGGAACTGCGCATGCAAATAGTGTCTGGCAGGTGATACACTCTCTGGGCTCCTCTGGACATGTAGCCATGTAGAGCAACCCTGCTAAATCAAAATACTTCATTTACGTTAGACCCTTACATGGTAATATCCCAATTATGTCCTTGTACATTGACAGTCCAGGAATGGAAAAGGCATGACTGGAATGCATAGATGCCTGGTGTTCTGTATACCATACCAAAGCATAGGTACATACCCAAGTTTGAAAAAGACAGTCCTTGCTGCATATTTTCTGAACCTTTTTATATGTATGCCTTTGATGCAGAGGTGTGCAATTGTTGCATCCATGACCTTCTTAGGCACGCTAGGAGCTGAATTCAGTCCGAAGAGCAACAATTTGTATTGGTAGTGCGTGTTCAGTCTCGAAAAACCAAAATGTTATGTGCCGCTTCCAAATCAGAAGGTTTAAGTTACTTACCAGTAACTTTTGTTCTCCGGCATGGGTCAGGCATGGATTTGCATGCTCATGAATATTCCCCGTCAGGCTGGAAATACTCAGTTTCACTTTAGCTTGAAAACTGAATTTCTTCTTTAAACCGATCATTGTACTCTGGGTCATACTGCCCCAACAAATGATAGTCCTCTTCAGATTTGGTGAGCACGTAAAGAGGCAGTATGAACCAGTAAAGAGACAGCATGAACCAAGAAGAGCCACCGAGGGGAAGGAGGGAGGGTTCGCATGTGAATCCATGCCAGACCCATGCTGGAGAACAGGAGTTACAAGTAAGTAACAAACCTTTTCCAGCATGGGGTCTCGCATGGATTCACATGCTTATGAATAAAGATTATACAGCACAACTATGGGGTGTGGCAAGGTTCAATAGAAGTAAAATCAATCACCCCTGGAACAGACTCACCTCAAGTTAACAGGATGCGCAGCACCGCTTGGCCGACCCGCAACTTCTACCTGGAATCCCTGTCGACGCAAATCAACCTCGTGAAGTTGTGTGTAGACCTCGACGTAGCAGCCCTGCAGATGTCGACCAGGGGCACATCAGAGAGAAACGCTGTTTATGCTGTGTCTTTGGTTGAATGGGCTCTCGGCCGGCCTGGAAGAGGTCTGTAAACTAGCCAATGACAGTGTATGATGTAGCCAGAGAGCCGCCTGGAGATGGAAGTCTTTGACAAGATCTTCCCATGATTCACAGGTCCACAATCAACCAACAACTGAGAAGACGTCCTAAAACTTTTTGTGCATGCCACATAAAACTTCAAGACATGAACAACGTCCAGCGAATCCAAAGCCTACTCCGCTAGCGAGGACAGATTCGGGAAGGAGATCGCAATACCAAAGGCTTGTTGAGGTGGAACTTTGGTGGCACCTTTGGCATAAAGGTCAGTTGTGTACGCAGCACCACCCTAGTAGCTTGGAAGGATAAGTATGGCTGTTTGCAAGACAAGGCCCGTATGCCCAACCCGCCTGGCCGAGGTGATCGCCATGAGGAAAGCGGTTTTCCACGTGAAAAACTTTAGCAGGGCCTGATGCATCGGTTCAAAGGGGGATCCCCACGATCTTAGTAAACAGCACATCGAGTTCCCAAGCTGGGGCCAGAGTGTTCACCAGCGGAAAAGTCCTGAAGAGGCCCTTGAGGAACTCCTTGATGAGTCTCTGCGACCGCAGAGAAGGCCAACCCAGGGTCCTGGTTTAACGGGATATGGCGTCCAGGTGCACATTGCTAGAGGTGTCAGCCAGTCCAGCCTTAGCCAAGGAAAAGCAGGTATATGGCAGGAGCTGCGGGGCTGAGACACCCAGAAGTAATCTTCTTAGCCCGGCACCACACAGAATTGCTTTTACTTATGGTCATAGCACGTCAAAGTAGTTCTGGCCCTGCTCAGGATGTCTTTACATTCAGACGGCAGGGAATAATGTCTAAACTCTAAGGCTGCAGGAGCAAGGCCCTGAGGCTCAGTGATGCCGAGATGGAGAACCGCCCGCCTTCTCTGGCAAAAAGATAGGGAAGTAGAGGCAGCCTGATGGATACGGCCACCGATAGACGTTGCAGGTCTGGATACCAGATCTGTCGCAGCCACGCCAGACAGCTGAGTATCATCCTGAAGTAACACTGTCGGAGTGTAATAACTCGTAGCAGGAGGGGAAAAGGAGTAAAGGCGTAGAGGGAAGAGTCCCTCCCATGGGAACAAGAAAGCATCCCCCATGCTCCTCGGCTGCGGGAACCTGCTGGCGAACCTCTGACACATGGAGTACGTAGCCGTCGCAAAGAGGTCTATCTGGGGCTGACCCCATTCAGAGTACAAAGATCTACTTGATCCTGGTGAAGCTCCCCTTCATGGCTAGAACGTAGCTTCCTGCTGAGGAGGGTGTTCTTGGTGCCCGCCAGGTGAAAACAGACAAGGAACATGTCCTGAATAGACCAGTGTCACAGGGCCTAGGCCTCCCGGAGAGTGTCCCGCCCTGCTTCCAGATGTAGAACATCGTGTTGGTGTTGTCTGTGAAGATACCACCTTCCCCTTTCAGCATGGCAGGAATGATCGAGGGACCGGATGAAAGCCCGAAGTTCAAGGATGTGGATGTGAAGGGTCTTTTCTTACAGCAGCCAGAGGCATCTGGCGTGCAACTGTCCCGTGTGGGCTCTCCAACCTTCCAGGGAGGCATCCGTGGTGACCGTCTCCTGGTATGGAGGGACTTCAAATGGAGGCTCCTTGCATGAAGTGAGGAATCACAACCCACCACTGGCTTGCCCGCCGGAACTCTTCGCTGAGGGCAATCTTGTCCGTCTAAGAGCTTGAGACCTACAGCCACCTCGCATGCAGAGGTCTCATCTTTAGTCTGCAAAAAGAGACGAGGTTGATGCAGGAGGACATCATGCCCAACAGCAACTTGACGGCTCGCACTGTAGACAATCGTGCCGATGACAGGCACTGTACCTTCCCCTGGATGGCCATCACCCTATCGTCCGAGGGGGACATCAGACAAGTGGGCGAGTTGAGTTGGGCACCCAGAAACGGAGCATGAGACGAAGATGTGCCACCATCAGAGCCAAGCATTTCGTAAATACTCTTGGGGCCGATTCTAGGCCAAAAGGGAGTACCTTGAACTGATAGTGTCATCCCTGGACAACAAACTGCAGGAACTGGGTGCTTTAGGTGGATGGGGACGTAAAAGCAGGCGTTTTCCAGACCCAGCGACGCCAGGAGGTCATATCCTCCAGTTGGCAGAGAGCGCACTGCATGTGACCATCCGGAACTTCTGGGACTTCAAGTACTTGTTGAGGCGCCTTAAATCCAGGATCGGCCTCCACCCTCCTGACTTTTTTCAGACCAGTAAGTATCTGCAGTGCACTCAGGAGCCCCGGAGGCGTGGGGGACAGGCTCCATCGCCCCCTTCTTTAACATGACATGAACCTCCTGCAGAAGCTGTGCCACGTGCTGTTCTTGTCGAGCCACAGGAGGAATACCAAACACCTGCATTTGAACTCCAAGGTGTGCCCCTGGTGGAGAACATCCAGGACCCAATTTTCCATGTTGATGGTCTTGCACACACTGACTAACCTCACCAGCCAGCCTCCCACTGGGGTGCACAAGTGGGGGCCCAAGTCCATGGGCGGTTCAGGCCTGTTTCGGCACCCTGGCCTGCAGGTGGCGTTGACGCTGTCCTGTGCGGCCATATGACACTGAGCGGCCTCTGTACGACTAGATAAGGGGTGGTATACCCTTTGGCGGACCTGCCGGACTTCCCTCTCAGGGAAAGCAAGGACGATGATGTTCCTGTAGGGTCGGCAGTGAACCTGCCGTCTGTGTCTGTCCTGATAGATAGTAGAGACTCATTGATGGTTTTGCCAGAAAGGTTTTCTCCATCAAATGGCATGTCTACCAATTTGGACAGGACGTCCGATAGGAAGTTGATGTCCTTACCGACGAAGGGGCACTCCGTTGCCCATTTGGGGAAACCCTATGTCAGCGATGTCCAACACCACTGTGATGGCGTGGTCTGAGGCCACCTCCCCATCCTGGAACAGGGCCATGGCCTCAACTTTCTTGTCTTCAGGCAGGAAGTCCAGAATAGGGCCCATTTCATACCACAGTTCCCAGTTGTAGCGTGACAGAATGGCCAGGGCATTAGCTGCCTTAATGGTGGAGGCTGCAGTATAAATGATACTCTTGCCCATCAAGTCCAGCTTCTTTCTCTGCTGGTCAGGGGGCACCATGGACGAAGATTACAGGTTTGCTGAGCGCTTCCTGGCAGCGGCAGAGACCACTGAGTCGGGAGAAGGTTGGGACCTCAAGCACTTGGGGCCCAAGTCCGGGACACTGGTTTCTTAATTCTATCCAGCTTGGGCAGCACAGTGTTCGGAGTAGTCAGAGCCAAGCCCTCCTCCCAGACATCTTGACTCCCATTGCCGGAAGGGGAAGCCCTCCTTCTTAGTTTCTTCAGGCACCAGATGAGATGGCAGAGGCCCTGTACAGTCATGGTGTGGAAGGAACCAACCTCATCTGGTGGAGAGGCCTGTACAAAGTCATCGGCCTCATCATTGTCTGTTGCCATAGTAGCCTCATCTGTGCTGTGTGCATTGCCGGCTCCTCAGCTGGAGTCAAACCGTGATGCAGAGGTGGTGGAAGTGCTGGTTGACACCTCGGGCCATCTGGGCCCTTTGACTTACACTTGGGGTGCCCCACCGGAGGCCTTGGAGGGGCTCCAAGATGGGGCTGGTCCCGATATGGGGTCAGCTTCTGCTGGATTTCCAACACTAGTGTGTGCAGCGTCATCAGAATGGCCAATGATATGTCCCTTGGCTGAGGAGAGCAAGGAGTGAGAGGTGTAGGTCTGAGCGGACACGCCTTCTCTGGCGCAGGGGAGAACTGGGCTCACCCCTTGGGGACCCTGTTAAGGAGAATTCTCATTCTATGGCTAATTTCCCTTACCTATAGAGTCACCCAGCAGCTTTGCTGGATCTGAAGGGTGTGTTTCTTTTTACCTGCTAAGAGGTAGACTTTTTACCACTCTTAGGCATTTTTCCTATGTGTGTTCTAGGCTATTTTTGTGTTTAATGCCTATGGGATCTTTCTCAACCCCATAGGAACCATCTTTATTCATATGTGTTACACAGCACCCTCAGTGCAGTGATAGAGGGGTGTCGTAGCAACCCCCAAACATAGACTCCATACCCTGGGACTGACTACCGTCTCCCAGTGCATGTAAAGTCCCCATTGACTTTACTAGTCAAATCCTATAAACTAAACCAGTACAACCCATCTTACTATGGAGGTACTGGAAGGGGTTAATAGTTTTTCCCCCATCTTCATTTTCGAGAGGGTACCGTAAATCCCTCTCTCAAAAGTTTCTGGCTGGTGGCAGTGGTTATTACTGTAAATATTCGACCGCAAATATTTCCCTATGGATTTTCCCATTGTTCGAGGCTACCACTTTCTGACAGCCTCCAACATACCGCCGGTGTATTTTAATATTAACTAAACTCCGGTAGGTTTTTATTGCCAGAAATTTAATATAACTTCTTTCTCGTGTGTTCCTCTAAACTCCTAACCCAGGTCGGGGATCCTTTGGTCGTCCTTTTGGCAGGCTTCTCCCGAGAAGCCCTCCTTTCGGCGCCACAGAGTCTGGGGTGGGTCCATTGCGTGGGAGGGGGAGTAGGACCCCTGGAGAGGGTTGCCTCAGCAACCCATGTCGCACTCTATCCTGATAGGCTGGAGGGTCTCCCGCCAAGATGACCACTCCACTGTGTGAGTGACAGCTAGGCTGCATGAAGGGGGATCTTTTTGCATAAAAGCAGGGTCCTGAGGACTGGAAGAGCAAGACGCCACCATTGGAACTAAGAAGCCGAAGAGGAGAGAAGCCAAAGACATCTGCAACGACTGAACCACCGATGAAGCCCTGCTGCAGCATCTCACCACACGACGAGAGAAGATCTTCACCTGCAAGAGTCTTCTTCCCTTGACTGGTGGGACCAACCAGTTTGCCAATCGCCTTCCCGGACCTGCCTTGGTCGAATCTCCTGTACCCTCTACTCGGAGGCCGGATAGCCAGGCACCAGTCCACCCGGACCGCGATTTAAAGGAGCGTACCTTTTATTCGTCGGGCAGCACCGCGGCTGGTTTCATCCCTGGGTAGTGCAGTAACTCGAACCTTCCTCCACGACGAGAGCCTCTCTTCCGCTGCTGGATCACTCGAACTGCAGGATCTATCAGGAACAACCGCAGGAGCCACTTCTCCATTTTAAGGTACATTGTTCAGCCAGGCCGCCCTTTCTTCGCGGTAGCACTAAAGGGGTTTTAAATCCTTTACCTACCTGTTGGGTTGGCCGCCCCTTTCTCTTGACTGCAGCTACAAGAACATTTTGCTCCTGGGCCCTTGCCCTGTACCAACTGACTTTGGCATAGGCCTACTGACTCTGGTCACATTTGTTAGATCTGCCTTCTCTAGATTGATTCTCAGCTAGAACTGTGTGGTGCACCTATTTCTTTTAACTACCCTTTCCTTCCCATTTTTAAACCTTGTGAAATGCCATTTTGCTCAGTTTTCATTTAAGTATTGCTTATACTGATGCACTGCCTTGCTTAAACTGGTTCACAAACTGATGGGAAGTGTTGCTAGGGTGTGTAAGAACCTATTTCTATCTAACTTGTGCTTTCCCTCCCTTGTGAGGAATTGTTAGAGGATCCCTTGTGTGTAGTTGTCACTGCCATTTTGCTCAGTTTTCACTCGGGTTCACTTGGTTTACAATTTAACTTGAGAGTGCGTATATTTTTACTTTGACTTAATTTTAACTTGCTTGATGACTGATGCATGTGTTTTATTAGAAGTGTGTAAAATAAATATAACTACTTTTTAAATACAAAGCTTTGGTCAGTGTTTCCTTGTTCCATAGTCTAGTGGGCCCATTGTGTAAACCCTGAATACTGCTCATCTCCCTCTTGAGATAAGTCTGACTGCTCAGCCACAGCTACCAACTAAATCTTTGTGGTACAGACTGATACCAAAGGGGATTTATTGCTCTCACCTTTAGTCCTAATCTTGTGTAGTGCTCCCTAAAGGAACTGCACAGGATTCTTTTTAACAGACCCCCACCACCTACAGACAGGATTTCACATCCCTTCGTGTTCCGAATAATAGTCCCCAGACCGATTATCACCACCTTCGGCGAGCTTGTATAGATCTGCGCCGGTTTCTCTGGAGCAGCTCATGGCCCTGCACCCTTTTAAGGGACAGTAGGAGAGTTCCTACCCTATTCCTTCTCTGGAAACTTCTAGAGTGCAGTGGTGAGGGGAGTTGTCCCCAACCCTGGCATGCCAGTTGCCTTATCCGGTGCCGCCGCTTCACGCCGTGTTGGTAGAAACCCTGGAGGAGTGGCCACCGCCATCACAGTGGACACCACCTTCATGGCCAGGCCCCCCCTTCGACGAAGATGTGATCTTCGACGAGGTTTTCGACAGGGTTGCGATTGTCAACGATGAAGTTTTTCTGGGAGGCTAAGTAGCGGATGCAGTAGTAGACTTGGATGATGGTGTCGCCGAAGGGGGCAGGGAAGGCCCCCACCCTTAGATCTCCTTTGTCGGTTTGTCGGCCGATGGTAAGCAAAGCTATGAAGGAGTCAGGGACTTTCTCTTAGAGAGGGCAGTTGGTGACAGTGTCCTCCCCAAGCTGAGACCTGCAGCCGCGGTGAACCCAGTGGGATTAGTGCTGTGGAGCCTGGCCTTCATTTGGACTCCCGAGGGTAGGACGTCAACCTCTTTTCGGAGGGAGTTCGCTCATGGGACCGGCCGGTACTGGCTGAGGCATGACCATGCCCGGAAGCAGAGTCGGAGGCCTTGCCCGACTTGAGCCACGCTGACAGCCTGCTGTCGCGATCCTTCTTCGTTTTCTTCCAAAACCCACGGAAGACCTCGCATTCCTCATCATCATGGTCTGGATGCAGACAGTATAAACATTTATGGTGTCAATCCTCAACATACATATTTCTCAATCCACACTTCGAGCCGAGTTTGAAGAGGCACCTCTCCTCCCCAGACATGGTGGAAAGTCGCAAAGTAGCCCCAAGCCCGGGTCTTCTCGAAACTTCAATGGAGGATCCACAATGTAGGGTGATCTTCGCCGACAGCAGGTCCTCGCTTCCGGTAATCGACCTCTGGTCTAACGAAGCAAAAATCGGTCAAATATTGTCAACATTTTCCAAAAATAACTTGAAAGGAAAAAATTGCTTGGAGACCAAGAAGAGGACTCCCAACACTGAAGCGTGCGGTAAAAATCTGAAAATAGCCACTAGGTGTGGAGTTCAGAGAGAGGACTGTCATTGGATGGGGGCAGTATGAGCCAGAGTACAGTGATTGGTTTAGAGGTGAAAAGCAGTTTTCAAGCTAAAGTTAAACTGTTTTCTTTTTACTGAGTATCCCCAGCCCGACGATGGGGAATATTCATGAGCTGTGATTCCATGCCAGACCCAATGCTGGAGAATGTGCATGTACTTATCTTTCAAGTCCATCGCACACATCCAACCCCCATCCATCAAGGATGCCATGATCTGTCCTGGCGTGACTATTTTGAACTTCTACACTGGAATGTAGTTGTTGAAGCCAGAAAGGTTGAGGATAGTTCTCCAGCCAGCTTTGTCTTTCTTCGAAAGGGCAAAGAATGTTGAGTAGTATCCCTCTATTTGACTCTGCAGAAGGATAATCTCTATGGTGTCCAGTGCTATTAATTTTTGAAGTCCTTCTGCCAGGTATGATTAACTGTTGAGGGTGTGGCAGGGGGATGGGGGTCGGGGGGATTGTTATGGGCAGTTGGAATCCTTTCTCTATTGCTGATGAGGTCCATGGCATCAATGTCACCTGCCCCCAAGATGTTAAATGGAGGTTAGCCCTTCTGCAGACTGCTGCGTGATGCTGTTGGGCTTGTGGAATGACAAACCTTTGGATTTTCAGACTGGATT
Source organism: Ambystoma mexicanum (assembly GCF_040938575.1). NCBI lineage: Eukaryota > Metazoa > Chordata > Amphibia > Caudata > Ambystomatidae > Ambystoma > Ambystoma mexicanum. The sequence goes on along the minus strand of NC_090932.1, from coordinate 693,842,831 downwards.
GTGTTAAAATAAAATGCCAGTCCATGGGCATTTTCTCGCATGTGATCCAGAGGTTGGCGGACACCTTTCCCTGCCTTGAGACTGGGCCAAAAACCCTTTAAATCCTGTAGTTCTCGCATGCTTTCCTTCAAATGAAGAGGACTGTCTCATTCTGTAGTGAAATGGTCAACATTCTTTCGCTATCAGCATATGACCTTTTTTTGGCTAGCTTACCAGTACTTGGATGAAATAGTGAGACGCGCATCAAAGGGCAGAACCTTCCCCTTGCCATGGACCTTTGGCAGGGGTTTTATGATTTTCAGCGATCGGTTCTACAGAAGTTCAGGCCAATGGATAAATGAATTACCGTAATGTTCTTTTTATGGATTCTTCTCCCGCAGGTTCCTCATCTGATAGATATCCTCATCCAACTTTTTGACAGGGGGCGTAGTGGACCGCGACTCAGCAGTCGATCCGTCTTGCTCGTTGCTCGATCGTCAGCTCAGGACACGACGTCAGGCGTTGTATATATACCACGTCACTATGCCCCAAACCTCAGTTCCGTCTTTTCCCCCGCGCTTGAACTCGGCAAAGGAAAGACAAGGCTACCCAGCCTGTAAACAAGGTGTTAATGAGAAACATCCCAACAGGGGTGAACCCCAAGCATTCGAGAAAAATTGAAAGATTTGACAAGCGATTAGCCAGATGGGAGTGGTCAAGTCAGAGCCATCACCAGGCGTCACTTCGCTTAGACAGATGTGATCAGCCGTAAAAATACTCTGAGCGGGGATGGGAGGGGCGATGAGGAATCTGCAGGAGAGATGAGGAATCTGCAGGAGAAGAATCCATAGAAAGAACATTACGATAAGTAATGTCTCCTTCAATTGATTGCTTTTCTCCCACAGATTCCACATCTGATAGACTACCAAGCAGTTAGGACCACGAAGGCGGGCAGAAACAGCTACAGTAGCAGACTTTGTAGAACTGCCCTACCAAAATGTGCATCAGCCTCACTGGCAACATCCAGACAATAGTGCCTGGTAAATGTGTGCGAGGACGACCATGTGGCCGCATGACAGATGTCCCTAGTGGGTAATTCCCCTCTGCAAGGTCGTAGGAGTCACCCCTCTGGTGGAGTATGGCCTGATGCCGGGAGGAACCTCCCTGCCTGCACTCTGGTAACATTCTGCGATGCACAGAATAATACAACGAGAGAGTGTTCTTCGTTACAGCCAGACCTTGCAGGCCAATGAATGGGCCACAAATAGTTGTTCAGATCTTCAAAACTCAGCCGTCCTAGCGACGTAAAAGCTTAACACACTTTTGGCATCTAAACGATGGAACCACTCCTCCTCAGAGGGGTGTGATGGAGGGTAGAAGACTGGTAAATCTATGGACTGAGAAAGGTGGAACTCAAACCACTTTCGTAAGAAAGTCAGGCCTTACTTAAAAGTAAACCTTTTCCTGAAAAAAAATCAATAAAAAAAAAAAAAAAAGAAATCGCAGGAATGGAGGCCTGCAGCTCGCTAACTCTCCTGGCTGACGTGAATGCAACCAAAAGCGCCGTTTTCAGGGATAACAGTCTCAAAGAACAGGAATGCGTGGGCTCAAACGGAGCAGTTATTAAAATAGGTCACAACTAGATTTAGATCCCAGTCTGCAAAAACTATCTTAGTCGGAGGAAACTCATTCTACAATGCCCTTAAGGAATTGGGCCATTACTGGGATTGTAAAGAAAGAACTTGATCTGGGGACCTTTTGAACACAGTCAAGGCCGCCAAAAATATCCTTTGACTGTGATAACCAGAAGGCCTGCTGAGGCCAGTGACGGAAGGAACTCCATCACTAGTGGAGGGGAAAGAGATGGGCTCTATCTCGCATTCCCTGCACTACGCTTCAAATCTTCTCCACCCGCATGTGAAAAGAGATCTGGCTTGAGTGCAGCAGCAACAATTCGATTACCTCCTTTGAGAGGTCCTAGAGACACCTCCTCCTCTGAAGAGCCACACATGTAGGTTGAGCGACTCCGGGTTGGGTTCGGGTGAAGTAACCGACTTTCCGACTGGGTCTGGAGATCTGGGCACCAAGGAAACCAGTGAGGCAGACAGATGCTGAGATCTAAAAGTCGAAAAACCAAGTTCTTCCCACTCACTCTGGGGTGATCAAGATCATGGTTGCTCAAAACCTCTTCAACCTCCTGAGAACCCATGGGATGACTGGAATCGGAGGGAAGGCGCAGTGGAGAGGGAAGGTCCAATCCACCAGAAACATGTTCCCCAATGCAGCGTTCACTGGAAATTCCCTCAAGCAAAACTGTCTGCAATTCATGTTGGGCTCTGTGGCAAACAGATCCACTAATGGGGTAACCTAGAGAAGAGACCTCTTCCAGGACTCCCTGGCACACTTCTCACTTGTGTGAGACCATGCTTTGCCTGCTCAGAGCATGCACCATGTCGTTCTGTCCCTACCAGATGAACTGTTGAGACCGAGATCTGGTTCTCAGCAACCAGAACCACAGCTGCATCGCCTCTCTGAAGAGGAGAGGGAACGCACACCACCCTGCTTGTTCAGGTAGTGCATTGCCACTGTGTTGTCCGTCAGAATCGGGACATGCTTCCCCTTGAGAGACAGTGTGAAAGACCTCAGGGCTAACCCGATGGCTCGCAACTCCAGCCTGTTGATGTGCCACCTGGCTTCCATTGCTGACCAAAGGCTGTTCACCTGCAAGTGCTCACAGTGAGCGCCCCAACCCTTCAAAGACGCATCCGCGACCACTTGGGCCTGAGGCCAAAAGGGTTCCCCCGCCATGAGATCGTTATCGTCGGTCCAACAACTGAGGTAGTCGACCACTGACCTGGTGACCCTGAGGGGATCCGAGAGGGCTCCTAGGTACTGTGACCACTGACTTATCAGGAGACACTGAAGGGATCTGATGCGTAGCCTGGCCTCTGACACTAAAAAAATACAGGAGGCCATGAGGCCTAAGAGGCGGAGGAAGGAAGCCGCTGGTAAGGTGGCGTGGTACCGGAACAAAACAAAACCACCATCTGCGCAATGCTGTTGACTCTCTCCTTGGGGGTGGGGGGGGAAGGCCTTCCCCACCCGGGTGTCTAGGACTGCTCCGTTGAACTGGACCCTTTGGACCGGCATGACATGGGACTTCAAGTTCAGGAAGAAGCAAAGCCTGTGCAGTAGCAGACAGGTGCTTGGATCAGCCTGTCGTATAGGTAGGGGAATATATGCATGGACGCCTGATCTCCTGAGGTGAGCCGCGACTGCCGTCATGAGCTTGGTGAGGACTCTTGGATCGGAGTTCATCCCAAAAGGAAGTGCATGCTCCCTATGAGGAACCTCAGGAACTTCCTGTGCTTTGATGTATCGCCACATGGAAATAGCATCCTGCAGATCTATTGACACCAGACAGACCTGAGGTTCGAGAGCGTGGAGAATTTCTCTCAAGGTCACCATCCTGAATATGTTTTTCCTCAGGAACTGGTCCAAGACCCACAGGTCCAGAATGGGACAGAGACATCCTCCCTTCTTGGGCACCAGAAAATACAGGCAATACCAACTCGATCCTCTCTGCTTAGGAGGTACCTCTTCTGTGGCACCCTTCAACAGGGCTTGTAGTTCTTCCAGGGGCTCCTGTCATGGTTGGATTGGAGGCGGTGGGGGTCCGTCCACCAGCCGGTAAGTTGTGTGAGGGGAAATTAAAGCGGCTTAGCGGGCAAGCCCCTCTCCCCCTTCCGAGGTGTGAGAAATGCTTGTGCCCCTGGCTGGCCTGTGAAAGCTGCGCCTTCCTGCCATAAGTCACATAGCGCATGCAGCCTCTGCCTGCAGAGGCAAAGCAGAATGCAGGTTTGGGCGGCTGAACAGCTAGGCACAGCGATTTTTGGCTAATTTTGATTCCTTAAACGTTTCCAAAGAGTCATCAGCCTTCTGGCCAAAAAGAAACTCTCCCTCGAAAGAAATGTACAGTAGCCTATTCTGGACGTTCAGGGAGAAATCTAACATTTTGAAATAGGCTTGCTTCCTCAAGACTACCGCCAAACCCATAAAACAGCCAAAGCAGTCGGTCACGTCCAGGCCAGTTTGCAGTGACTGCTTGCCTATCTCCTTCCCATCTTCCACGAGCCGTGCAAACCCATCCTGCAGTCCATCTTCAGGGATGTACTGCGCTGCTTGCTTCGCAGCTTTCCATGAGCCAAATGAGTAATTTGCAAATCCACAGGCCACATTGGTGGCTTTCAGCACCATGCTGCCAGAAGTAAAGACCTTCTTTGCCATTGCGTCCAACCTTTTACCTTCCCTGTCTGGAGGCAGATTAGATGTGGAGGCCGCAGGCCTGGTGGAGATTGTGGCCGGCTGCACAACAAGCCCTTGCGGAGAATGGTGAGGAGTCAGAAACGATGGATCTCCTCTTGCCGGCCTTTACTTCACCGGTGGAATGGAGCAAGAATGTTGCAACAAGACGACTAGGGGGTCTAAGATTGCCAGATTAAGAGGCATGTTATGTTCTGTCACAGGACCGTCATCTAATAGGTCTCTAAATTCGGAACCCTGAACAGGCAATGAAGAGGACTTCAAACCTTGGGTGTCTACTACCCTTTCCACCTGGGCCCTAAACTTAGCATGGGTGTGAGTGCAGGGTTGACCGATCTAATGTCAACAGTTCTGCCTGTTCGTCGGAAAAAACAATGCCTCCCGACGGGGCCATCGACTACTTCCATGCCTGCATCGAGCCCGAAGGCTTCTCCGGCGCTTATGGCATTGGCCATTTGGCATGCTTTGTGTCAGGCGTGACGAGCGCTGCTTTCGCTGTCAAGACCTGCTGTTCAGGGGGTGAAACCACACCTGCAGCAGCCTGCGCCTTAAACATAGCCAGCATTTGGCTATTGAGATCTTCTCACTCCTCTCAAGTGGTCGGCACAGCCAAGGGCTTACCTTTTTCTGACAAGGTGGACTTGTGCCAACAACCGTAGTGATTCTTATGCAAAGACGAGGAAGAGTGGCACCTCGAGTGTGACTGCTTCTTGCCCTTCTTCCGTCGGTGAGCCCTTCATCTCGGCCTCGGATGACCGGATGATAGTCCCTGCTAGGGATTTTTGAGATGGTCAGCCCAAGGCAGGTTTGGCAGCCCACTCACGTATGGACTTCTGGTGCATCTTGGAGCACAACGCATATCCCTCTGTGTGGTGATCCGTACCCAGATACCACAGACAAATGTTGTGCGGGTCGATCACCGACATTTTGGAATGGCAGTTGGTGCACCTCTTAAAACCCGAGACCAGGTGAGAGGACATATACACGACCAAGGTTTTAAGAAAACTATGACGAACGTTGTCAAACGCAGTCAAAGACTCAGTGTCGTGTTCCTCACAGCAGCGTGTTGAGCATGTGGAAAAAAGGAAACGAGGTATGGGACGTAGTGACGTGGTATATATAAGATGCCCGACGTCGTGTCCAGAGCCGACAATCACGCACCAAGCAAGGCGGATCGAGGTCCACTACGCCCCCTGTCGAAAGGTTTTTGAGCAGCAGAGCTGGATGAGTGTTGGGGAGAATTCTCATTCAATGGCTAATTTCCCTTACCTAGCGAGTCCCTCAGCAGCTTTGCTGGATTTCTGGAGTAATTTTTTTCCACTTGGTAAGAGTGTGAGCTTTTCACCCCATTATTAGCCATGTTTTGCCATGTGTATTTCATCTGTTTTTGTGATTGTGGGCTCTGGAGTACACCACTTCAGTAGCCCCTTCTTTTGTGTGTTGCACAGCACCTTCATTGTAGTGACACAGGGCTGTCTTTCAGACTTCCCACCAACTCTATTTCTGAGGCTGACAACTGTCCCCCAGAAAAGGGTAAAGTGGCCACAGATCCAGTACACCCCATCTTACATGGAGGATTGGAAAGGGTTACTTCTCGGCCCTTTTTATCTGTACCTCCTAGAGCATTGTTTCGCTCTTAACATTTAGACTTGGTTGGTGGCAGTGCTATCTACCCTAACTTTTCTACCGCGATTATACTATATAAACGTGGTATTGTTGTAGGCTATTATATTAGCCTCGAACTTAAACCCGCTTGACCAAATACTTTTTCTTTTGGCTCCGGTCCGGTTTATTCGCCATTTCTTTTTGTTAAAGTCCTTCTTGCGTTTTACTTTGCGCGGCAAACCAGGTTTGCTTTCTTTGTTCACTGTCTTTTGGCGGGCTTCTGCCAAGAAGCCCTCCTCAAGGCACCTGGGTGTCTAGGTGGGCTGCATGTGAGGGAGGGGTGTAGTCACCCCCTGCACAGGGTATCCTAGGAAACCCAAGTCGCACTTTGCCATGATTGGCTGAGGTGCTTGTCTGGGCTGGACAACCCCCCTGCTGCGTGATTGACAGCCAGGCTGTGTGAATGGGGGATTTTCGCATAAAGGCAGGACTCTTGGGCTAGAAGTCAGAGTCATCACTGGAACTACAAGGAACCGAAGAGAAGCGGAGAAGAAGTCGGCTGCTGAAACTATCCTGTCCCGGTGAAGCCCTGCTGCAGTCCTGAGATATCTACCCTTCAACGACCAGAGAAGATCCAGTCCGGAGTCTTCTTCCCTTGAGCCTGGTGGGGATAACCAGCCAGAGGATCCTCTTCGTGATCGAAATCGCTGCACACTGCTGTAGTGGTCCGGATAGCCATCTGAAGATCCTCTCCTGTTTTTAAGGAGCGCACCTTTTATTCAACGTCGCTGCTGCCGGCTTCAGCCCTGTGTGGTGCAGACCCCTCCAGACGTCGTCCTCCTTGCCGAAGCTCCAGGAATTGTGGGTCTGCCGGAAACTACCAGGAACAACTGCCGTGGCACCAGCTTCTTCATTGAATAAGGTACTGTGTTCTGCTTGAGGAATTCGGGTGAATCCCTTTTCCTCCTCCTACAAGGCTTGTCCTTATCTTCCCTCCTTCTTATAACTTTTGCTTCCTCCATTGACAATATCTAAGTACTCCTGTCTACGTTGAATCGTGAACTGTCAGACTGTGTGATCCTTGACAACAGGAATCCGGTTCCACTTGACACTGGCTCCGGCCTATTGACTCTTGAATTTCTGTCCATGAGTGTTCTCTGATTCTGTCTGCCTTGACAAAAGTATTGCCTATGATTTTTGCCCCAAACTCCCTCTGGGTATCTCAGGTGCTAAGTGTGTTTTTGCCCCGGTAACATTTCTTGCCACGGGTATGCGTTTATTTAGTAAGACCGAACTGTCATTACTGTCAAAACGTGATCGCACATGTATTCCCGGTAACGTCTTTTGTTTCACAACACCGGTCCATTAAAATATAGGGTACTTACCTTGAGTTATACCGTACAAAGTGAATTGGTTAGTTGCAGTGTATTTTACGTGTGGTTTTGAATTAATAGAAGTGTTGTGTTTATAACAAACGGTTTAAAAATAAAATGTACTTATATATTTTTTTTTTACCTGAAACCTTGAGTCAGTGTTTGCTTGAGTCACAGTAACTGTTGTCCCTTTGTGTAATCTCTGCTACTGCTCATATACTCTTGAGATAAGCCTGGCTGCTCTGCTACCACTTTAACATAGTAGTACAGGCTTGTACAAAAGGTAAAATTAGTATTGCCACCTGTAGTCTTAATTGTGTTTAGTGGTCCCTAAGGGCACTGCACAGGATTCTGCCTAACAATGAGGATATCTATCAGATGAGGAATCTGCAGGAGAAAAGCAATTCATTGAAACATACTCCCGACTGCAGTGTCAACCTGTCTTGCCGCTGACTCCAATAGGTTGTGTGTAACCCGTCTAGCCTTGCGTAAGCCTGCCAGGAACTGCTCTTGCCTTTTATCTTTGAGGTCTCATACACAGTCCTCGATTTCCTTCCATAGTTGATTATTGCAAACGGCTAAGATTGCCTCACAACGTGCTTGCCCAAGATCTACTGCATGGTTTTGATAGACACTTTCCTGCATTGCCTAGAGTTTTTCTTTCCTTACTATTGTCCCACTATTTGGTTGCACTGGAATGCATGTTCCATCTGGTTTTCTGCTTAGTACTTCAGCCACTACTTGGTTTTCATTTGGGGCGTTTACAGGATTTGCAGCTTCAGATAAATAATAATATCCATTATACCTAACCGATTGGCTACCATAGTCCCCCATTATCATATGAGCTAATGGCTTTGGCATGATCTGTGGATTTTGGTGCGTTGGATATAACGGTTCCTGTTGGCACAGAGGGTAATGTCGAGAGTGGTTGAGTCACCTATATCGGTGAAGCCATTCATGGTTCACTCCAAGGGGATTGGTGTATCGCCAGATAGCAAGACCGCTTTGTTTTTCACCCGAAAAAAAAATCATCTTCCCCTTTAAATTTAGAGGTGCGTGGCCCTGGGAGCATGCGCTCCCCTGACTCCGCCCACTGGCGCCACTCCTCAGTTACCTTTGACACGTCGACAATATTACCATTGCCGCCTAATGACACCAGTTTTATTAGGGAGAGGGGATAGTGGGACGTATGGAGGATAGTGGGACATATGGAGCAAAGGAGACTATGGACTAGGAGTACGTTGGTCACTAAGGTGAGTAACTTATAATTACTCCTACGTCCTGTCTTTTTTCCTCCATACTGTATGGGTAATGAATTACAACTGAATGTAGCCCCAGGGTGGAGAGGTGACCCTCCTAAGCGAACAAGTTCCTTAACACTGCCTGCCCAAATGCTGCATCCAACTTGAAGCTGGCATCCAAACAGTGCTTGCAGAAGGCCGAAGGCTTAGCCCACGTGACCTGACACGGAATGTGCCTCTGAAAAGCCACAGCTGTAGCTTTGGCTCCGATAGCATACGCATGCATATTTGCCGCAAGCGGTTTGTGCTGCCATTCATAGGCTTCCTTTATGGCTGCTACAATCCATCTTGCTATGGAGGTTATGGAAGCTTGATAGCCTGGCCTTGACCCACCAAAGGGGACAAAGAGCTTCTGATTTGCGGAAGCTTTTAGTCCTGTCCAAGTAGAATTTTATAGCACGCCTGACTTCTAGACAGTGCACAGCCCTCCGAGCATCGTACTTAGGGTCGGCAAAGAAAGTGGGTAGCACTATCTTCTCATTCAGGTGAGAAGAGGATACCACCTTTGGTAAGAATGCAGGGTGCGTTCTAAGCACCACCTAGACCCTCTGGTAAGTAGTATAAGGCTCTGAAGCCACCAGTGCCTGGATTTCACTGACCCTGCGTGCAGACATAAACCCCACCAGTAGGGCTGTCTAAAAATAAAATAAACAAGATTGATGGGGCGTGGCTTGGACGGCCATGTAAAGGGACGTGCTCTTGTGGAGCTCCGCTGATCCTACAATGATCCTGGAGAAGTGCGTGCACGGGAACCGGCCGGCACCGGAAAATAACGTCCATGCTTGTGAAGATGACGGCTACACTCGCTGAAATTTTGATGCGTGTGGAGGGTGCGGACACAGAGTTATACTCGTCTGCTCGCCGTGGGCCCCGAATCGGCGAGTGGAACAAAATGGCGGCAGAGACAAAGAGGACAACAGGGGTCACGAGAGCGCCGCTGCGTTTACGAATGTAAAACCTGTAAGGCCCCGGCATCGAACTCCAAGACCAGCGATTAGAGGCGGACCACGGCGTTTGCCCGGGACGCGCTGCTGCTTCACTGAGGCAGCGCACATCTGAAGGCGCACGCACCCGGAGCTGGTACAATCTACGGACTGTACACTGCAGAGACCCACCAAGCGAACTGGTAGCTGACGCTGGGCCCGCGGCGTAATCGGATCGAACTCTGGCGGAACCCAGGAAGATACATTGTGGCAGCGCACCTTTGGCAACAAGGTGGCTGCGGACCCTGGGGCCAGCGCGAGCGGGCGGGTGGCGGTGGCTGCAGTTTTCACAGCGCTGTGGATTAACTCTGTACACGCAGGGAGATGGGAGAAATCCCATAGGGACAGACGAAACATTGGCGCAGGCCAGTTGAGGAGGCCGATACGAGACATTTGCTGATCCCCTGACACTTAAAGCGGCCCCCCTGGGCCTGGGTATTGTGGGCCGGATGGCCTCGTGATCGCGGAAGAGGGGAGACAAAGGGAGTGCGGTGGATAGGTGAGCGCACTCGAGCACTGGCCACGGAAGGAACACGACAGAGACCAGGGCCACGACACCGAGAGTGCACGAGCACGTGGGAGGACACGGCCCACTCTGGGCGCGAGGGAAGAGACAAGTACATACTGAGAGTGGTTCGTGACCACGCGGACCTTCGTGCGGAGGGAGGCACGGCAGGCCCTCGCCCAGTTACACAGCAGGATGTCCTCTAAAGTGGTTAGACCCAGGATCAGACAGCCCACGATGGAGGCCTATGCCAGGTCGCCCCCAGATGCAGAGGGGGCAAGAGCAAGGAGACCCCCACGGCAACGGCGGAGACACCGGGCACGATCCAGGAGGTGCTGGCAGCGATCGCAGACTTAAAGGTGGCCTGGGAGACTAAGTTGGGCCAGGCTATGAAAGAGCTGCAGGAGGGCCTGGACCTCAAGATCGGAGCGGTCCAGGAGGAAGTGACCTTGCTGAGACAGGACGTGCGATCGATTGCGGAGCGCACTGGGGCCTTGGAGAAGGAGATGGCCCCGAACACGGAGGCGTGCGCCGCACATGGAAAGAGCTCCATGTGCTCGTGCAAGGGGTGGGCAATCTGGAGGACAGAGCTGAGTAAGCAGAGGGGCGCGCCAGACGCAATAACATGCGTATAGTGGGCTTGCCAGAAGGTATGGAAGGGTCAAACCCCACAGAATACGTGGAAACCATGCTCTTACAGGAGATAACAGGCGGGCTGCTGACCCAGGGGTTCGCGGTTGAAAGGGCGCACAGGGCCTTGACAAGGAGACCGCCCCCCAGAGCCCCCGCGGCCGCTGATCGCAAAGATCCTGAACTATCGGGATCGAGAGAAGATACTTGAATTTTTCCGGAGGGGAGGAACGATTGAAAAGGGTTCAGCAAAAATCACGGCTTACCGGGACTATACGCTGCTTATACAGCATAGTAGGATGAACTTTGGGTCGGTAAAAAGGAGGCTGAAGGAAGCAGGCCATCGCTACATGTTGCTCTACCCAGCCAAGTTGAAAGTGTTTTATAGGAACAGATCCCTTTTTTTCGAGATGCCGACTGAGGCAATGGACTGGCTGGATATGCAGGGCCGACCTTAAGAACCGGATGTCCAGATGGGAGCTGCGGAAGATAAGTAGCATGTAGCTGTGGCACCTAGGGTGACATGGCCAAGACATTGGGACTCGAATATAGAGTTGTATTAAGCTTGTGGGGAGTGTGTTGTAGTATCAACTGGCTGGACCCGCTGGATGCACCAATCCTAAAATAGACGACTTGGAACTCCTAGGAGGCATCCCTTGAACCCAATAGTAATATACTTAGTTAGGTCACTGTTAGATCGGTGACACCCCGCGGGGTCCTAGTCCTCGGCGACGTGAAAGGACCAGACGCGGCTGGGCCTGAGATCCAGGAATGGAGCTGGGCATTTGTTGGGGTAGGGTAGGGTAGGGTAGGGTGGGGGGAGGGGCTGGGTTGTGTGCAGTGGAAGGGAGTTGGGGAACAGGGAGGGGGGAACTGTTGAGGGAGGGAGGGGATGGGGGAGAGTCGGAAAACGAACCATCAAGGGAAGCATTAAAGGGAGAGGTGGGTTGGGAACAAACAGAGTAGATGGAATCGGGTAATCTCACAATTGTGACCTGGAACGTATGGGGCCTTAATAGCTATCTGAAACGTAATAAAGTGATGCTGTATTTAAAAAGGATGCACATTGACATAGCCCTGCTGCAGGAGACTCATCTCACAAGGGAGAAATTGGAGGTTGTCAGGAGAAAATGGAGGGGACACGTTGTGGGGGCTACGTATTCGGTGTACGCTAGAGGGGTTATCACTTGGGTGGCGCCGCATGTGCCGCTTCAGGTGCTTAGCTCAACGGTAGACCCAGAGGGCAGAATGGTGGCGGTGACAGGACTCCTGGAGAACAGGGAAGTGCATATCATAAATCTGCACGCCCCCAATCACGATACAGCGGCTTATTTTAGGTCCCTTTACAGCAAAATTAGCCCCCTGGCTGGGGGTGCAGTGGTGTGGGGAGGGGACTTTAATTGCACCCTGAATCCCAAAATGGATAGGTCAGTTGACAAAGCGGGGAAGCCGGCGCCGGCGGCCAAAGCGCTGGGGACAATGTTAAAAGATCTAGGCCTAGAGGATGTGTGGAGAAGGTTGCATCCAATGGATAGGCAATACTCGCACTATGCAGCGCCACATGACCTGTACACGAGGCTAGATTATGTGTTCGTAGCGGCTGAGATAGCGGGAGAAATGGTGGGAGCGGAATACAAGGCCCGGGTACTATCCGACCACTCGCCTTTGGTTGTAGAGTGGCGACACCAACCCTGCAGAGCGCGGATCCCGACATGGAGACTTAGGACTGAGGCATTACAAGATGAGGGGTTCCGGGAGGATTTAAGGGAGGCCATTGAGGAATATTTTGATATAAACACGGGCAGTGTACGCTCAGTGGGAACATTATGGGAGGCTTTTAAGGTGGTGGTGCGTGGAGTAGCCATTTCGAAATCTAAAGGGCTCCAGGGGGCATCGAAAGGGAACTTCAGGAAACTGAAAGGGAGCTGGAGGGTCTCGCACGACATGAGGATACAGCCCGGGAGAATAGTGCCAAGATAAAAGACCTACAGTTAGCCTATCCCAGAGCCCACTGCAGGTTATGTAGACTAAATTACAAGAAATTCACGGCGAGGCTACACACAGCGGGCGATAAGCCGGGCATATTGCTGGCCTGGCTGTACAAGAGTGAGACCCCCCCCGCACAGTGATCAGTGAGATTAGGGATGAGGAAGGTCGCATCTGTAATACCCAGGAGGGGGTGAACGAGGAGTTCCTCAAGTTTTACAGACACTTATATGAGGACACAGGGGAGGATAAGTGTCAAGACATACTGGACACGTTAGAGGACATAGAGCTGCCCACCCTGGATGACCTAGAACGCGCGGAATTGGACGCCCCCGTCACCTCGGATGACCTGGAGGTGGTGATCCAACATTTGCCCACGTGCAAGGCACCCCAGATGGATGGGTTGCCTAGTGAGTTTTACAAGACATACAGACAAGAGCTGCTTCAGCCACTGCTTGCCATGTTCAACGGGGCCTATGAGCAGGGGGAACTGCCATTGTCCCTTCGCGAGGCGATGATCATCCCACTCCTGAAACCAGGCAAGCCGGCCCTGGAGTGTGGGTCCTACAGACCCTTGTCCATGCTGAATCTGGACAGCAAAATACTTACAGCAGTGCTGGCCAATAGGCTGAAGAGGGTGATCGGTAAGCTGATACACCCAGATCAGACGGGCTATGTCCCCGGCAGGAACATTACAGATTACCACAGGAGGCTACACTTGACTACACTGAGGAAGATACGGGTGAGCTGGCTATCGTGTCGCTAGACGCGGTCAAAGCCTTTGATTCGGTGAGGTGGCCTCGGTTGAAAGCGGCCCTGAGGGGATACGGAATGGGACCGGATATATCAGGTGGGTCCAGTTGTTATACAGCACCCCGATGGCGAGAGTTAAAACAGGATCCATAATCTCAGATACTTGGCAACTCAGCAGGGGGACCAGACAGGGATGCCCCTGGTCACCCATGTTATACATTCTGGCATTAGAGCCATTGGCAATATGCCTGCGGCAACAATATGGGGAGGTGGGGATTAGTACAGTAAGTGGTAGACACCTGGTATCGCTGTATGCAGATGACATGCTCCTTTATCTGCGTTATCCAGAGGAGAACCTGCAGTATGTGCTGGAGGTGATGAACCGTTATGCCACCCTTTCAGGCATATCGGTGAACCCTAGGAAGTCTAGTTTGTTCCCCTTGGGTAGATATAAGAATGTCCCATTACAGAGGCTGCCTAACCTGCCAATACCATGGCAGACAGACATTTAGGTATTTGGGAGTAAATATTTACCACAAGATCGAGGCGGAGCACGAACACAATATGGAGAAAGCATTAGAGGGAGTTAAGAACAGCATGGTGTTTTGGTCTAGATTGCCCCTGACTATGATGGGGAGAGCGGCCTTGCTCAAGATGGTGGTCCTGCCTAGACTCTTGCATTTCTTTGTGAATGTCCCGTTTTTGATCCCCAGGAGCCTATTTGTGAGACTTCATAGCGTGTGCAGGGGCTTCATATGGGGTAACTCTAGGAACAGGGTGGCCCTGTGGAAGCTCCAGAACCCATGCGACAAGGGGGGCATAGGCCTGCCAAATTTTGAGCTTTATTATCTGGCGGGGCAGCTGCTGTTTGTGGTCAGGTGGCTGTCGACTGAAGACTCGGCGGAAGCCAGGCTTTTGCGGGGAGACTCGGCCCCATACTTTTTGAGCGAAGTGGTGTGGTTACAAAAGAACAAACTGGAGGGAAGAGGGCGGCTATTGAGGCTGGGCTGGGAGGTCTGGCGCAGAACGTGAAGAATAATGGGTGACTCGGAGCCGTTCTCTCAGCAGGCCCCGCTGGTGGCACTATGCAGGAACGACTCAACTGTTTGAATCGGTCCGTAGATATTGGGAACCGGTAGGCCTGGCCACTCTTGAGGACATATGGCAGGAAGGGGAGGCATTGGAATTTCAGAGGTTGCAAGAAGAGACAGGGGTGCATAAAGGCCAGTATATAACCTACACTAGGCTCATGAAAAGGGTTAGGGAGAGATGGCCTGAGACAGTGCTAGCGGATGACCCTGATGTCTCCCTGGAAACTATGTATGATGTTTCGGAGGGCGGGCACGAAATATCAAGGATATATGAGCTTCTGAGAGCAAAGGCAGGGAAGGAGCTGCTTCAACTGAGGCAGGACTGGGAGGAGGAAGTAGGAGGACCCATGACAGATGGGCAATGGGAGAGAGCCCAAAGGTACCACAAAAAGGTATCCCGGAATGCGAGACTCCAACAACTCCAACTGTATGTCACTCACAGGGCTTATCTGACTCCCGGGAAAATTGCAAGGTTTGGAGGCTCAGCTACGCAGAAATGTCCCAGGTGTGGGGAGGTGGAAGCGGGGCTGCTACACATGTTCTGGGCTTGCCCGGAGGTGCACAGATTTTGGGATGAGATTAAAACTAAACTGGCTGGTGGGGGAGTGGAGCTGGACGTGGGATCAGCTTGGCCATGCATGCTCGGGATTTTTCCCAGGCCACAGGATTTAAAGCACATAAGCAAAATGAAGGACTTAGCCTACATCCTGGCCAAGGGCAGGATCGCAATGGGCTGGAAGGCAGCCCAGAGACCCAAGGTGGGGCTATGGTGGGCGGACCTCCTCAGATGGGCGGAGGCGGAATCCGTAGTCTGGTTTGAAGCGGTCACTAAGGGGGAGAGGAGGAAGTAGGGCCCTTGCTGGCCTTGTGGCAATTGGTGACCTCTATGGCAAACCCTCACCAGGACAATAACGAACCAGAGGACTCGGATGAGCGCATAAGCACTGCGATACCTGATAATGCTCCTGTAGATGACATGAGTGAGCCGGCTTTAGTTTGTGGGGTGGGAGGATGGAGAATTACACTGTATAATGTGATGGTTTGATGCTGATTATGTACGTCCTAAACAGTTGTAATGTGTGTTGTTCCGTTTGGTTTTTTGAAAATAAAAATAAATTTAAAAAAAAAACACAAAAAAAAAACACACAAGATTGATGTCCGCGGATGCCATGGGTTGCAATGGTTTATGAGCCAGGGTGCCCAAGACCACGTTAAGGTCCCACACTGGGTGTGGCTTCTTGATAGGCGGGTGGAGCATGGTGAGGCCCGCCAGATGTCTTATAACCACCGGATTAGAGGAAGAAAATACCCACTCCTCCGAGTTCCGCTAGGCTCCAAATGCCGCCAAATTGGTGCAGCATGTGTCCACCTGCACCCGAGTGTGCAAGGTGTGCAGAGAAGGATAGGACATCGTCCAGAGTGCAGGCCAATGGATTGACCTCCTTTGATGAAGCCCAGTGGCAGAGCCTAGTCCACTTGCTTTTGTACTGGCTCCTGGTAGCATCACTCCTAGTGCCCTGTATAATGTCTAGGTTAGCCTGAGACAGATGTAGATGCCTTAGTGTGACTTGTTCAGGCACCACGCTGCGAGGGCTAGTTTCTGGGGAGCGGGGCGGAAGACCATGCCCCCCTGCTGTGAGAGTAGGTGAGCTGGACCAAGCTAAAGGTGCACCGGGGCCTGTTCAGACAGGCTGAGCAGTTTTGAGAACCATGGCCTCGCGGGTCACCACAGAGCTATCAGGATGACCCGGAGGTGTTGGGCCTCCCCGATCTTGCAGATTACCCAGGGGAGTGGGAGGGAAGGCATACGTGGTCATGTTGTCCCATTGTATCTGCATTGCGTCGCCCAGAGAGCCCCAGCCCTGTCCCTGCCAGGACGTGAACTGGGGGCACCTCCTGTTGTCCCAGGTGGCAAAGAGATCCACCTGAGGATGTCCCCATCTGTTGAAGATCCCCTGAAGAACTTGTTCGTTCAACTGTCATTTGTAGCTGTCCGCACCCAGTCTGCTGAGCCTGTCAGCCTCCTGGTTGGACTCCCTCGGGAGGTGGATTACCCTCAAGTGAGTGCTGTTCCCCAGAGCCCACTCCCAAATGCTGACTGCCAGGGTGCATAGGAGAGGAGACCTGTTGCCACCCTGCTTGTCGATGTAATACATGCTGGTGGAGTTGTCTGTCTGAATGAGGATAATCTCGCCACTGATCAGCGGCAGGAAGGCTTTGAGAGCAAGCAGATCACCTTCAGCTCTAGCCAATTAATATGGGCCTCCTGTTCCTGAAGAGACCAAACTTCATGGACGCTGTGGATGTCCAGGGTAGCTCCCCAGCCTTCCAAGGAAGAGTCTTTGGTGATGGTAACCTGCAGTGCTTGTTGCCGGAAGGGTCTGCCTATCCTCAAGTTACAGCCTGCGCTCCACCAGACAAGGTCCTGGTGGAGAAAGGGAGGAATGCTGACTAGTTCTGCCTGGGAACCCCGCTCCTGACTCCATTAGGCTGTGAAGTGCAGTTGTAATCGTCCCATTTTGAGCCTTGTGTATGGCGCTGCAAGTAGACATGCTGCCATGATACTCAAGAGGTGTTAGTACCACCATGCTGAGGTCATCGCTCTGCTGATAAAATGACCCGTGGCCCTCTTGATGGCTGTGATCTTGTCCTCCCAGGGAAAAACTCTCTCGGAGCTCGTATCCCAGATGAGGCCCAGGAATGCTAGACTCTGCGTAGGCTCCAGCTGTGACTTCTTGAGATTGATGGAGAATCCCAATTCGTGTAACGTATTTACAAGGGCGGAGGCGGTGTGATGGACTGACTCCGGGGATCTCACCCTGACGAGCCAGTCAACTAGTTATGGATAGACATGGTGACCTTGGGCCCTGAGAAGGACTGCCACTGTATTTATAAGTCTGGTAAAGACACTGAGGGGTAGAATTGAGGTCAAAGGGTAGAACTGTGTATTGAAATGAAAGCCCATGATCCTGAACCTCAGAAAGGACTGATGAGGCTGTCAAATCGGGACGTATAGGTATGCCTCCTTCAGATCCAGGGAGCACATCCAGTCTCCCTTGCACAGTATCTCTGCAATAAGAGCTGGGGTAACCATCTTGAACTTTTGAAGAGGGAGGGAAAGGTTCAGGGAGGAAAGGTCCAACACAACTCTCAGGCCAGCCTGGTTCTTGTGTATGGTGGAAATCCTGCAGTAGAAGCCCATTTCACGCTGGGAGGCCGGGACGACTTCCATTGCCTGACTCTCTACAAGCGATTGAATTTCTGCCAACAGATTTGTTGCCCCAATCTGTAGGAGTGGAGGAGAGCAGGGAGGATCCAGGGGTCGTGGACCTCATGCACCAATAATGTGCGTGAAGGGCAAGCCTGCCCCCCACCAGAGACACGTGGACCCGGAGGGGAGTGTCATGCCTTTTTTCCCCCTCTGAGGCTGGGGCTGAGGAGGGGGACTGAAAGAAGCCCTTATTCCCCACCTTGTGCTGTTTGTGGCAGTGCCAACTTGGAAATCGGTCCGGCTGCCTGGATCTCTGTTCCTGGAAGCTCCATAACCCGCGGAAGGCCTGCCCCTTGTCGGATCGCTGGTGCGTCTGGGTGTACGTCGTGGGCGTGGACTTCGCGAGGATAGATGAGGATTTTGCAGTCTGGGAACTGTTTTTCTTCTCATCAAGCTCCTCATCGGTGGTTGAATGAAAAACGTTGCTATTCTTGAATGTAAGTTCCAATATTCGCTCCTGGACGTCCGGGTTGAACCTGCTAGCCCGTAGACAGGAAGTTCTCATGTCAGTAGCGATGCAGATGGCACGGCCTGAGGTGTCTATATGCGCCACTGTGGACTCCATGATGTCCTGAGCCCCCATCTCTGCTTCTGCCAGCCCCGCGCCTTCAAGCGCACCGACTCTGCACTGGACGTTCCGGAAGGAAGTCAGCTATTTCCCGGCAACGCCTTTGATTCACGGCTGCAAGCATAGCGTCCGCATTAGAATGACGAAGGTGCAGCGAGGCATTGGAATAGACCTTTCGATATGCCCCCAATGTCTTGTCCTCCTTGCCTAGTAGCGCTGAGGACGATGTAGCCGAGGAAGACTGCGGCTAGGAGTAGAGTGAGGCCGCGGCAATCACATAGGAGTGTGGTTGAGGGTGTGCCGACAGCAAGAGTGGATCCCTCTCCAATTGCCTGTACTTGGCATCAATGCTCCGATTGGTAGGCTGCGCCGAATGGGGTTTAAGCCATCCCTTTTTGGCCAAAGCAACAACGTTCTTCTGCATCGGAATCCCCCGTTCTAGCAGCAGGAAGTAGAGTGAGGACCTCAGCCAGGACCCCCGCCTCTGGTTGCTCAACCTCGGGATGTGGAAGCCCCAAGTATTCGGACGTTAATGGAATGCCTTGACCGAAGATGGAGTGCCGAGGTCCTCCTCATCTGTGCCCGCCAGGGTGTCCTGCTGGTCTGCAAAAGGTGGGGGAGTACTGGGCGCCGAAGGCTGAGGTGTGCTGACCTGAGCCTGCTGTGGAGGCTGGTATGGAACCGCCTCGGCTGCAGGAGGCAGGGGTGCCGGAACTGTGGGGCCCTGCGTGGGAAACGGGGCTGCGCGGGGGCCTGAGGCACTGGAACCATAGGAGGAATGACTGTGGGCACTAGCGAAGGGACCTGAGGCAGCATGTCCCTGATCACATCCCGAAGGATGGCTCCGATCTGAGGGGATGTCATAAGTGAGGAATTTTTCAAAAAACCTGTCCTCACAGGCCGGTGGGTCGCTTGAGGTTGTTGAGGACTGGGCGTACTCTGCCTTACTGCCTGTGGGGTGTATCTGCCCTGTGACGCTGAAAAATATGTTGTAGGCCACGTACCTGGCGAAGACCAGTTCCATCTCGAAACTCATTCTCCCACCTGCTCCTCAAAAGGGGGTGGCGTCGAACGAGCAGCCATTTTGTCTGGCGCGGCTGCCATTTTCTTGTGCAGCAGGCTACGTGCCTGCGCCGTGGTGCTTGCTGCGCCCAGCCTCCTCTTGGGCTCTTGGCAGTGGAGCTTGAGGCCTACCCTGCACCTCAGGACGGGGCCTGGTAGGCATAGTGCCCTCTGTTGTGTCGCCAGTAGAGCTGCGTACAGGCACCCCCTCAGACATTTGTGCGGAAGTAGGGTGTAGCCCCTCAGGTGGACACCCAGTAAAAGAACCTTGCGGTCCCTCAGCGACATCACCTGCTGGCCGGTAGCTGAAGCGGCCTCAGTAGCTGTGCTGGTGTTAGAACCTGAATGGTCCCTCCTGCTCTGACATTGACGGGAGCGGATGAAAAAAGTGGCCCTACCTTGTGCCTTGACTTGTGCTTGACGAAGTTCTTCAAGTACTCTGGAGGCGATTGTTCGAAGAGCTCTCTCCACCGAGCTGACTTGTTCTTCAGAGCGTGCAGTGTAAAGGCATCACACGCGGTACAACCCTCCCAGCCGTGATCGGGGCCAAGGCAGCAGAGGCAAAGAGCGAGGGGGTCTGATGTAGGGAAGAGCCCCTCGCAGGTTGGACACCTGCTGTAGCTCGATGACGCTGACATGCGCCGGGAAGAAGCATGGCGCCAGAGGACCGAGTACCGGATTAAAGACCAAAACACAAAAGACTAAAGACAGCATCCCGGGGAAGAGTGCATGGAATTACAAGGCCAAATCCAAACCAGGAGCGCTGGTGAAAGTGGTGCGCTCCCGTCGATGTGGAAAAGAGGACTAAGGAGTGGCGCAGGTGGGCGGAGTCAGGGGAGCGCATGTTTCCAGGGCCTCGCGCTTCTAAATTTAAAGCGGAAGAAGATTTTTTCTGGTGAAAAAGGTTCCCTCTCCCGTCCATAGCCAGGGACGCCCATACAGTATGGAGGAAAGGGGACGGGAAGTAGGAGTATGATTTAAATCTATTAAGTTAGCACATGGCTTGCACTTGTTTAAAGAGCTATTGGCAAATTTCCTGGTTTTAGAAGGCAGCCGCACAGTTACTCGGCTGAGGCACATTAAGTGTTGGTGCTCAGAATTGGCCCTTGATTGATACTGGGAGTGGCCAGCTTGCATCGGCCCAGAGAGCAGGGAAATTATCAAGGCAGCCTGTAGAGAGCACTATAGACAGGATTTAGTGACAACCCGTGCAGGCCTTTCTAGCGTCAGCTCTACCTGCAGGTGGTAAAGGGTGTATTTTGTTATGAGGGTTATTTAGATGTGATTAGCCCCTGTCTGGCTTGCTCATTGTTAGTTGACCTAAGACCAGGAACTATGTGCGTAGCCTCATTCACGAGAAAGATGGAACAACTCAAATTGCTTGGGCTGTCAGAGCTGTGGAGAACTGAATGAATGGGACATCCAATTTATGTTGCTATGCCCTAGATATAGTGATCTTGGGGCAATGTACTTACCGCCAATTTGCAGACTAAAAGGTATCAGGAGGGTGACTGAAGCACTGGAACTCTAATAAATGGGTGGAGCTTAGAGGGTGGACTATCCACTGGATGGGGCAGTATGACGCAGATCACAGTGATTGGTTTAGAGGCTAAATACAGTTTTAAAGTGAAAGACATGCATTACTCACCGTAATAGCATTTCTGATGATTGTATCTGCTTAGATTCACATGCTGTGCATGTGGTCTGACATCCAGTGGTAACAGTGGAGTATTGCATCTTGTCTTTCGGGGACCGAAAGGGGATGTCGGCATAGGCGTGTCTGTAACACTATCCTTATCGTGACGTGTAGTGTACCCAAAATACCTCACGCGCCGAGGTCCCTCAGATTTTATTTTTTCTGCCATGAGAGAGCCCAAGGCTATTGTGAGTGAGTACGTAAAGAGAGAAAGTAGTAAGACATTTATGTTCCATCCAACCCGAGCGGGGAGGTAGGGTGGGCGCATGAGAATCTAAGCAGATACAATCATCAGAAATGCTATTACGGTAAGTAATGCATGTCTTCAGATGTTTGTTAATCTGCTTAGAATCACATGCTGTGCATAGACTAGCGAGCAGTACCTGGAGTTGGAGGTGGGTTATGAGAAGGAACAGTAGAGAAAAGATGTCTTAGTACTGCCTGTCCCACCTGAGAATCAGATCTAGAATGAGTGTCTAGGCAATAGTGTTTTGTAAAGGTGTGTACAGAACTCCAGGTTGCCGCTTTGCAAATGGACTCAAGGGGAACATTTGCAATGAATGCTATGGAAGCCCCAGTGCTCAGAGTAGAGTGTGCTGTAGGCTTGAAGGGCAGTTCTTTCTTAGCAAGAGTATAACAGTGTGATGCATTTGACAATCTACCTTGAGATAGCTTAGAGACAGCATCCCCTTCGCTACCAGCTGCCACTGAAACGAAAAACTGGTTTGTCTTCCTCAGTGGTTTTGTTCTTTCCAGGTAAAACATGACTGCGCTGGGCACATCTAGTGTGTGTGTGTGTAGGTTCCTTTTGGCCATGCTAGTGAGATTCTGGAAGAAAGTGGGTAGTTCAATTGATTGGTTCACTAGGAACTTCGAAATGAATTTAGACGCAAACCAGGGATGAGTGCGCAGAACCACCTTATCCTTGCGGACTGTAACAAAAGTGTCTAGAACTGAAAGGGCCTGTAGTTCACTAACCCTTCTAAAAGCAGTGATAGCCACTAGGAAGGCCGTCTTATAAGTAAGGTCTTTTAGACTTGCTTTATGCATTGGTTCAAAGGGTGACCCCATGAGTCTGGTCAATACCACATTTAGATTCCATCCAGGAGCTGGGTTAGAAATGGGGGGATGAATTCTCTTAACCCCTTCCATAAAGGCCTTTATAAAATGTATTTTCCACCATGGCACTTTCTGTTGTGAGTTACAGAGAGCAGCTAGGTGAACCTTTAGGGAATTACAAACCAGTCCTGAGCCCTAACAAGTGGGTCAGGTACAACACAATGTGGGTAGGAGAGCAGTCAATCGGGTTGATTCCCTTGATATTGCACCAGATGACAAAGCGTTTCCACTTTCTGGAATAGCAATACCGGGTGTTAGGTTTCCTAGCTTTCCTAAGTATGTCCATGTTAGGGAGAATTCTCGGTTTAGGCTGAATTTCCCAAACCTAGTGAGTCCCCCAGCAGCTTTGCTGGATTTTTTGGGGTTTATTTGTTTCTCCTGCCAAGAGTGAGACTCTTTTACCCTCACTCTTGGACATGATTTGAGTGG
This sequence comes from Ambystoma mexicanum, assembly GCF_040938575.1. NCBI lineage: Eukaryota > Metazoa > Chordata > Amphibia > Caudata > Ambystomatidae > Ambystoma > Ambystoma mexicanum. The sequence goes on along the minus strand of NC_090932.1, from coordinate 693,820,157 downwards.
GTCTCTTTGATTCTAGATGTGTTTAATGGGCTATGGGGTCTTTTACTCCATAGGGCTTCATGTGTTTTTGTGATGTGTGTTACACAGCACCCTCAGTGCAGTAACACAGGGGTGTCATAGTGACCCCCCCCAGTATAGACTCCATACCCTGGGACTACTGTCTCCCAGGGCATGTAAAGTCACCATTGACTTTACTAGTCTAAAATTCTGAACAGAACCAGTACAAACCATCATATTGTGGACGTACTGGCCGGGGCAATTCGATTGCCCCGGGGTCTGTTAGTCGAGGGGGCACGTCTCCATCCCCCCTGATCGAGTTTTGGCTGGTGGCAGTGGATACTACTTTTTATATTCGACCGCAAATATATCCCTATGGGATTTCCCATTGTTCGAGGCTACCAACTTTATTTAATTCCTATAGCCTCTAACATACCGCCGGTTTATTTATTTAATATTAATTCTCCAGTTGGTATTTTTTGCCAGAACTCTGTTCTAAAATGACGTTTGTGTTCGCTTCTGTGACTCCAACCCAAGTTGAGCCTTTGTTCCACTATTTTGGCGGGCTTCTCCACAGAAGCCCTCCAAAGTGGTGCCACTCTGTCTGGGGTACTTTGGAGGGGTGGAGGGGGATTTATGCACCCTGGACTGAGTTGCCTAGGCAACTCAAGTCGCTCTCTGTCCTGATTGGCCCAAGTGGTGAGTCGGCCGGCTCACCACTTAGCATGTTTGAGTGACAGCTAGGCTGAGTGAATGGGGGTTTTCTGCATAAAAGCAGGGCTTTGGGGACTGGAACTTCAGAAGTCGCCACAGGACCTAAGAATCAGACGAGGGAGAAGCTGAGCCGACCTTCTACGACAAAACCACCGGTGGAGCCCCGCTGAACCGTCTCACCACTTTTCCCAACGACAGAGGAGATCTCCAGCCCGGAGAGTCTTCTTCCTTCGATTGGTGGGGATAACCAGTCTGCTTCCTTTTTCGCTTCCTGGAGCATCTCGTGGCCGCCTTGCCTGTGCCAAGCACCCTGGCAACCGGGATACCACGTTTTACCACTACCGCGAATCAAAGGGTAGTACCTTTAACCGGAAAACTCTGCGGCTGGTTTCTTCCCTGGCAGTGCAACGACCTTCATCTTTCCTCCACGTCGAGATCTTCTCTTCCTCTGGACGACGCCGCGACTTGCACCCGCTGCCAGGAACAACTGCCCCCGCTGGAGGATCCTTTCCACATAAGGTACCGTGTTCCGCCTGGCTTCCCTTGCAACCGACTGTACGGGGTAGATTTAGTCCCCGGCTTTCGATCCTGGGTTAGCCTGGGACACCCTGGCTAAACTTTGCTGAGCCTAACTGAAACCTTTCTGAACTCCCTGCAAGACATTTTAAGCCTGTTGTCATTGTGTGATCTTGGGTGCATTTGTGCCCTGCTCTTTCCAAGAGTGGGCCCGGCCTATGGACTTTGGCTCACAAGTAACTTTTGACTTTCCTGCCTTGCTTAAGAGTTCCTAAGTATTAGTGTGGTGTATTTTCCTACCTTCTGCCTTTTTCCCTCCCTTGTTCGTTAACTTATTGAAGTGCCATCTATAGTTAAGCGCTCACCTCTGTCTGGAAATAAGTGGTGTTAACTAATAAGACTTGTCTGATAAGGAATAAGGAGTGTGTATATAATAATAGTAACTGTGTTTAGAGTGAATTACAATAATAGTGCTGGAGTGTTTCAATGAGTGTGTTTTTAAATAAATAATGATATACCTTGATACCAAAGCTCTGGTCAGTGTTTACTTGTGCTATTGTATTTGAGTGCCTATTGTGTATACTTTGCATACTGCCCAACTCTTCTTGAGGGAAGTCTGACTGCTCAGCCACAGCTACCAGGTAAATCTGGGTGGTACAGACTGCTACCAAGTGGGTTTACTGCCAACACCTGTAGTCCTAAATCTTTTGCAGTGGTCCCCAAGGGAACTGCACAGGTTTCTGCCTAACAGTCCATGCATCTCTAAGGGAGTTGAAGGTGTCCGAACTCTATGACCTCAGGAGCCAGGCCGCTAAGTTCAGGGTTTATGGGCATGGGTGTAGCGTTTTCCCTCTGTCCTGAGATAACATGTTGTACGGGCAGGGCAACTTTATCGGAGGGGAGAGCGACATCTCCACCAGATGAGAACCAGGGTTGGCGGGCCCACATGGGAGCCTCCAATATCATTGTGACTGGTTCCTGGTGCATCTTTGTGCACGATCTTGTTGAGTCGGGGGTGGGGAGCGTAAACAAATTTCCCCGACCATGCTATCCAGAGCCCGTTCCCTTTGGATCGGTTCTGGGGGTACCTGGAGGCATACTATTGGCATTGGGCGTTCTCCTGAGTGGCAAACAAGTCGATCTCTGGGAAGACCCATTCTGCGAAGACTTTGGAGACGATGTCTTTGTGTAGACGCCACTCGTACTCTATGGGTAGTGGGAAATCTCTGCTGAGCATGTCTGCCAGAAGACTGAGTTCGCCAGGAACATGTTGGGACAGCAGGAACATCTTGTGTTTGAGAGCCCACATCAAAATGTTCTGGGACAGTTTGGATAGCCCTGGAGAGTGTGTGCCTCCCTGTTTGTTCAGGTAATACATGGCTGTGGTGCTGTCTGTCAAGATCAGAACTGTCTTTCCCTGTAGCTGTGTCTGAAAGGCCTTCAGTGCTTTGAATACTGCCAATAGCTCTAACAGGTTTATGTGGTTGGACGCTACTTGTGGGGACCACACCGTGCACTGTCTGTTGTAGCCGATGAGGCCCCCAACCCATTGAGAGATGCATCTGTCATGAGAGTGGCTTGTACTGCAGGGGCGGTGAAGGTCTACCCCTTCAAGTCCCCCGACCACCACTGCAGGGAGAGAACGAGGGCTGGCGAGACAACTATTGGATCGTCCCATTGTCCGCTGGCCTGACACCACTGGCTGTTGAGCCACTCATGCATGGGACTCATGCGCAGACGCGTGTGAGGAACTAAAATGCATGACACCATCATTCCTAGCAGTCACATGGCCTTGCGTACCGTCACTTCCCGACTGGCTACATATTGAGGGATCTGAAACAGCATGTTCTGAACCCTCTCGTGGGGGGGAGGGGGGGGAGAGAGACGGGGCAGTCTATGGTCCGAATTATATCCCCCAGAAACTGTTTGACTTGACTGCGGTCTAAGCTGGATTTCTTCTCGTTGATGGAGAATCCCAGACTGAACAAGAGGTCTATTGTCTTCTGAGTGTTCAATAGGCATGTTTCGTAAGAGTCCCCTGTTATGAGCCAGTCGTCGAGGTAAGGGTAAACCGGGACGGACAGTCTGCGCAGGTGTGCTGCTGCTACTGCCAGAACCTTTGTAAACACCCTTGGTGCCGAGGCAATGCCCAATGGGGAGTACTTTGAATTGATCGTGCCTGTCCTCTATCATGAGCCTAAGATATTTTCTGTGCGCTGGCAACATTGAAATATGAAAGTATGCATCTTTCATGTCCAGTGTCGCCATGTAATCCCCCTGTTTCAACAGTGGGATTACTTCCTGCAGAGTTACCATACAAAACCTTTGAGGTTTGTCAAATTTGTTTGCTGTGTGCAAGTCTAGCACAGGGGGCGCATGGTGAGGTACTTTTTGGGTACAAGGAAGTACACTGAATAAATACCCTCGTTTACCTGAAGAATAGGGACGACTTCTATGGCGTCCTTTTCCAGAAGTGCCTCTACTTCTTGTATTAGGATTCGCAGATCGTCTGGCGTCAAGCGTCGTGTTTTGGGCAGTCTGAATTGTGGTGATCGGGCGAATTCCACACAGTACCCGTGGGCAACCATTTTGAGAACCCACTCGTCTGATGTAATCTCCTCCCATGCCGAAAGGAAAGATGTTAAGCGCCCCCCGACCGGGGCGACATGGGAGGGGACCTGGATCCGTAGGTCATTTCTGACCAGAGGCTGTGGCTCCCCTGGAGTTGGAGCCTATGCCTTTCCTGCGCCGCTGTCCCCTGCGTGGATATTGGACGGGGGTGCTGGATGCTTGTCCTGAGTTCCAGGTGTTTCCTGTATTGTACATATTTTGTGCGGAACGGGATTGGCCTCGAAAGGACCAGCAGGAACTGCTTCGCCTTTGGGGGCAGGGGGGAATGGGGGGGGGTTTGGGAGATTTGCTGCAGGGACTTAAGAGTCTTGTGCTCTTTTTTGGCAGTCTCTAGAGCATTGTCGACTGCTTTACCAAAGAGATTTGACTCCTCGATAAGTTTGTTAATAAGAGCTGCTTGGGTCTCTGGCTTGAAGCCCGAGTTTCGGAGCCAAGCATGCTGTTTGAGTAGGGTGCCCTGAGCGAGGGATCTTCCTGCTGTTTCTGCAGTATCCAGAGTGTTTTTTAGTACATTTGGGTTGACCTGCCTGCCCTCGGCCACGATGGCTAGTAATTTGGATCTTGCGGGTTCAGGCAACTCCTGGAGACCTTGTATAAGGTTCCAAAGTGCATCAGCATAACTGGCAAGCAAGGTAGTGTTTGCTATGCACGCGGTAAAAGCAGCTGCCTTGGTAATTCGCTTACCCAAGCCATACAATCTTTTTTGTCTCTATCTGGTGGTGCCTCTCCCGGAACAAGAGGTACTCCCCCCCCCCCCCTCCCCGTTTTCGGGTAGTGGTAACCACTAGGGAGTCGGGGGTGGCGTGGCCTTTAATATATGTAGGGTCAGTAGGCGATGGCCGAAATAATTTCTCCACCCTTGGATTTACTGCACTAGTCTGGGCTTGTGCGACTAGGGAAGGAGCCAATCTCCTTTTAATAGAATTCAGGAGCGGAATGGCTTGGCTTGATGGGGGGGAAGAGGGGTTTCTTTAAGAATATCCTCCATGAAATCTTGGTCAGGTAGGGCCTCCTGCGTGGGGATTTTAAAATAATCCACCGCCTTTCTTAAAATGGCATTGAATGCCATCTGATTGTCCACTGGGGAAGCCTGGCGGGCTGGAGTGAAGGGAGGGGAATCCAAACATAGGATATCCATGTCCTGGTCGCGAGTAGGGAGCGCCCATGGTTCCGTCTCAACCTGGCGAGTCTTCCAAGCCTTCTGTGGGATCTGCCTGGTCATCCACAGTGTAGTCTTGTAGGAAGGTAGCATCATTTTCCTCATCATAAATGTCCTGATAGGTTTCCATATGGATCTCATCTTCTGGGTGGATAGAAGTGAGATGTTCTTGAGAGGGTCCAAAATTTCTAGGAAATTTAGAAACCGGCCCAAAGGGAGGGTACTCCCGAGGTCTCTTGGGGGAAGGTTGCTCTGAAAGTGAGACTAACTTTTCCAAACGGTCCATGCACCCTTCACATTTTTCCTTGGTCCAGCATTAGAAAGGTCCAAGGGTGAAAAATCTTCATTTTCCTACCTATGGCGCTGCAATTTGTTTCCAATAGGGCTAGCCAAAGGCTCTTTACTATCCTCGTAGTCCTCTTGAGCATCGGGGCGTTGCAGCACGTCTTTCGACGTGTCTGCGGCCCGCTCTTTGCGATTCATTGTGTCCTTAGACTTCGCCTTCAGCCCCACTGCCGAAGCAATCCTAGCGATGCTTTCAGCGATGTTCAGCGAAGTGGGGCGTGCCGTATGAATAGGAGGCCTAGCGGTAGATTTTTCCCCTAACAGGGCCTTAGAGGGCGTCAGAGCGTCAGCTGAGTGCGCTTCGACAGCCGGGTTTGTTTTGGAAGTAGCGTCCTTATTTTTTGAAGGCCCAGTTGCAAAGCGCTGTTGCGGATGCGGGGAAGGCTGTTGATCTTGAAGATCAGAGGATTCCGTTGTAATTTTCGGCAGTCCTGTTGGCGCTTTCGCCCGTTTCGACGGTACCATTGAAACCGGGATTGGGGTTGTGTGTTTATTGTGGTGATCTTGTATACCCTTGTCGCTGGGTGTTTTCCACATAGCGTGACTTGCGTCAGGCCTAGCGGGGTCGGGGGGGTGGGTGGGGTGCGGACCTAGAGGTGTCCGTTGTGTGGTCTATGGCATCCAAAACGGAAGCTCGGTCATCACTAGTACCCCTGTCAGTTTTGGCGGGTGCGGTGGTGGAGGAAGAAGATCCAGTCCATGACATGCCGTAGTGGCCCACCGCTTAACCCTTAAGCGTTTCAGGTCGAATGAGTCTACAGGTCGCACTTCGTCGTGGTCAAGGGGTAGACAAGTATTGCACTTGTGCTCATCCTTCCACGGGTATCTCGCCTTGCAAGAGGGTCAAAACCTAAATGGTGTCCTTTCCATAGCAAAAGGTAATAAAGGCGATGACCAGACCTAGAGGGCAAAGAGGGGGGGAAAGAGGAGAGACATAGCTGAAAGGATATGACCACCCCGACCCCAGTCTCCCTACTGTGTAGGCCGACCAGAGGGCCCGGCCACGTGGACGGCTCCGCTGCCAAAGTTTAGGCGTCGAAGTCCATTGCAGTCTTAGGTGTTGAAAGTCCCCGTTGTCTTTGGCGTAGCACAGGAAGCACTGCCGAAGTTGTTATCAGGGGATAATCGACAAAGTCGATAAACAAGGTATAACAATGTCTCTTAACAAAGAGCTCCGCTATAGGGCGACCAGTTATCTGGGTGGAAAAAAACAATCTGAGGGACCTCAGCACGTGAGGGAGTTTGGGTACACTACACGTCATGCTAGGGATAGAGTTACAGACACGTCTATGCCGACGTCCCTCGAAAGACAAGATGCAATACTCTGCGAGTAAGATGCAATACTCATCTGCGTTACCACTGGATGTCGGACCATATGCACAGCACGTGATTCTAAGCAGATTAACAAGATTCAGAACTGTGTTTTCTTTTACTGAGGATTCACAGCCTGAAGACAGGGAATATTCTGAGCACGTGAATCCATGCCAGACCCCATGCTGGGGAACTTTTTTAAATGTGCAATATGGTCCTCAAATAAGTTGTGTGGTGAACACACTTTAGCGTGCCAACACTACCACAGCCAAGAAGGTGTTCATAAATTATTTTTAATGAAAAGCAGAATTTAACAATTGATTTTTGTTCAGATTTCTCTTTAACTGTATATATGCGTTAATTGTATTGATGTACTTGTATGATGTTGCTTTCATGGTTTTAAACCGCAATACAGCTGATGATGATGTAGTAACTGTTATTCTGTCGAGCACAGCAGGGTTCTTATTCCCCTTCCTGTGTTACTTATACGTTTTTGGAGGTAATGCTTAGGTATGCCAGCCGTCATAGCCGCCCTGTGTAGCAGAAGCCATGTGGTTATTTTCACAGTACAGTTCCCTGCTCAGGGCTGTCCACACAATCCCTGGCGCATAAGTCTGTGTTAGCACCATGCTTGGATTGGAGTGGCCACGCTTGAGGTTTCAACAATGTTGCCATCAGTCATCTGCATTCGAGTCAGGTGGCCGTCCTTGTGAGGCAAAGGCCTGCCTTTTTGGTTGATCAGCCATATGTGCTATTTTCACGTGTAGGTCCATTCCCTCTTCTCCGGTCGACCAATTTGCAGCATAGATCTGTGTCTGTTGATTTGGTGTAGGTAGCTGTAGGGGAGTGTTAGCCAGAATTATATGCAGTACCCTTTGGGAACAACACACACAATTAAGACTACAAGTGACAGTACAAATTCACCTTTGGTACAAGCCCGTACTACACAGTTGAAGTGGTTGCGATGGCTTATCTTAAGTGTAAGTGAGAAGTATCAAATAGTTACACAAAGGACAGCAATTACTATGATTCAGGCAAACACTGACTCAAGGTTTTCAAGTAAAAGAATATACATTTATTTCACTCTTCAGTTGTATAACATTACACTATTATAAGCAGTTTAAAAATAACACTCTTAATACACCACACCACTCCCAATAAGTTCCAGACAAGTTAAGCTCACATAATGAAGTGGGAGCACAAAATGGCACTCCAGCAATTTAAAAAGGAGGGAAAAACAAAGTTAATAGAAATTGAACCACACCAACAGATTAGTACTCAGGGCAATTGAGCAAGAGGAACTATAGTGATAGAATTAGGTAGAAAAGGCTTAGGGCCAATGTTAAATGGGTCAAACGTCTTTTGCTCAAGATCACACAGTTCAGGGTAGTTTGTGGTAAAGTTTGTGCCTCGGATTCCAGACGAGGTTGGTTGGCAAGGAAAGTTAGTTCAAAGAGAAGAGAAGGACAAGCCCTCGGTTTGGAGAATGATTTCAAATACTTTCACTTCAGCTGAACGAACCACCGGATTTGCACAGTACCTTAAAATGGAGAGGAAGCTGTAGCTGAGGCAGACGTCCCTGGTAGTTCCTGCAGGCTCACGGTTCCTGAAGCGACTGTCGGACTGACAAGAAGTAGGAGGACTGGAGGGTCCTGCACTACCCAGGGAAGAAACCAGCAGCAGAGCAAAGCAACGGATAAAAGGTGTGCTCCTTAAAACCCAAGCAGGGTCCGACCTTCCTGGCTATCCGGCCCACTGTAGCTCTGTACAGCGAATTCGACCAGAGGAGGGGTCCTGGCTTGAAGTTTGGGCAAACTGGTTGCTCCCACCAGCTCAAGGGAAGAAGTTTCCTGGAGGATCTTCTCTGTCGTCAGATTCTGAAGATTCTGACCTGCAGCAGGGCTTCACCAGGCAGGTCAGTCATTGTAGGGGTCCTCTTCCATCAGCTCCTCATTGGTTCTTTCGTTCCAGTGGCGAGACTGCCTTTCCAGTCCCAGGGACCTGCTTTTTATGCAGTTTTCTCCCATTCATACAGCCTGGCTGTCAATCACCCAGCTAATCAAACGGGAGTGCAACTTGGGTTACCAAGGGAACCCATGGCAGGGGTTCTAAGACCCCTCCCTCACATCCTGCCCACCCAGACTTTCAGGCGCTTTAAGGAGGGCTTCTGTGCAGAAGCCCGCGAAAAGACGGCGAACAAAGGGACCAAACCTGGTTAGGCGCACAGAGTAAAACATGAGAAAGACTTTTAAAATAAAATGGTGACTAAACCCAGCCGGAGCCGAAATAAAATATATTTGGTCAAGCAGGTTTATGTTCGAGGCTAATATAATAGCCTAAAACAATACCATGGTTATATAAGATAACCGCAGTATGAAAAATAGGGTAGTTACCACTGCTACCACCAAGTCTTGATGAAAAGGGAGCGAAACAGTGCTCCAAGAGAAACAGACAAAAAGGGATAAGAATTAACCCTTTCCAATACTCCATGTAAGATGGGGTGTATTGGGTCTGTGGTTTAAAGAGACTACATAAAGTTAATGGCAACTTTACATGTTTCTTGGGGACAGTAGTCAGTCCCAGAAAAATGGAGTCAGTGGGAAGTCTAAAAGACAACCCTATGTCACTGCACTGAAGGTGCTGTATAACACACAACAATGACGCTCATGGAGTAGGTGAGGCTCCAGAGCCCAAGATCACACAAATGGTAAAAACACACACACAGCAAGACACATGTAAGAGTGGGAAAAAGGTTCACACTCTTACCAGGTGAAAAAAATAAATCTTAGAAATCCAGCAAAGCTGCGGAGGGACTCATTAGGTAAGGGAAATCAGCCATTTATGAAAATTCTCCCTAACAGGGAGGAAGGTGGGCTGCTTTTCTTTTTGTGCCAAGGTCCATGTACAGAGTGCAAATGCTTGTGTGGATCAGAAAAATGGTCAGCACTCACTTCTGGTGCACATCACGTGACTCTTAAGAGATTCCTCCCTCCTGTGCCTGAGCAGGGTGTATCAGTGAAGTCTACACCGGTAGGGGCTTGCTTCCTCCCATGGTCCATGTGAGCTCAGTGTGTTTTGGTACCTGTTGTACAGTCAGGAGTATTCCCTCTACTGTAACAGTGTCCTGTGGGTACCCGAGCGGGGGGGGGGGGGGGGGGGGTGCAGCGCTGGTCCCATGTGTGCCCCACCAAGGCAAGGGGAAAAGGGTTTGCGCAACCCGTCCCGTGTGGTTCTAACTGGAAAAGTTTTCTTTAGTGTGGGGGTGCCCTTTATTTTCTTTTTTACTTACCTTCCTTTTCTTTACCTTCGCAGGGATGAAGTCTGATTTCTCTTGGCGGCAATCTTTCGGAAGTCTACTCCCAGCATGTCGGGTGAGAAGGAAGGTCCTGGAGAATGCAATGCATGCATCACAGTACTGCCACGCGTGGTCCTCTCCCAAACACGACATGAAGTAAATCTGTGCGGGTCAGAGGAAGAAAAGGTTCCCAGGCAACTCGCACAGTCCCGGTACCCGTTGGGCATGTGATGTGACCGGTATTTTCCCAAATATGGGCACAACAGAGTGCAGCTGCTGCGGTCACCACTGTCCCATTAGACAAAGAAAGGGACCGACGGTTGGGAGGGACTCTTGGAGTGTCCATGCCGTGGCGGCGCTTGCACCCCTGTGCAAAAAAGTTCTATAAAATGCTGCTAGGAAACAGGCTCCAGTGGCTTTCTGTGGGATATGCCCCATCAGTGTGGAGTAAAGGTGAAAGGACGTAAAAGAACAGGGAGTTGAACCCTGCCTGTCCCTGAATGCACCGCTCTCCGGCTCCAAGCTGTCGAATGTAGAGCCTTTGATACACAGGCAGGTGAACGAGTGTCTCTGAATGAGGAAATGGGAGGAGGAAACATCAGGGATTTGCATGGCACCAAGGAGGAAAGGAGAAGGTGTAGGGGATGAGACCTGCTTGGATGAGTGGGGCAGCTGTGGGGTGTTGGCTAGTGGGGGGAGGCAGGTGAAACACCCATTCAGAAAATACACAGTGATGAAGGAGGGGGAGGGGGAGGGGAGTAAGGGGAAGGTGTCCAGAGTGAGAAGGCAGAAGGGCGGCATTTCTCCAATTAAGTGGACCGGGTATTTGATTCAGTGAGACGCCATTGGTGGGGGCTGGGTTTGAACAAACTCAGCCTGAAAGAATAGATGGCTGGGGATCGGGGGCAGGAGAATCAACGGGTACAATTTCACTGCAAAGTAACAGATCCCATAGCACATGTTATACAGAGCATATAGGGACATAAAGGCCAAATAACTGTTGCACAACACACAGCAGCAAAAACCCCAAAACGCAGAGCAAAAATGATAACATAATAAATGATGCCCCCACCCAAGTGGAGAAAAGGACTCACGGTTGTAGCTGGCAGGTGCCGCACAGGTGCGTGGCTAGGCATGCACCCTAGTCCTTTTTTTATTTTTCAAAACTATACTGCTCTAGTATGTCGTTATGGTCCTGACTACATAGGATGGACTTTCACGTATGTATGGAGGTAAGGAGACGAGACAGAGGAATAAATGGGATTTTAAATATGCCGGAAAAATGTAAAAGAATAGAAAAAGTATGATCTGTCACTATACCTGTCATGGGTATAGCCATGGTCTGGTCTGCAGCATTCCATTAAGGTTTTCACATCCCATGTGTCTGTCTTACTTCCGCACAGGAGCTGATCGAGCTATTTCAAAATGTAACCAGGAAGATAACATATTACTGTCCAAGTAAACCGATTTGCACAGACAGCCCACATATAAAGATAATTATATGTCACCCGAAAGCGGTTGATCAACAACATCTCAAGGTTATTGGTACAATATCACAATTACTACTGAACCATCACAACGCTCTATACATCAAGTATATAAAATGAAGGATAGATTATATAGTGAGAGAGAGCGCGATGCGAGCAAGCAATAGAGAGCGAAAGACATACAAACCTCCTCAGGATAAAAATACTGAAGATGGCTGAGAGGGAAGACCGATTCGAATCCATCTCTAAAGGAGTCGAACTGCCGAGACACACCTTCATTTAATTCCCAGTAAATTACCAACTGAAAGAAAAATATCAAATAGTTTAATATACCTGTCAAAAATTATGCAAAAAAACAAATGCAGGAATAAATGTCATGATTATTATAGCATTTGTGAAAAAGGACCATATTCTCCCTCACTTGAACATTTATGTGACATGGTTTCCTCATAATGTCTTGAGGTCACAGCTGCCCATCTCCTAGCTTAAGATGCCCAATGAATGAAGGGACATTTCAGAAACAATGTAAAGAATAAGGATTAATTAAACCCAATACAGAAAACAACAGTTTTAAGTTTACCGTTCGAGAGGTTATTGGGGTACATCTGATTACTGGCTCCCAAATTATAAACCCATGCGTGTGCAGCAAGGGAAAGTGAAAGTCTTGCAAAAACATGTTCCAAAGGGTAAATATCAGTAATACCCACATGCTGGAACAAATGCCAAGATAACAAATACTTTGTGTGAGGAAGGCATGGTATCGAGCAGTAGACCCAGACATAATGGATACTCGTTTAAGAAAACTAGTATTAAATTATTTGCTTCGGATGGTAGAATTCCTAACTGGCCCCAACTCTAAAATGGGAGTAATCCCGACCAAAAAAAATAACAAATACGCCAAAGTCAGTCTGGTCAAAATAAAAAAGTTCTATAGTAAGAAAACCTGAGCTTGCCCTTCTTCTCAGAATAACACAATGTGTAAATGGAATACAAAAAGGAATTTTCCTTTTTGTATTCCATTCCCCAGGTTCAACCTCACGGGGTCTAAAGAGTCTTAAGAAAAAAGATAGGTGATTGGCACAGTTCTCTCAGTCTACCACACTTCGGCTTAGGAGCAAGTTACTTACCTGTAACTGTTGTTCTCCAGCATGGGTCTGGCATGGATCCACATGCTCATGAATATTCCCCGTTGTCAGGCTGGGAATCCTCGGTAAAGAAAAAATCAGTATCAGTTTCGTTCGTGATCTGTCTTTCTTAGTAGTAACCAATCACTGATCTCTGGGTCATACTGCCCTCAGCCAATGACTGTCCTCTCCCTAAGCCCCGCCTCTGGCAGCCATCTTCAGATTTGGTAGCACGCAAAGTGGCAATATGACCAAGTGAAGAGCCGCAGAGGGGCAGGTGGGAGGGTTCGCAAGTTAATCCATGCCAGACCCATGCTGGAGAACAACAGTTACAGGTAAGTAACTTGTTCCTTCTCCAGCATGGGGTCTGGCATGGATTCACATGCTCATGAATAAAATAATACATAGCAGTATACACATGCACAACCACGGGAGGTGGCAAAGGCTCAACATTAAGCATTACATCCAAAACTCAACATTAAGCAATTCTTACCTCCTCACCAGGCTCACCTTAGGCGAACAGGTTGCGCAGCACTGCTTGGCCGACCGTGGACTCCTCCCTGGAGTCCCGATCGATGCAGTAGAATCTTGTGAAGGTGTGCGTCGACCTCCACGTAGTAGCCCTGCAGATGTCCAACAGGGGCACACCAGACAAGAAGGCCGTAGTAGCAGCAATCGCTCTGGTCGAATGGGCTCTCGGACGGCCGGGCAGCGGTCGGTTTGCCAACCGGTGGCAGTGCATGATGCAGCCGGAGAGCCATCTGGAAATGGAAGTCTTCGAGAGAGCCTTCCCTTGATTCACAGACCCAAAGTTCACAAACAGTTGTGACGTCTTCCGAAAACTCTTTGTGCGGTCCACGTAGAACTTCAGCGCACTAGCTACATCCAGCGAGTGCAAAGTCCTCTCGGCCTGAGTCGAAGGCGACGGGAAGAAAACTGGTAACACCAAGGGCTTGTTGAGGTGCAAGTCCGATGGCACCTTGGGCATGAAGGAGGGGTGCGTCCTCAGCACCACCCTCGTGTCATGAAAAGTCAAGTATGGAGGCTTGCAATATAGGGCCTGGATCTCTCCCACTCGTCGTGCGGAGGTGATGGCCACGAGGAACGCTGTCTTCCATGACAGGAACTTCAAAGGCGCCGAATGCATAGGCTCGAATGGGGCCCCCATGAGCCTGGTCAGCACCACATTAAGCTCCCACGCCGGGGCAGGAGCCTTCACCGGCGGGAACGATCGGAATAGTCCCTTCATAAATTCCTTCACCAGGCGATGAGACCACAAGGACGCCCGTCCCGTAATCCTGGTATATCGGGAGATGGCAGCCAGATGTATTTTGATGGAGGCGTGAGCCAGTCCAGCTTTGGCCAGCGACAGTAGGTATGGCGGTACTTGAGGGGCCGTAATCCGCAGAGGGTTAATCTTCTGTGCACGGCACCAGACAGAGAACCTCTTCCCTTATGACCGTAACACTTGAGAGTTGAGGACGCCCTGGCTTTTGCAAGAACCTCTCTGCAATCAGCCGGGATAGCGTACCCTCCAAACTCTAGTGCTGCAGGAGCCAGGCCTGCAAGTTCAGCGACTCTGGGTCGTGATGAAGAATGGCGCCTCCTTCTCTGGAGAGAAGATCCGCGTCCACCGGCAGCTTGACTGGTGGGGACGTTGACAAGTCCAGAAGGTCCGGGAACCAGATCTGCCTCGGCCAAGCCGGTGCGATGAGGATCATTCTGCACCCGGACTTCTTGAGCTGGTTGATGAGGCGGAGCAGCAATGGCAACAGAGGGAACGCGTATAGAAACAAGCCGTCCCAAGGGAACGAGAAAGCATCGCCCATGCTCCTCAGCTGCGGGAACCTGCTGGCGAACGTCTGGCACTTGGAGTTCGTCGCCGTCGCGAAAAGGTCGATCCGGGGTTTGCCCCATCGTCGAAAGAGACGATCCACCTGGTCCTGATGTAGTTCCCACTCGTGGCACGAGCACAGCTCCCTGCTGAGTGAGTCGGCAAAGGTGTTTTTTATTCCTGCCAAGTGGAAGGGAACCAGAAACATCCCCTGGGCGACGGCCCAGTGCCACAGATCCTGGGCCTCCTTGGATAGGGCTGGGGATCTGGTGCCTCCCTGCTTCCGTATGTAGAACATCGTGGTGGTGTTGTCGGTGAAGATCCTCACCACTTTGTCCTTGAGGGACGGAAGGAACGATTTGAGCGCCCAGAACACTGCTCGGAGCTCCAGAATGTTGATGTGGAGAGACCTCTCCTCTGGGAGCCAAAGGCCTCTTGCGTGGAGATCTCCAGTGTGGGCCCCCCAACCCTCCAGAGAGGCGTCCGTAGTTACCGTCTCCTGAAACGCCGGGGTCTGAAAGCCCGTGCCTGTAGTGAGGTGCGCACGGGTACCCCTTCATAGGATCGGCCGACGGAACTCCTCGTCGAGAGGGATCCTGTCTTCGAAGCAGCCCGTCGCCTGAAACCAGCGGGCGTCGAGGAACTCCTGTAGCGGACGCATCCGAAGTCTGCAAAGGGGTACAAGATAGATGCATGAGGACATCATCACGAGGAGGGACTTGATGGACCTCACCCTGGCCACATCCGTGGCTAGCAGGCGCTGCGCCTTGCCCAGAATGGCCTTCGTCCTCTCCTCCGACTGGGAGGCCAATTGCCCCACTGCATCGAGCTTCGCACCCAGAAACAGTGCTACTTGCGACGGAACCAGGTGGGATTTGGGGTAGTTGATGGTGAATCCCAGTTCCCTGAGCAGTCGGACGGTCCTCGTTGTGTGTTCGATGGCGAGTTCTATTGTCCTTGCCCGGATTAGCCAGTCGTCCAGGTAGGGGTAGACGTGGATCCTCTGCAGGCGCAGCCGCGCCGCCACTGGTGCCAGGCCCTTGGTGAACACCCTGGGTGCCGACTTTAATCCGACCGGCAGGGCTCTGAATTGGTAGTGGCGTCCCTGAACCACGAACCTGAGAAACTTTGTACCCTTTTAGAATGGGGATGTGGAAGTAAGCATCCTCCAGGTCCAATGACGATAGGAAGTCACCCTCCTCAAGTTGTCCCAGCACGTGCTGGAGGGTGACCATCCTGAATTTCTGTGCCTTGGTGTATTTGTTTAACCGACGCAGGTCCAGGATGGGGCGCCAACCGCCTGTCTTCTTTCTGACAAGGAAGTACCTTGAGTACACTCCGGAGCCTCCTGGGGATGAGCTCGATGGCACCTTTCATGAGCATCGCCCTTACCTCCAACAGCAGTTGAGGGACGTGATTCTCCTTCCTGGCCACGGGAGGAATGCGAGGACACTTCTTTCGGAATTCCAGTGAGTGCCCGTTGGCCAGGGTGTCCAGCACCCAACGGTCGGTGGAGATGGACTCCCACACCCTGACGAACTTAGTCAGCCGGCCTCCCACCGGGGTGCTTCAGTGGGGGCCGGACGCCACGGCCGGGTCAGTCTTGCTTGGAGGAGTCCTTGCCGCCTTGGCCTCCTTGACGACGACGGCGGGATCCCCCTTGCTTGCCGCGACCTCTGTAGGCCTCCTGGGACGAGGCGCGGGCTGCCTGGCGATATGTAGAAGAGCCACCGCTGGATCCCTTGGAGGCACCCTGTCTGCCTCCTGAGCTATGAAAGGGCCGTCGTCGAAGCACCCCTAGTGCCCGGGCCGTCTCCGAGTCGGTCTTGATGGCCTGGAGCGATTCGTCCACCGTCTTCCCAAAAAGGTTGTTGCCGTCGAACGGCATATCCAACACTCTGGTCTGGACGTCCTGGCAAAAGTCTGTCACCTTGAGCCATCCTCGTCGTCGGGAGGCACACCCTGTTGCCCAGTTGGCAAAATCCGGTATCGGCAATGTCCGTTGCCACCGTTATGGCGTGATCCGATGCCACCTCGTCTTCCTGCAGAATTTGTAGGGCCTCTGCCCTCTTGTCATCCGGTAGGAAGTCTAGCAGGGGAGCTATCTTGAACCAAAGCTCCCTGTCGTAGCGGGCCACGATCGTTAAGGCATTGGCCTCCTTAATCGTCGTCGCTGCCGACGAAATGACTCGTCCCATGGAGTCCAACTTCTTGCCCTCGCTGTCCGGCGGGGAAGTGGAAGTTGAAGCCGCCGCACCCGCTGCTTTCTTCTTGGCCGCTGCCGAGGCAGAGTCCGGCGTGGGCTGGGCCCTGAGGCACAAGGGGGCGGCATCGGTGACTCAGTACTTCTTCTCATACCTGTCCCTCTTGGCGGGTGTCATGGAAGGGTTCTTGAGGATAGCCAGCCCCTCGTCCCAGATGTCGTTGAGCAACTGCACCGCGAGGACTGTCTTCCTCTTGGCCTCTCGTTGTTGGTAAAGAAACCCTTCCTTTTTCTGTTCTTCAGGGCAGAGCTAGAAGAGCTTGTATGCCCTAGTTATCATGGCGTGAAAGGAGCCAATTTCGTCGGGTGGAGAAGCCCAAGGGGGGGCGATGACGGGATGTCCGTTGTGTCATCGCCGCCGTATCCGTCGCCGTATCCTCTCTAGGGTCCGGCGAGGGGGATGAGGGGTCCACAGGCACGAAGGGAGGAGCGGGGTGGACTCTCCTCCGCTTGTTCAGAGGGCTTCCCGACGGGCCTGGTTCTGGATCCTCAGAGGCTGATTCCGAGTCTGTAATGGCCACCGCCCCCCCTCTTTTTCCGCCGGGGACTTCACGGGGGTCTTAACGATGGGATGGAAAGAGGATTCCCTCCGCGGTGGCAGGGATACTCTGGGCCCAGAGGCCGTTTCCACTGGCATAGTCTCAGCCGGCTTCGCCAGGGTCCCAGCGACCACTTCGATAGAGACCTTTGCCGGCTGGATCAAAGCCCTCACCACCTTAGGTGCGTCCTGGGCCTTCGCCTTGGGGGGAGGGTCAGCGCCTCGCTCACCTTCGGGTCCCTTCGAGATCGACCGGGGGCGCTCCATTAGCTTACCCGGGTTCTCGGACTTCCTCTTCCCCGAACCAAAGCGCTGGCTCGTGGTTGAACGTGCCGGGGAAGTCGCGCCCTGCCTGGCAGCCGAAGAGCCCGACCTTTCGGCACTCCCGGTGCCCGCGGACTTGCAGTGCTTGGCTTTCTGTTGGGCCCCCGTCGCCGGGGCGCGCTCACAGGTCTTAGAAGCCCGCTCAGACTTTTTCTTCGCCTTCTCACCTGCTGTGCCCTTCTCCAGCCAGGCGGCGAGGCGGGAACGACGATCTTGTTTGGTCCGTTCCGAAAGGTTCTTGCAGAACGCACAGTCCTTCTCCACGTGCGTCTTGTCCTCATGAAGACAGTAGAGACATCGCGAATGGTCGTCCTCCTTGAAAACGTTTTGTAATCCGCATCCAGGGCAGCACCTGAACAGCTTGGATCTGGGCGTCGAGCTTCTCTTGTCCTGGGCCATGTCCGTTGAGGTAGGCCGCAGATCTTCCGGAATCCTCCAAGAAGCGTAAACTCGACGAAAACCTCACCCTTGAGGGGCCTAGAAGAATTCCGAAACCGGTCCCCGTTATCGGAAGTAGAAACGGTGGAGCTTGAGGCTCGATTAAACCGAAAAAATGAGAAAATCTCCTGAAAAAGCACGAAAATGCAGCAAAAACTCGAGAGCTAAAGCACGAGGACTCCCAACACTTGAGTGTGCAGTAAAAATCTGAGGATGGCTGCCAGAGGCGGGGCTTAGGGAGAGGGCAGTCATTGGCTGGGGGCAGTATGACCCAGAGATCAGTGATTGGTTACTACTAAGAAAGACAGATCAGAAACGAAACTGATACTGATTTTTTCTTTACCGAGGATTCCCAGCCTGACGACGGGGAATATTCGTGAGCATGTGAATCCATGCCAGACCCCATGCTGGAGAAGTACCTCTTCCACGGCACCCTTCAGCAACAGGGCTATTGGTTCTTCCTGGAGCTCCTGTCCCAGTTGAATTGGAGGTGGGGGCTGTCTGTCCAGTGGTTTTCTTAGAAAAGGCAGACAATAACCCCATTGGACAAGCTGTAGAGCCCAGGCATCAGAAGTAATTCCCTGCCATTGGAGCAAGTGCTCCGTCAACCGTCCTCCAACCGGTGCGCTGTGAGAGGGGAAAACAAAGCAGCTTCGGAGGCTGGGTCGCCCCCGTTGCCGACACTGCCTGCCTGTTGACTTCTAACAAGCCCCTCTGCCCCTTCCAGAGCGCGAGAAAGGCTTCTGCCCTTGCCTGGCCGGTGGGAGCTGCACCTTTCTGCCATAATGAGCATATCTCGTGTAGCCCTGTGCCCTAGAGGCAAAGCTAAAGGCAGACTTGGCCGGCTACGCAGCTTAGGCCTAAGGATTTGGCAGCAAGTTTTGATTCCTTGAATTTCTCGAAGGCATTGTTGGTTTTGTGGCCGAAAAAGAAGATTGCCCTCAAAGGGCATGTCCAAATGTTTCACTTGGATGCTCGGCGAAATCCCAGAGGTTTTCAGGTATGCCTGCCTTCTCAATGTTATGACCGAAGCCAAAGATCTACCAACAGTCGGCCATGTCCAGGCCCGTTTGCAGCAACTGCTCAGCCACCTCCTTTCCATCCTCCACCAGCTGTAGGAATCTCTCGCGCATCTCACCTTCCGGGACATACTGGGCAGCGTTTTCCACTGCTGTCCATAGGCTGAAGGAGTATTTGGCAAAACTGCTTGCCACATTCATAGATTTGAGGGCCATGCTATCCGAGGTGAATGCCTTCTTTGCCAAGGCATCTACTTTTTTTGCTTCTCTGTCTAGGGTCAGAGTGGAGGTGGAAGATACAGGTCTAGAAGAGACCGTATCTGCCTGCATGACAAGCCCCTCTGGGGAAGGGTGAGAGGAGAGGTATGAGAGGTCTCCTCTAGTCAGCCCGTACTTCCCCGGAAATTGAAATGGAAATGGTGGAGCTGACAGGAGTAATGGAACATGGGGTTTGCCATTTAAAGGTTCAGCTATGGCCAGATTCAGAGGGATGTTCTGTTCAGTGGCAAGACCTTCCTCTAGGATGTCGGTAAGGTCATAACCTTGCGCAGGCACCACTGTTGAGTGTAGTCCCAGGGTGTCGCTAACTCTTTCTACTAGAGCCCTGTATTTAGATATATTGTGAAGGTAGGGCTGGGACTGTTGAAATTCGAGTTCAGGCGAAGTGTCCAGGCCACTAGCGTCTTGGAGGTCTTAAGCTAGTTGTAGCAGCCTGTTTTGGTCGTCAAAATAGTCAACCCCTCCTGAACCAGAGAAAATTGGGTCGACATCTTGGTTATCAGCATCGTGATCGCCGAAGATACCAGACATTGTCTCGAAAAATTAGGACTGTGGTTGTGGGGTAAAGACGTTCTCAACAACGGTCGAGGGTTTGTCCTTCGTTGCCGGCATAGTGGATTTCGGTGTCGACTGAGATGCTGTGGCATCGACATCCTTGGACGCACAGGGCTAGTACGGCTTCCATAATATTTCTTCCGACATCGAAAGATTAATCCGTGCTGACATAGTCAGTACCAGGGCACTTGAGGGGTCGGGTGCACTGAGCACCGCTCTTGGCTCCGAGGCATGCTGCGTGGGGTGGGAGCCGCGCCAACTGCAGCATGCTGCTTGAACACTGCAAGCATCGAGGATTTAAAATCCTCCCACTCCTGGCGGGTGGTAGGCCCAGCCGACAGCTTACCTTGTTTCGTCGAGTCCCGTCGTTGGCAGTGTTGCCTTTTCTTTTATTGGGATGAGGAAGAGTGGCACCTCGATGTGGGACCTTTTCTTCCACCTGTGTTTCTCTAGGGTACGCCCCTCGGTTTCAGCCTCTGAAAACCGAACCGTCGACCTTGCCGGAGATTTTGAGGGTGGTCGACCCATTGCGAGTTTAGTATCTCCGTCCCGAAGGAATTTCGGTGGGATCTGGGCACACGACAGACACGAGTCAGTCCTGTGCCGAGTTACCAGAGACAACTCGTGTGGGTCGGTGAGGGACATCTTGGTGCCACAGTCGGAAAACTGCTTGAAACAGACACCCTTGCAACCGACCTCTCGCATCGAGGAATTAGTGAAAAAAAACAGGATTTATGACGAAAACCGTCGAAAGAGTCAAAGCTCTGTGTTCCGAAGCAGCGGGTTAGGGCACAGAAAAAAGGAACCGAGGTTGGGGCATAGTGACGTGGTACTTATACGACCCTTGACTTAACGTCCAGAGCTGACAACCAGACGCCAAGCAAGACGGTTTGATGGTCGACCACTAGGTCTAGGTCCACTAAGCCCCCCATCGGAAAATTGCCGAAGCAGTACAGCTGGAGGGAATATCTATCAGATGAGGAATCTGTGGGAGAAAAGGAATCCATTGAAAGCAGGGAATGGCGAGTGTGCTGGAAGTCCCTGGATAACTGGCGAGAGGGGAGGCAAGACATTTATTTGATGTAGTAGCAAGACTTTGAGACAGAGGAGAGCATGTTGAGAGATAATTTGTACATGGTAAGGAGTGCTAAAGGAGATGGAATGGACAAAGTATCTATTTGTGTCAACACAATATTTAGAATAGCTTGAAACTTTTTTCGCAATTTTAGTCAGGAATTAAAGAAAATTGGGTTAGCAGCTACATTTAGACATTTTGGGATCAACCATGAAAAAGCCTCTGGTTGCTGTGCGGGTAGGAAAAACATGTTTAATACTTAAAGCAGTGTATTTGAAATAATTCAGCAATTTGTATTCAATCAGACAGCTTCAATATAACACAATTCTACAATTAGTGTCCAAACATGTATTTGCTGAGATGGCAAGGATTTAAAAAAAGTGTTTTCCAAGTTAATGTAAAATTAATATGTTCCAAGAGCTTGCAAAATATAAGTATGAACAAAGAAAAATGTATTTCTTAATCATATCATAAATGTGTGTTACAACTTCATTGAGATGCTCAATATTAACATGGGTGGAACAACAGTAACAAAATATACCAAATATATTAGAATATGCTTACTCTTAGATACTCTTCCAAGTTGTGTATGGTGACTGCTAAATCCTTTCCTCCTTTTCTCAATTCAATGTTGGGAAAGCCTGGTAGAGTGAAATCTAAGGCCAAGTCTTCCACTGAGCAGCCATTCATATTCAGATTCTCCAATGCATACTGCAAACTCTCTTTAGTCTGAAAAGTTTTTTTTTTAAAGGAGAAACATGAAAAATTACAATTTAAAAACCCATTTGCTTTTACTTGAAATGTTGGAAAAATGTCAAACCACCTTTGAAACTATAGAATTCTAGGGGCAAGACTGTCAATTTCTGAGAGGATGTGTGGTGAGGAATAATTTTGCTACCAGCATGGGACAACAAAATGTGACTTTCTGGAATAGCCACTAGAGGACACAGGGATATCACTGGAGATCTGAAAACCACCAAAAGCACTCCCAATTGGAGTCTTATGTGATGACGTAAAAGAAAGGCCCAGAGTTTACCATAAACCATGGACATCACGTAGCGGAAGAAAACGCATACAGAATCCACATAATTCCTTCCAAGTGATAGGGAAAACAGTTCTCAATTCAAGGCCTTTACTCAACCAGAAGTAATACAGGCAAAAGATGTCTTGACGGTTAGGCAAAGGGTGCACATGCTCCGGCCCATTACCTGGTTGCCTGATACAAAAAAGTCTATGAAAAATTATTTTGCGCTGTGTTCACTGTAGTACATCCAGTTTCTGTGATCACTGCAGCACAACTTGTGCAGCGTTTTCACATTTCTTTGGGCAATATATTGATCGAGTGCAGTGACCAAAGTTGAAATGCATATTGGTAATTATGAAAGCCACAATGGATAAGAAAATGACTCAAGTCGGTTAAGCACTTGTTGCAGAGATCTGTGTTCACATACAAGATCACAGTACCAAATCCAGATCCGCCAGATTAAAGTCAACATCCTCGGAGGGAGGAAAACCAGAACTAAACTTTTGATCTATTGCGCAAGAAAACAGCATACCTTATCAGGCTAGGTTGTGCATCCCACCATGTATCAGTATGCAAATAGACAGGTTTTTAGTTGTCTCCTGAATATCCAGTAGTATTTCTCCGCTATCAGGGATGAGGGGCAGGGAGTTCTACTGTTTTGCTGCGAAGGTTGGGAAACTGGCACCACCAGCTTTAGTGTGTTTGGATTTTCATTGCTGTAGTTTGTTGCAGTGGGCTGCTCTGCGAGGTCTGCTTGACTGATCCCTGATAATTCTGGGTAAGGTATTGGGGGTTGGGGGGCATAGGTGGAAAGACATCCGTGGGTGTTGGATAGTGATTTAAAGATAATGCGCTCTTAGATTGGGAGCTAGTGGACATTTTAGGTCAGGTTATTTTAACACAAACGTTTTTATTTTTCTTCCTTGTTTTGCATGTTCAGTTTGCAAATGTATGTGAAAGACAACTTCTTTCATATGAAGAAATAAGCTTGGAGGTGACCAAACATACAAATTGTAACACAACAAATGCCATTTATTGTACACTCTGTCTATGCAATTCGACCTATATTAGGAAAATCACAAGAGACGTGGGAACGCAAATGGCTGAACACCGCTTGAGGATAAGGACAGCATAAAGTCTCCTCTAGTTGCACATTTCCTGGATAAACAGCATATGAAGGAGGACATTCCATGGCTGTTATTGGATTTAGTAAAGGCTAGTAACAGCACAAGGGCTCCCTCAGCATTAGATATAAAGAAACAGGAATTGATTGCACACAATCTAAGCCAGCAAACTGAGCGCAATAAAAGAATTGTCCACATTTCTTAGTCAATAAAATGTCCAAGAGCTTTAATCATCATATTTAGTCATTTTTCTCCAGCATGCGTAAAGCATTAGATATAATATATGTGCAACCTTTGGAATAGTTATGTTTAGCTATTTAATCATGATTTATATTAAAAAACATTTGGACTAGTTAAACGGCAACAATCTGGTTTGCGAGACTCTGTAGCGTCTAAGATATGACGGATGATTGGACATCATGTAATTTTCCAAAGAAGAAGAAAATCCCTGAATGCTACCAGATGGGTTGCCATTAGATTGGGGGGCTTGGGAGGGGGGTGTGTAGGCCCCGTTTTATAACCAAAGTTGCACAACATGTCCTCTGTTGTTTTGGGTAACATGCAGTTTACAGAAATAAATGATGAAAACATGTCAACACACTGGCTGCTATGATATCCCTTGCATGCCCTGTAATATAAATCACTGAGGCTGCATAACATGCTTCCTTAAGAATGACACAGCATGAGACATGTGACCACAGCAGCTGCCATTCAGTGCTGGTTGGATGTTGAACAACCAGGAATTAACATGCTCTATGGATGTTAAGTCACATCATTAGCAACATGTCCTGTGGATAAATTGATTAAGTTTAGCCCTTGCGTTAAATGTAAGTCGCACAAATGGGATATCTATACACCACACAACGATGCTTGACTTCAATTCACAGTAAGTACAAGATCTAAGAGAAGGCATGCAAAGAATGATTAACAGATCAAATAGAAACTGCACAGAGTACACATTTGGTACATTCTTAAACAAGCAGACATGTTTTCAGTTTGCTCTATTGTTAGGATAGGCGCTTGCTAACAATCTCTAGTTCACTCTATGAACATTGATCAATTTTCAAGAACAGTGACACCTCCAGAGGTGTTCAGATACCACACTTCTATGAACTGATAGGGAGCAGCTCAGATGTACAAGTAAGCAGTTCTGGTACCGACTACGTTCGGATGTGAAAGTAGGTATATTAAAACATGAAAGAAACTAGACTGCCCACATTGAGAAAGAATTTACAATAACCAAATCATGAGGTTCTCATTTAATAAGCTTGGTCTGATCCAAAATCGGCCTTTCTGCAAGGAGTAATCTGTACTGGCTCACGCAAAACGATTTTAGGAGATCTAGGAAAGCAAGTGCAAATAAAAATAAATGTCAGCGTCCTTAGCCCACACCACAGGGCAGCTATGGTCCGATGTAGGTTTTTACTTTGCGATACATTTATTTTGACACTTGTACTTCTCCATACCTTTACTTCTCCTAGCATTCACTTAAGTCATTACAGGGGCAGGCACCCTGCACCCCCCACTTGTTTTACTTCACATTCTTCCCCCTACCACCATTGACTCCATCCCTAACCTTAAGCTAACTTTAAGCCCAACCATTGCCACCTTCAAAATGGGAAGATGCAGACCAAGTAAATGCACGACACAGTAAAGGCTGGCAAAGTGAATGTTGACGAAGTAAGTCTAGATAGAGTTTTCTGGGAGAAGTAATAAGGGGAGATACTTTAACAGTGGGCAACCAAATCACACTCCAAAAGTTGAGTGCACGGGCATAAATACATTATAACCAGCTATTTATTCAAATTAACAACAACATTCAGTTCTATATGTAATTTACCTACTGTTGCAGTGGTACTAAGTGAAACCATAGTTTTCACTAGAACGAAAACAAAAAAAATACATTTAAAAAGACAGCTCTGATCGCACATAGCAGTCTTTCTAAATCAGACTGTCAGCCCCTGCCGCACGCAAGGGCCAACTAGCACGGCGAGACGCAGAGGAATCGGCGCGGGGGTTTCAGTGTGTGTATGTATGTATGTGTGTATGTGTGTATGTGTGTATGTGTGTATGTGTGTATGTGTGTGGACTTGGTGTGCTGGGAAGGGGGTGGTGAGTGGAGAATTTAAGGTCTCAGGGGGCTGGACCACCCCCATCCCCATTTTACATAACCGGCGGGATAGGGCGGGGGTGTGGAAGAGATCACTTTGTGGGGGGCGGCGGGAGCAAGTCATATTTCGGCATTTTAAAGCAGGCACAAAAACGTCAGAAAAAAGAAAAAGAAAAAAAAATTGATCTTTTTTGTGTTCGGTCTTTCAAATGTGGAAATAGAACATAGAACCATTGCAGATACATACATGCACCATTAGCAGGTACATATTACTTTTTAAGTATCTGTTGAGGTAAAAGGGGCAGAATAGTACATGCAGAGTCACCAGCATTTGGGCCCAACAATTTTAGTTCAACCAGAGCCCAAGTGTTCAAGTACCAACTCTCCCTCAGCCTTGACTTATTTTTTGCAGCATATTGCGGGAAACTGGATTCTGGCCCTGATGCTGATATTCCAATGCTAGCCTGCACCCAATTAAAAGATAGGGACCTTGTGGTTAAATATATGCAAGTTTCAGACTAGTTTCATCAATATCAAGTCCTTATGTGGAATATGGTTGCGGGAAGGAGACTGCTTCAGTTTCTGGTAGCAGCTCCAGCAATGATCGGGTTTCCTAGATATTTTTTAAAAAATAGGAAGTATATCAAAGGTCAAAAGAAGGACAAATTGAAGAACAATCATTTAACTCTCCATAATCTGCTTTCAGATTGATTAGTCCTTTAATCCACAGATTCCTCACCTTCTTACATCTTCTCCAGCGACAGCTGTTTTTGGTAACTTTCAGCCATCATGGGGCGCAGCAGGGTTCTATGTCTGCTTCTAAGTACGTATGTTTCCCCTCACGTTGGAACCAAAATATATAGAGCCATACATGTCTCATTTCCACCTTTATCCATCACACTCAACAGCTGCAGATTAGCAGGTGTAGTATGTGCTATCCACCAAGAGACCAGGTTGGGAGGGCAATGAGGAATCTACGTGAGGAAGGGCTATTCCACAAGAAAACATTGCTGAGAGTTAAGTAATTTGTTCTTCTAATGTATTCCTTTCTCCGACTGATTTCTCATCTTAGACTCACATCACCCATGCAAGAATAATTCTAGAGGACCACTCTACCAAAATGAGCATCACGTCCAGATAATGAATACAGAAAGGCGTGAAGATCCAATCCAGAACATCCTGGCAGAGCTACCACTTGTGGGTGGTCTGCATCTGCCTGCTCCACGCATCCTCAAACACATTCTTTGTACCCGCAAGATAGGCAGCAGACAGGCATACTTTAAAGGCATTTGCAACCAGGGGCAGCTGAGGGGACAGAGGAGGCAGCAATCGCACCTGTCTGGGTGCCTGAAAGTGCCGCTGACCATGCTTGCCCGAGGATGCGTGACTGCTACCGTAGTGTGTGAAAGAGCCAAAAGGGACTTCCGCCTCATCATGGTGACAGAGGGCTTTTAGACAGCTACACCTGGGGACTTAACCATGGCCTTGGGGGCATTATACTTCAACAAGGAATGCCTGCAAATAAGGGCCCAGTGCCCGTAAACCCAGTCGAAATACTCTGCCATGTCAAGAACGGATTCTAGCGTCTCACATGCAGTTTCTGTTCCATCCTCCACTAAGGATGCAAATCAATCTTAATTCCCTTTGTCAGCAAATTATCAGCCGCTTTGGAGAAAACAGCCAACATGGTGTTGGTATATTTAACTAGCACACAATTGGTGCTCATGGTCCCTAGGGCTAGGCTGCCTGAGACTAAAACCTTGTGGCCCCAAGCATTTATCTTATTGCTCTCACTATACAGGGGTAAGGAAGGGTAGGTAGCCAACTTCGGACCTCCTGTAGAGGCCTGAACTACGGTGCTCTCAGGCGTAGGTTGGGTAGACAAAAATGATGGATCAGAAGGTACAGATCAGATTTTTTGCAAAGTCATGGTCCAGAGGTGGGATCCTGCCACACAATCATAACACGCTCACCTGAAGCACGATTAAAAGGAAGTAGGGTCTGCCTAAGAAAATAGATCACAGAAAACGTGAATAAGTCTAGTGGGTGCAGCCAGCTCCAGAGAGCCTATGTCTTGGCAATAGGACCTTTGAAAGGATCCATGAGATTTGCCATATGCAGGACCATGTAAAGGTCTACCTCCAGTGAGGTATGCAATCTGCTGGATTCTTCAGCCAATATATAGACCATGCAGATTTAGCATGCAGATTTAGCTAAATCTGCATGGTCTATATATTGGCTGAAGAACTCCTCTGGAAGGTTTTGCCCATCGCTAGAGTGCAGAGTTCAAAGCCATTAGGTATGGGGTCTCCCATTCATCGAAGATTTGGGCCATATTCAATAAGCAATCACTCCTACTAGCCAGAGTGTAATCCAGGAAAGTGCCAGCCTGCTCGGAGTGTGCAGCTGATGCTAAAGACAATGCAACGTTTTCAATGCCTGAAGATGGTGCTGACTGGCATGGGAGCAGAGTGGTGTATGCATGAGGAGCAGTGACCAAGCCAGCAGTCAAACGGTTGCTGTGCAGTGGGGCCTAGCTCCGCCACTTGTGCTAGGGCCCTTGCGAAGAGGTCAAGCATATATAAGGAAGACCTAATGGGGAAATGTGCCTGTGAAGACTGACTACTACGAGGTCTCGTCATCGTCCCTGGAGTGAGTGACTGCTTTGCATACTCGTGGAAAAGAGTGATGTCTGAAGGCCCAGGAGAGCATAGTCCCTACTGTGTTTCTTGTTCTTCTTGTCCTTAGTTAGAGGGGCCTCCTGCTCCTGGACACCACTAAGGGATCAGGCCATCTTCGAGTAAGGACCCAACACCAGCAAATTCAACAGCATTCATTTATTCTACTACATTGAGGCAAGTGAGGAGTTTGGGTGTCCGCTCCTGGAAGGCTTAAAGAGGCCAGGATTGGCAGGAACAGCAATACTCAGCTTCACGATTCTGGCCAAGCCAATAAAAATACAATCTGATACAGATATTTGCCATCTGCAATCAGAGAAGGGCTTGAAGTCTGAGACCTTTGGGGTTATGAGGCATGGCACAGTAAATTATCAAAAACTACAGCAAGTGGAGTTCCAAGCAGCATATCGAGTTAGACAGAAAATAAGAACTGAGGTATCGGGGTGCGGTTTGCTCCATATATACTGGCCCAACACTGTTGTGCTGTGCCCCATTGTGTCCAAGTTCCCAAAGACAGCTGGCATTGGAGAAGATCTATCTAATTTAAGGAGTCCGTGGAAGGAAGGAATCCATTAGAATTACAATTTAGGAAGGAGTGTCCTCAAAGACAACTGGCTGAGTGTGCATAAAAAAGGAAGTGACATATGGTGCAGCCCCCTGTAAATATACTGCCCTTGGAGTCCTGTTCAGAATCATATATGTTGTTGATAGCGATTGGAGAAGACGCAACGACGCACTGTAACCTGTGGGGCTAAAAACGGTTAAACAGATCAGATGTCACTGGAGGCTATATATGAGGAAACTGTAGGCGAAAGGAATCTATTAGAAATTACCAAATGAAGGACAATTAAAGGGACTGCAAAGTATATACACAAAGAAAAGCAATCACACTCTGCCAGAGACAATCTTTTCATGTATTTACTTTTTAACTTTGGCCTCAGGACTAGGTGTGTGTGAAGATGTACAAGTGGAGGGGAATCAGAAAATGGTATTCCTAAATTGTAGGATTGCATTATACAATGTATTTTGTAAACATTTATATAAAGTATCATGACATCTAAGAAATTCTGACACTAGTCAGACATCTACCAGTAAGCAAGAAACCTGTATTTAACCTAATTTTTAAACTTGACATGTCTTACCTGTGATTTGTCCTTTTCCAGCCTTTTCTTTTGTCGGACAAGATCTTCAAGATGATAAACCGATTTAGCTACTACTGGATCAATGTTCAGTAAATCATGAGAAACTAATGAGGTTTCCTGCCGAAGCATCCATTTATAGAAAGGGAGGCCCAGAGGAAGATCCACCTGAAAAAAATGGGAGATGTGTTTTAAATGAAATAGATTTTTAATCGCATCATTTTCTGGTGGGGGGACGGGGGAGGAGGGAGTGTAATAACCACATTTTTTCAGTAAAACGTCCAAAAAGATTTAGTATAGACACATGCCTATATACATTTTATATTTACTTTTTCTGTTTGTGTTGCCCCACACATGAACTTTAAAGTGACCATGTTGGATTAGAAAAACAAACTACTTACCTATTGCTAATGTTCTTTCTAATGGATGTGCCTCCTTTTCCATCACCTTCTAGTTCCATGGCCAGCTGACCAACGGAAGGTTTTTCGGCACCAGGAGGTGCAGTGTCTGCTCTACGGGAAGCAATTACACACCCTACGCCAGCCACTGTACCCCATAAACTCTGTTCCGCCCTTTTTTCTTGAAATGAAAACACTCAGAAACCACAGAGCAGTAGAGGTATGAGCTAGCCACCAAAAGTGGGAGGGCGATTAGCAATCCGTGGGGGAACATCCATCAAAAAGAACAGTACCGAGGTAAGCAATTTGTTCTTCTAATGTATTCCTTCCACCCAGAGAGTCCTCATCTTTGATACTTCTAATGCAGTGTATAAATCTGGAGAAGGGAGAGAGCAAGAAGACCCCACCTACACTAGAAATCACTGGAGAACCACTCGATCAAAGCAAGCGTCCTGCCTGGCAAAGTAATTCTGGCAGGATAATCGAGAAAACATGGATAGTGAAGACCACATAGCCACTTGACTTATGTCCAAAACAGGATCAGAAATGTCAGTATAAACAAATCCTTGGGTTTCGAAACCTTATTTGACGCCCGCAGTCGATGCAAGGTTTAAATCCTGATGCCTTGTCTGATTCAGCATGGTGTGAAACGGCATGGAGCGCATACACATGTCGGGTGGAGCGGACGCAGAACCGCCCTAGGCTGCAAAAAAGTTTCAGAAGAGAAGCTGTCCGATCATAGAAAAAGGAATCCTTTAGAAAGGTCATTCGCTAGAGCCTAGAACCACAGGCTCATTCTTTCTATGCAGAGGGAACGACACCACACCACTCTGTTCAGGTAGTACATGACCTCTGTGTTTGTCAAGACCAGCGGTCTTGCCCGACAGAGGAGAGGATGGCGGCCAGGGCGATGTTCCAGAAAACTGATGTGTCCTGAGCTTTTGCTGGAGACCACAATCCGCTGTAAGGTCAAACAGGTGAGTAGCGTGTCGGCCTTTGAAGGACACATCGATGATTAGTCGGTTGGGTTCATGGATCCTGAAGCAATGCCCTTCTCAGTATGTTGTTCTGCAGGGACCACCACACAAGATCAAGAAACAATGTCAGAGAACTGCTACTGAGACCACTGACACCAAAGAACCCACTGAAGCGCCCTCAGGCATAATTGGGCCTTTAGTACCACCAGGAGGCAATGAGGCCCAGTAGACATAGGAAGGCAGAGGCCGGTACAAGCTTCTGGGACTAAAAGACAGGTTCATCACGATCCTCAAGAGGGAAAGTGCTGATCAATTAGGTGTCCATGACCACTGTAAGGAACGCATGGTGGCAACAGTACAGACAGACAAGCGATACAGTACAATGGTGTTTATTGAACTATAAATGCAGAGTGGAAAAACGAGCAAGCATTGACCATCAAATGAAAAATAAGGCAGTACTAGTGGCGTTGTGTCAAAATAAAAGGGCTTATACAAAGAACAACCTATTGACAATTCCTTACAACTAATTACAAAAAGAGTGTGGGATAGGGTATCAAAGAAAGAAGTGTTCTCAAATCATAAATCAGGATGATATTGCTAGGGGTCCCCCTTCCCCATGTTGTCAGCACGCAACGAGGTGGGAGCTTTGAGCACAGCACACGCCCTGGCTTTCTTAGCACGAGCCGACAGTTCCGTTCCAGCTGGCACAGCACACGCTAAAGTCTTCCCAGCACAAGCTAACACCTCCGTATCAGCTTTCAGGTTCTTTCATGGTTGAGTCTCTTATCAATAAAAGTCTCTCACCTTCGAGGTCTGATGCTTTCAGCAAACAAATACGAAAGTTCTGTTCTACCAACACTTTGGGTGATGGCTTCACCTCTGGGTCCCCCTCTTCTGAGCGCAGACCCCTCACATTGTATACAACAGATTCACCGGCAAAGTCCTGAGAAAATCCATCTTTGCCCGTTCTTTGCTCCTGCTCCTGTTCTTCAGCTACTGATCGTGACGCTACTGGATTTACTTGGACTTTTTATTGCAAGGACTTACTTTACCACAAGGTGAATAGCATTATATAACCCAACATACTAGTTATAATACGAATTATATACATATAATAATCCTGTATTTACCTTTACAGGCTGTGCTTTCTAACCATTGTGGGCA
Organism: Ambystoma mexicanum; assembly: GCF_040938575.1. Lineage (NCBI taxonomy): Eukaryota > Metazoa > Chordata > Amphibia > Caudata > Ambystomatidae > Ambystoma > Ambystoma mexicanum. Next base: position 693,788,639 of record NC_090932.1, on the reverse strand, counting down.
TTACTATTAAAGTGCACTTGCGCGTGCACTGCGCGCGCGCACCGGCGAAGTCCCGAGAAAGTCCCGCTTTGGCGCTTCGCTGCGGCGGGCGGCTAGGTAATACAATTTTCTGTCCTTTGGCAGTATTGGCAGTATCGTTTTAGCAATTATATCAAATGATTTTATTTATGTGGTGATTGTGTAATACACACTACGTTTTGCTACTGCATTTTAATATTGTATTTTACTCACTGTTTTTTTACCATTGTTAACTATAATATCATTAAACAATGACAAATTGTTGACTTTATACTTAAATTGTGAATAGCTCCAGTTGTGAAACCAAAATGGGCTCAACACCTCATACGCTCAAAACCAATATGCCGTCGCCGGCGGTGTTTAAAAATACCCCACCGGATGTCGTTTCAACTAGATCGAAAAGCAATCTAAAAAAAGTCACATCGTCAACGTCGATCACACTGACACCGCGTGCTAAAACGCGATTAAAAACACAGCTGGCAAGCAAAGACATTAGGCAATTTTGCCCCGTTTTGAAAAATATTCAGCAATCTTCAGTAATTTCTGCATCACAAGGGGATCTCAATGAAGTATGTACCCCCAATTCTGGTCACCCTGAACAAATTGAGATTTCTTTGAGGCACAATGAAAGTCAAATTTGTGTTAATCAATCAATAACTTCAATTTCTGCTGTACATCAAAACGATCTTTCAATACATGATGCCATGTCGATAAATACAGAGATTGAAGATCTAGTTAATCTGCCAGTATCTGATAACACTATGATTCAATCTATAAAACAAATTGACCAAAAAAAGACTCAAAAACCACAATTGGATCAAATATCAGAAATCCAAGAGGATGAAAACATTGATAATAGTGAGGATTTTTTCCCGGAAGAATCAAAACAAATGACGACTAGAAATGAGAGTACTTCTATTAGGTCAACTACTGACTATCACCAGCAATGCTCAATGGATTCTACGATCTCAGAAGCTGCTTCATACATGCTGCCAACGCCAAGACACTGTGAATCCTCTCTAGAAAAAGAAAGCGCACCCGCGAATGCAGGGCTTTTGGAAGTCACTCTTGTGGTAGTAAACACAACGATCCAAAGCCTGTTCAAGTTATTTGAAACTCTCGAATGTAAAATTAATTTACAATCAGCCAAGATTGATCATATAACCTTATGGATACAAACACATTTGGCTCAGACGGAGAACATTCGCCAACATAAAGACTCTATTAATGACTTATCCAAGAGTGTTGAAATTATAACCATACCTCCCACACATCCTACAAGTCTTCCAACGTTTGAGTATATTATCTGCCCAATCGAAGCGGATGTTCCAGAAAAAACTGATCTAAATTCCTCATGGATAAGCGTTGACAATACTCCCAAAATACCAAAGCAATTAAGTAACAGAGCTCAATATGACTATTCAATAAACGCTCACGAAACAGAGGTCGACCAAGACATCTCATAACCAAACCGTTCCAATCTACGAAACGAAATAATAAATTATTTAATTGTCCCCCGCGATTACAGACAGTGGATCTGACTGGTGGAGTTAAAGCCTCAGGATGATCAAATAATAAGGGATGATACATTGGGCGAAAGGAACCCAGCTGCGATTTTAACATCAAAACAACATGCTGCACCGATGATGCAGTCTCCGTTAAGTCTATTGGTCTCGACTCTGGAAAAGGTGATCCCAAATGAGCATGTAGAAACAAAGCCATTGTCTGCTCATGAAGCCAACTTAAAACCTAAGCCAACCCAGACAACTGAAAAATTAAGTCAAGCAACTTTGCAAATAGTTGATAGATCACAAATTGAACAACTTAAAGTTGCGGTCGACTCATATCTTGCGTCGAAAAAGTGAGAGAAAGGATTTGGCAGCCAAAAGAAAAAATATACAGAATGTTATCGCAAATTGTTCTGTGAATGAAGATCATCTCAGCCAAACTGTTGCTGAAAATCAACATATGAAACACAGAGAAAACACAGTACAAATAATTTCTAAACCCCCGTGTGCTCTGGAGTTAACAAAAGAGTCACAAGCTGATAACACATCCAATGAGCAAAATGAGATGATTAAATCAGCAATTGAATCTCATTTGGCAACTCACTTGGGATCATTAATGATACCGACACGTCCAACAGAAAATCATACAAGAGTCACATTCTCTGATGAACATAGTCGAGTCAATGAAAACAACTCATGTCAAAAGGCAAAGAGAGTGATTAGTGAATCGGGTTCCAAAAACTCACCAAAAAACAAGAAGTCGCAACAAAACAACAAAGGATGGACCTAAAAAGGAAAAAAGAATTTGCGAACCATCATACATTAATTTTAAAATGTCATGCGGCTCCACATCCACAATATGATCTATCACGCGCGAGTGTTCTTAATATCTTCAGTGATGTGCCAGAATTAGTAGACCTAACGTCGTCTGATATCGACCAAGCAGAATTCTTATGTGATGTAAGCTTAGGAATAGTGCGTTTGTGGATGAAATCTGGGCTAGTCATGAATTCCTTGCGGCAGGTTCGAATGAAACTCTTTACAATGGGTTTCTTGTTAGCTCAAGATCCGGAAAGGAAAAATTGGGAGAATAGCACGGACAAACAAGCAGCAACCAACTCTTTAACTACCGTATGCCAGTGCATAAAATGTAACTCAGTTGACTCTGAATTTGAGCATCCGTATACTTCCCAGTCATAACCATCATTGCTCCAAGATGTGATTGAGAAAAAATCTGACTCAGTAAAGTTAGTAAGTTGGAACACAAGGGGTTATACTCCTATTAACTGACTGTAATCCTCTTTTGGACGTGGCAGACATAGTCCTACAAGAAACATAGATAAGAACCGCACCAATATGGGATAACCATGACATCATCCTCCCAGCAATTACAGCTCAAAAGGGTCGTCCGATGGCAGGTCTTAAGGTTGCCATAAAATTGGGATCAAAAATAAAATTACAAACTTGGGAAAACCCAAATATGTTTATACAAATGGTAAAAATATCGCTTGACTCCCAAAAGTTGGCACTAATTAATGTATACAGAAACCCGGCAGCGATTACGGACTAATGTTTCTATAAAGATCTGTATAAAGTGTTTGAAATAATTGCCAAAACCAAAGAGATAACGGATGTATTACTTGCTGGGGATCTCAATTTGGATGTCTTCAATTGTACTGTGGGGAAAAAAAAAACAGGAATTTAATAAATGGGGTCAATTCATGAAACAATTTGGCATGAGAATGGCCAATGGATCACTCCCGGGAGATATTCCTCCACAAGTGACGTGGGAAAGAGGATCGTCAACAAGCATCATTGACTATATCTGTCAGACAGGCTATTCATGGCATCAAAGGATTTTAAGATAATGAAACAATCTAGGAGTGACCATCACATGCTTACATTAACTTGGCCAAGAGACTCCCCGAAAGAATACAGAAAACCACAATGGATGCCGCAAAAGCTGTCAATTAATAATGCTAAATCTCGTTTCAAGTGGTCCCCAACTAAATTGATTGCTCTAAATGAAAATCTAATGCTGCAGAATGACCCACAGAACATAAAATCCTATGTGGAAGTGTTGTCTGCTTACAGAACTTTCTTCATTCCATCTGGACGATCTCATTCGCATGTATTTGATCAATTAATGTTTCAAAAAAAAAACAAAAGAACATCATAAGGAGTTAAGAATGGCCAGACGTCTTCCATGGCCGGAAAAGAATGAAATTTGCAAAGCGTTAAAAATTCGCTATAGAATCTGGGTGCGATCTCATAAAGGAAAGCTATTTCAACAGGACGGGGAGACCTTTTTAGCAGCCACGTCAAGTAAGAACTCAGCTCAAATCTGGCAACTACTCAATCTAAAATCGAACTTAAATAATCAAAAATCTCAACTAAATAGAGTTTCTGAAAGCCAATGGGTATCACACTTCCCAACCCTGTATACAGATAAAGCCTTCCAATCGTACGAACATGGGATTCAACTTGCAATGTCTTGGAACTTAGAATGTTCAGAAGAAATTATTGAGGCCCTTATAGCTAAATCATTATCATCGAGAGCGGCATGCCCAGATGGAATTACCAACTATATGCTAAAGCAACATCCGCAACATTGGGCCACAATCCTGAACAACATTTTCCAGCATATATTGAAAACCCAGAGAATCCCAGACTCATGGCGTACTTCTGTTATCGTTCCGATTTTTAAAAAAGGAGACCGTAAAACACCAGCTATCGTCCGATAGCGCTATTGGACTCCCCAGGAAACATTTTCAACCGCCTAGTCCTAATGGCCTTTAACAGCTAGACATATGAAAACAAAAGTCGAGACCAGAATCAAACAGGATTTGTGCGTGGGCTGGGGACGTCAATTAATCTAATGATCCTCAATTCTTTAACAGCCCAAGCTCAGCATACAAAAACATCTCTGTTTTTTGCATTTATTGATCTAAATGCTGCGTTTGATTCAGTCTCCCGTGTGAAACTTTTCCAAAAGCTAATCAAAGCACAGTGCCCACAAGATATATTCAATATGGTTCATAGACATAATTTCGAAAACAAAATATTCGAAAGTCAAAAAGTCGAAAAAAAACTGTCGAAAAAAAATGTCGAATTTTTTTTAATGACTTTTTTTTTCGAAATGGGGGGGTTCCCCCCCAACCCCCCCTTTTTTTATTTTTACCTATTTTTTCCACAGAAACTAGAGCCCAAAAAAAAATATCGAAATAAAAACAATTCGACATTTTTTTTTTCGACATTTTTGATTCGACTTTTTTTACTTTCGAAATTATGTTTTCGAAATTATGACTGGACACCATTCAATATCATAGTTGCTCTTCACTCAAGCACGTCTATTCAGGTCCGGCTGTCTACTATCGGCCTGTTATCTGCAGTAATCGAAACATCGAGAGGTCAGAAACACGGTTGCATTTTGGCCTCTGCATTATTTAATTTTTTCATAAATGATGTCCAAGAAGTCTTTCTTACTATATCATCAGATTCACCCAAAATGAACGGTACTGCAATACAAGCTCTATGGTACGCCGGCGATCTGGTACTAATATCCAAGACACCGATAAGCCTCCAGAAGCTAATAACTGCACTTACAAGCTATTTTGAAGACAACGAGTTATCAATGAACATAAGAAAATCTCAGATAGTAGTTGATACCCCGAAGCGTTCACAAAGAACTAAGTTTGTATGGATGGTTAAGAACATCAATCTCGATGTGGTATCGTGCTATAAGTATTTGGGCACTCAATTTGAAGCCAACTCCGTGTCAACCGAACATCAGCAATTGATACAGAGTAAAGTGAATACCGCAATATCTCAAACTAAACTCATTCTCTACAAATATAGTAAATTTTCCGTTCAGCCTGCAGTACATTATTGGCAACAGAAAGTAACACCTACATTATTATATGGGTTAGAGGCTTGAGAAATCACTGATGTGAAAGATCTAGACAGAATAGAAGCTAAATATTGGAGACATTTACGACATGTTCCACAATCCTGTTCCTGTTTCGTGCATTAGATATGAATTAAGAGTTACTTCACTTAGTGCAAGATATCACTGGCGCTTTGTGCATTGTTAAGAAAATGTTTGGTAAACATGGAAGTTGAATCGATTCTGGCTGTCTTATCCACATACTTGTTCATTTCGAATCATGGATTTATTGTAAAATGGACAACTTATCTCTATCAAATTATGGCTACAGCTGATGTAGATGTAGAAACTCTGATACAGAATCCCGATCGAGCAAAAAAAAAAGATCTATTTACATGATTGGTTGTTGAATCGTGGCCTTTGTTTGCGTTACAAAAACTTTAATAGTCACATATTTCCGGACAAAAAAATGGGAACTGTTGAAAGCTATCTGTTAAAATCACCTTCCCCACAAATCCGTATGGCAATCTTGAGAATGAGATTTAACTTATGGCCAACAAGAGACATCTTGGCTCAGCGAAGACAGATAGCCATTTCAGATAGGTTCTGCAGCGATGTGTTACAGAGAGAAACTTTGGAACACATCATCGTGGAATGTCCTGCTCTATGTTCACTAAGAAATAATGTGTACAGGAAGCATATACCTACTGTTGCTAATGTTCAGCCAAGTCTGAGATGGTCTTGCTTGTTAAATTCTACTAACATGAGCTTATTCATTGCATCAGTACATTTTCTAAACGCTCTAGGCTTATGATCCCATGTATATGATCGACACGTTTTTTGGAAAGAAATGTTCACCCACACTTTCTATCTATAAATCATGTGACCGACTTGGAATGTTTAAGGGTTAGATGCAAAACAATGTAAGTATTGTTGATATCATCTCTGTATTATATTTAACAATATGTAATTGTGGAAATGAATATGTATATGTAATCACACTTGGAAAATGTTCTTGTAAAAATCATTTATGATTATAAACAAGAAATAAAAAAAATAAAAGGATTCACAAGACAGTTCCCTTCTCAGTGAACTTTGGGTGACAGCTTTCCACCCCTGCATTTCCCTCTGCTGGGCTCGGATCCCTAATGACAAGGAGGGCACTTCCCTTCCCCTTGTCTTGCAATTTTTCTTGCTTTCACAAATCTTAATGCCTTTTTAAACAGGTTTTTGGGCTTTGCCCCTCGTTACTGGTTTCACTCTGCCGGGTTCACTCTCGCCGATAGTTCTAGACAATTCATCACGGGACTTGACTTTGCTCCTTCTCATTAGCAACCCTCTGCCTGGTTCACTCTTGCTAATCTTTACAAAATACAGTTAATGTACTATTTGCCACCATGCGGGATTGGAATCATACAATTACTACGCCGGCTGAAAATGCTGATTATTATTTATTTTTTTACCCTATTTCTCAGAATATATATGTGGGGGATGGGGTAAAGTAAATAATTAATGTTAGGGGATTATGGGAGGTTGAAGGGGGTATCCCCACGCATATATAGTCTGTGAAAAGGGGGGGTTGAAAAAAAGTCAGCATTTTCAGCCGGCGCAGTAAACTGGGTCGCAATAATCACAGATCCTGCGGGATTCACTTCGACGGTACACAGGATTTTACAAAACCCCTGTGACCTTACTTCGCCTCATCCCAAGGTTATGGTAGTCTTTACTGTTGGGTAATTGCCCAGAGGTTTCAGAATGAGCACCCACGTGGTGCCGGACTCCTCCATCGCTGGTTTTCCAATTTTTTTTTTTTTTTTAACAGTATCGCTTCAAAGTTCAATTTAGCCTTTGGCTATTTTTCATTTAACACAGTTTGGTTTCTTATCGACACTCCCCTCGACTCACCGGCTGTGATGAACCACTTGACATTGGAGTCAAGGTTGGTACCACAGAGGCAAGCATCTTTCCTCAGATTGGTAATCAGCCGAGGAGGGTTTTGTGTACCATTGACATCTGCTGCAAAACATGTTGGCCTTTATTCGCAGTCTTCTGTTTCCGTCTGTGGAGGTTTCACAGACCTTGATCGGAAAGGGCAAGGTCACTTCTCTCCTCGTCACCCTCTCGGTATTCGCAGTCTTTCGCCTCCTCTTGAACTGCTGTGCTGAGTTAACTCTCACGTCATGCGGTCTGCCTTGCTCGGCCTGCGCTCTTGTGCACCACCTTTTATTCCTGTGGGGAAGGGAAAGGGCCATCAGGAGTGTGTGATTCTGGTCAATTGCCTGACCCTTGTATTGGGACTTTTCAGGTAAACGGCTCTGGTGTTAGTAGGCTGTACTTCATGTTGTGCAAACGTGTTTGTGTCGAAAAGGCGGGGCAGTGTTTTTGAATACCTTACGTGGCATAGAGAGTAAAAGGTGCTGTAGGGTGCGTGGAACAAACAGGAAGGACCAGTATTATTGTCAGAAAATAAACAGTGGGGTTTGTGGGTGTTGGGGAGAATTCTCTCATAAGGCTAATATCCCAAACCTAGTGAGTCCCCAGCAGCTTTGCTGGATTTTTGGGGTTTGTTTTTTTCTCCTGCTAAGAGTGAGACTCTTTTCCTCCCACTCTTAGGCATGATTTGAGGTATGTCTCTGACTTGTTGTGTGCTTATGGGCTATGGGGTCTTTTACTCCATAGGGTATCATCTGTTTTTTGTGTATGTGTTACACAGCACCCTCAGTGCAGTAACACAGGGGTGTCATAGTGACCCCCAAACATAGTCTCCATACCCTGGGACTGACTGTCTCCCAGGGCATGTAGAGTCACCATTGACTTTACTAGTCCAAAATTGTGTATAAAACCAGTACAAACCATCATATTGTGGAAGTACTGGAAGGGGTTAATTCGATTGCCCCCGTGTCTGTTTTCAAGGGGGCACTGTCCAGCCCCCCCTTGTCGAGTTTCTGGCTGGTGGCAGTGGTTACCACGCAAAATATTCCACCGGAATATTTCCTATGGGATTTCCCATTGATTTTAAATGCACCACTATTTTGGTGTAATGTTAAAGATACCGCCGGTTTATTTATTTAATATTAAATCCCTGGTTGGGTCTTTTCGCCAGAACTCTTTTCTAAAATGGCGTTTGTGTCAGTCTCTGTAACTCTAACCAAGGTCAGGCCCTTTGTTCCACTTTTTGGCGGGCTTCTCCACAGAAGCCCTCCAACTGGTGCCACTCTGTCTGGGTTCCACAGGATGTGTGGGTGGGGAATGGGCACCCTAGACTGCGTTGCCTTAGCAACTCAAGTCGCACTCTGTTCTGATTGAGCCAGTGGTGAGCTGCCCGGCTCACCACTTAGCATGTTTGAGTGACAGCTAGGCTTTTGAATTGGTGTTTTTCTGCATAAAAGAAGGGCTTTTGGGACTGGAACTTCAGAAGTCGGCACAGGACCTAAAAATCCCAAGAGGGAAGAAGCTGAGCCATCTGCAACGACGGCACCACCGGTGGAGCCCTGCTGCAACAAACTCACCACTTTCCCAACGACAAGAGAAGATCTTCTGCTGGTCGAGTCTACTTCCTTTGAGCTGGTGGGATCAACCAGTTTGCCCCTTTTCGCCTTCCAAAGACGTCTCTTGGTCGAATTGCTGTGCAGTGCCTCGACTCCAAGTTTCCTCCTCGACGAGATCCTCTCTTCCCCTGGTCGAAACAACGAACTGCAACCACTGTCGGGAACAACTGCCACCACCGGAGCTTCCTCTCTCTTTAAGGTACTGTGTTCTGCCTGGCCTCCCTTTCCACGGATTGCTAAAGGTGACCCTTAAATCCTTGGCTTTCCAACTGGGTTGGCCCCAGACCTAACTTTACTTCTTGAATCACCCCAACCTCTTTTCAACATTCTGCAAAGACTTTTAGTGCATTTCAAACTGTGTGATCTTGGGCACATTTCGCTTTGCTCCATTTAAAGTGGGCCTGGCCTATGAACTTTGGCTCTATAGTGTATACTGCCTTTACTCCCTTGCTTTGAACTTCTAAAAGTGTTGGGAACTGTTTTATTTTTATGCCCTGCCTTTTCCTCTCCCTTTAACTTAACTATTGGAGTGCCATCTAGGTTACGCGCTCACATCTGTTTTAACAAATAGTGGTGTTTTAACCCTGACTTGTCTAATAGTTATCAAGGGAGGTGTTTATACTTTACCGGACTGTGTTTTAACTTGCTTTTAACTTAGAGTGCTAGTGTGTTGCCTAAACGGTGATTTAAATAAATAATTATATACTTTTGATACAAAAGCTCTGGTCTGTGTTTGTTTGCTCTACTGTGTTTTTTGGCCCTATTGTGTATACTCTATATTCTGCCCTACTCTTCTTGAGAGAAGTCTGACTGCTCAGCCACAGCTACCAGGTAAATCTGGGTGGTGCAGACTGCTACCAATTGGGTTTACGGCTTACTCCTGTAGTCTTAATCTTTTTGCAGTGTTCCCCAAGGGAACTGCACAGGATTATGCCTAACAGTGGGAACATTAGTGTTGTCAGAGCAAGTTGGGAATGCAGAAAATGATAATCAAAGGGACGGGATTGGTAGGGTTTTGTCAAGGTAGAGGGGGTGTTCGTGAACAAATAACCATAGGGTTGTGGAGCAAAATGGTTGGGAGTATTCAGGGGGAAAACGATGACTCTGGGAGTTGTGGTTTTTGAGGGTAACAGGGTTCCTAGTTTGTCTACAAGTGTTGTCCGGGTGGCAGGATTTTTATTAAGAGAACTTTTTTGGTTGAAAGGGAGGTGGATGCAGAATAACCAAAAAAAGATTCAGGGATGTCGTCCCGGGTAGAATACTGCATCTATCCTAGGGTATCCCTCAAAGCATAACCCCGGGCTCCCCTACCCAGGTGATCCTCCCTCGCTCGCCCAGCCCAGGGTTGGGCTCTGAGAGCGTCAGCCCTTCCCTAGCCACCTGAATAAGGGATTCTGGAGGTCTACTTGGGAGAATACCATCGGGTTTCTCACACCACTCCAATGACTGGAGGGATTTGGAGGGCAAAATATAGGACTTAAGCATGGGGGGAAGCCCAAACTATGCAACAGGGTGCAGAACAGACGCGCTGACACGATGTCTGGGGTATGGCTCAGACAACCACATTTTCCAAGTAGGGGGAAGACACGTATACTTTCCCTCCTGAAGCGAGCAATCACCACTGCCAACAGTATGGTGAAGACCCTGGGCCCTGAAGAAAGACGGAAAGCCAGAACTTTGAACTGGAAGGTCAAGACTACAATTCTCAGGTATCACCTCTAGTTGCGATGGATCAAATTCAAAGGCCTCATATCCAAGAAAGCACGTAGGCCTCAGTCTTTCTTCAGAACCAGAAAGCAAAAGGAGTATGACCCCCATCCTCGCGCCGAGCAGGTAACTGATTCTGCACCGGCTCCTCTCCACAACGAGGAAGCTGGCGTAAGGTGAGCCTGCCCTTGTGAGCCCACTTGGCCTATTTTTTTTAAAACAGGCCCCCCGAAGCACCAGTTGGCTTCCCTCTCCCACCCGCACCCTCTTCCTGGTCTCCCTCGCCTCCAGCCCCTGCTCTGATTGGGCCTACAGCCCTTGCTACCCAAGCCATAAATGGCCCTCCCAGGGCAGCCCTCTGCCCGGCAGCCCCTGAGGCTAAGGGCCCATAGGCGAAGGGCGGCTCCAAGAAGTGTCAGCAGGTGTCCGCAGGGGAAGCCAGTGGCCAGCCGTCAACCAGCAACAACCAAGGACCTGTAAGGTAAGAGTTGCCTAGGTGGGGTTAGAGTAATAACTCTACCCAGGAAGCCTAGCCCACCCATACCAATCCATCATAAAACACCTATTAATAATATGTAACACCTCCTCAGCCTCTTACCTTCACAACTATTAAGCAGAGGGATGTCTAGTATAGCACCCATTTGAACGGTACTGTGCTTATAACTGTACTCCTTCACCTGTGTACCTGTGTTTAGAATTGTACTCCTACACCTGCTAGGCATAGGCCTCTCTCCACTATACAGGACTCTCAAATCTGTGTTTAGAATTGTACCCTTGCCTGCTAGGTATAGGCCTCTCTCCCACTATACAGGATTCTCCTACTTAGCCATGCCTAGAACTTTACTCTTTCACATGTTTATTAGAATTGTAATCTCTTTACCAACTAAGCGCGGCCCTTTCACCCACCCTGTGAGGACCGCTAATCCAGTTATCATTAAAACCAACAGCCCACTTGTGCATCAACTAGCTACCTTCCAAACCCACACACTGGGCTCACCACAGTGAAGTCCAGGGAGACCCATATTAAAGGCAGCCAACGTTTACCCAACGATACAATACTAACTAAATTCCCCTACCTTACTCAAACACCGACCAAAAAAGTCAGCAATACCAGCTACTGACCACCAACAGACCACCAACAGACCACCAACAGACCACCAACAGACCACCAACAGACCACCAACAGACCACCAACAGACATTACCCAAACTTATAGCGGACAATCGCCCTCACCCAGTACTACACCACAAGACCGCTAGACCAAAGCAAACAAACAAAAACCAAAACAGCCCTCGACCCAAAATGCCACGCAAACTACCTGTACCGAGTGGAAGAAAAAGGGCAGAAAGAACTAACGCACCGGAACAACAAAGATGCTCAACTTCAGAAAACACTCCGAATCACAGGAACACTCGAACCAATGCTGAGGGAAGAGAAAAATCCCTCTACTTAACTCCATATCTCGCAAACAACCAGTCACCAGAAAGAACCAGCCCAACGCGAGAATCCGCAACGGCTGACAACCAAACAACCACGCAGAAGATCAGACAATGCCAGAAATAACAAAAATATAATCGATGCAATAACAACCTACATCACAAAATCAAGAGTAACTTTCACTCGACGCCCCATACAAATCGTGGAAGAACCAGAGGAAAACAAAGACTGAACCTAGAAGAACTCTTCGACGACACAGACGCACCTATACCAACACCTCAAATAGAGATCAACCACAAAGGAAACCCCAACACTAATCAGAAGACGACCCCAACAATAAAGAGCAAACCAAACCACACCTCTAAACTCCACTGCAATCTATTAAACGCAAGATCCATGTCAAAACATTCAACAGAGATCTTTGACCTCCTCGATGACAACAGCATTGACATCCCATTCATCACAGAAACATGGCTGGATGACTACTACAAAAATCACTCTGCAAAGCTGGCCCCCAGCCAACTTCAAATGCCTTCAAAGAAACAGGAAACATAAAAAGGAGGTCTTGCGATAGCATTCAAAGAACACATAAAAATAAAAACAGACAACCCTCATCAACTGCAAAACCATGGTCATGCACCTATCAGCGAACCCAAAAAACCAACATCACATTCATCCTGGTTTACAGACCACCTTCATATGATGCAACCTTTGCCGATAAGGTCATAGAAGCCAACACCAACATAGCCATCAAGCATGAACATCTAATTATCCTGGGAGATTTCAACATCTGGTTTGAAGCAAGATACGCCAACTTCCAAAACTCACTGACCGGACAACTGACAACCATGAAACTACGGCAGCTGGTCAAGAGAGCAACACACTCGACAGGACACACCCTCAAAGCAATCTTCGCCCAGGAAAAACTCATCACCACGGCACCACCGATACAAATACTGTGGACGACCATCTCATCATCCCTTTCATCATCAGACTACCAACTCCACTCTGCATACAGACCCCCAAACACGCAACCATCACAAAAAAACTGGAAAACCGTCAAAACAAGCAACCTCTTCAAGCAACTGGAGATGAACAAACCCTCAATTACAGAACTAGAGCTGGCTGACCTAGACTGGAAAGCGGAGCTGCTACACAAATGATATTGCTGATACAATCGAAGAGATCTCCCCGGAAAAACCATTCACCCCATCAAAAAAAAAGAGCAATAGCAAAATGGTTCACACTGCTACTAAGCACCATGAAAAAGGACAACAAGAAAATGGAGCTGGAATGGAGGAAAGAATACAGCCCAGAGAAGAAAAAACAGTTCCAGAAACAAATTGAGCATACAAGAAGGAAATGCAAAAAGCAAAGAGAAGGCACTATGACAGAATCGCCAATGTCACAAACTCACAAAAACAAATGTTCAACATCATCAAAGAAATAAGAAACCCACCAAGCTGCGACAACACCCCTACTCACTCTGAGAAACTCTGCAACGACCTGGCAGACCATTTCAAGAACAAAATCAACGACATCTGACAAATCATACAAAACAGACCAATTCACCACAACCTCCAACAAACCAAACCTAACACAGAACCACAACACAAACTCCAACTTTCCTGAAATATCGGCAGAGGCTTTCGTCTTGCTGGTAAAACACAGCAAAAAATCAGGTTCACCCATGGATCCATGCCCGCCTGGCATCTACAAATCAATCCTCGCACAAAAAACACCATCAGAATATTACAGAAAACTGCTAAACCTCTCACTAGCAACAGGAACCGTACCAAAAACATTCCAATCAGCATATATCAAACCACTCTTAAAAAACACAAGTAGCGACGTAGAAGACATCAACTACAGGCCGATCTCAAACATTCTCTACCCAGCAAAACTCCTGGAAATCTAAGTCTACAAATTAACCCAAGAACACGTAGAAAAACATCACCTACTGGACCCAGCACAAGTCGGCTTCAGACCTGCAAGAGGAACAGAAACAGCACTATTGTCCATCTGGGACGACCTAAAAACAAACGTGGACTCCGACAACCTCAGCCCTGATTCTACTCGACTTCTCCGCAGCATTTGACACAGTTAGCCATGACATCCTAACCAAAAGACTAGAAGACATAGGCATAACAGACAGCACTACTCTGGACTAAATCCTTCTTAGCAGACAGAACAGAAACAGTCTGGCTAAAACCCTTCAAATCCACACCACGAGTCAACGACTGTGGAGTACCACAAGGGTCCTCACTGTCAACGCTGTACTTCAACACCTACCAAACTGTACTAATCAGAATCTTCAAAAAAATACAATACTACATGCAACAACTATGCAGATGACACTCAAATCATCTACAAAATCGAAGACAATCAACACCACAGATGCAAACTGAAAAACCACCAAAGAGAAATACAATGGAAAGGATGACAAATATAGGACAATGACAACATAAAATCCAAATAAAGAAACTCCTGCTACAAAAGAGACAACACTATGTCTAATAGGACATAAATGACACCCATAAGGACAGAATCCAGCGTCCCCGGTCAACTCCCAGCGAACAAATCTAGGACAACAATGACAACATCTAGAACCAAATAAAGAAACTCTTACTACAACAAGAGAGGTGACACCCATAAAGACAGAATCCAACGTCCCTAGCCAACTCCCAGCGAACAACCTTCACCCGCTCGATAAATGCTACAATAGAACATCTCTATAAAGTTGGATGACGATTAGCAATTGCCACACTAATTAAGCTATAGATATTGGCAGGGGCATGAACCAAAGAGAGTGGTAAACGCAGGCAGACGCTGCCCCTGGATATAAATGAAAGCGTTAGCATTTCGACACACCAAAGGGGGTAGAAGCAATAACTTGAATGAGCATCCTAATAATATGATGAATGCTGAGCAGGCCTTAACACATGGAGGGAGTAAAATCCGGGCCTACTGATGCCAACCTCCCAGTATATTAGGAATGCTTTCTGGGCTAGACTGCAAGGGACGCACTAATGCCGAGCCGCCCTGCATACAAACAGGGGCCACGTAGGCAGCCAGTTCCCATCCTGGGCAATGTATCAATATGAATGGATACCATACGGGAAAGGGACCGTGAGTGTCGTACAGTTCCAAGCTGGACATAGACACAGAGATCCCCAACACCTGCGCCTCACTTCAAGCCATGAATGCCAACTAACCAACCCACTAACAACTTCACACTCTCTACATACCTCTCAAATTCTAACCAAACCACCACAAATTTACAACACAGCAATCCGCACAAACCTCACCACACTGAAACAACAAACAAAGCATGTATAGACCCGCACAACAGCACACAACGCCCTCCAACAGTAGAACACCTCAAGCCCAGGAAACGGAATTCCGGGTTGAGGCCGCCAACAGCACATCACTGCTCTCTTGCACTTCTCCAGCTCGTCCCCACTAATCCCCCCCACCCCACCTCTCTTTTAGAACTGCCAGAGAGCCAGGGGACCACTCCGGTGGTGATAGTGCGCGTTACAAATATCCTTTAACATTAACCAGACCCCAAAAACGCATACGCAGAAGGAGAAGGTTCTTGTGGGTTCCGGCTTTGCGAATACCCCGCTGCTCACCGAGCCGGGTGCGGCCCAGACATTGTGGATAGGCCACAAACGGAGGCTCCTGGAAGAACATGGGCGTGTGCATATAAATTGCAAAGAAAAACAAAGTATGGGATAGTGTGGGGAATATAGAGCAATGTCATTGAGAGGAACACACAGTGAATGAGTATTGTGGATGAGCAACTGCAGTAAAGCGCTTTCATCTTTTTATGGCCATTAGCATTTTTTTGTAAATATACGGGAGAAGAAGATAAAAAGGAAGTACGGGAACCTAGTCCAGAGAGGGTTTATAGTGTGGCGCCACAGGGCACTGTTTTGACAAGTGCGGGAGGTAAATAAGAAAAAAAATAGGAGCTCCATATAATTATAGGGCTCGAGAACACCTAGAAGTTCTTGTTTTAGCTTGTTATTTTCTGTGTCTTTATATGGAGGAAGGCCCAGGAGGGGCGTACCATGATGTGAATGAAGAGGGAGTGAGTGGAAAAGTAAGGGCGGCTCTTAAGAGAGGGAGAGGGGGTTGATCTGTTACATATGGTTTGTTTTATGTGCCTTGTTCTGTTAATTTGAAAACAGTTTTATGTTGATGTGTATCTGTATATGTATTTATGTACTGAGTGTTTAATGCACCAATACATATGAGATTTGGGTGGTAGTGAGGTATTTTGTACCTAGAGATACAAACCCAAGGAGGGAGGGGCGAGTCAAGGTAAGGATATATTTCTCCATTCACGGGCCTTGAAGAAGAAAGCAGACTAGAGGGAACAAGAGCAAGTAGCCAGGGGGCTGAAACACCATTGTCCCACGTTTGCAGGCAGCTCCCCCTGTACAGTGACCATATCAAAGTACCACGGACAGTGGGTGACGGAAACAAAGGGGAGGGACTATCACACGCTTGGCCAGAAGGTGGATCCTTCGACAAGGGAACATCAGAGCACCTGTCCACATTCTGGACAGCTAAATACAAGGGGAATCAGTTAATACAAGGGGAAACAGTTACAAAACAGAAGTGAAGTGTTAGATTTGTGGCGGATGTTCGAAGAAACTGACTACAAATAAGAAGGACAAAGGGTCAGAAACTCAAATAGCGGAGAGAGAAGGGTGAGACCGAGAGAATGAGCCCAAACAAATGTATCCATTACTAACAAAACCGGTAGAAGGGTATTCAAATCCTGAGTATGTGCCCGGGGGAACACACCAGTAACACCGAGCACAGCTCCACTCCCCTTCTTATGTCCCATCGACCATAACTCCGCCCCTACAGGAGTAGGTAACAAAGACATTGAGATGGCACTAGCATCTACCCACACAGAACTGGCTCAGCTACGAGCGGTATTGTGACCCTGCACGAGAACTAGAGGGAGACCCCCTGCCCACCACGGGGTACCCCACCAATGCAAGACAATAAATGGAAATTTGGAGAAATCCTCTTCAAGATTGACAGCACACCCATACGTGCTGTACGAGTAGGAAGGGGAGACCGATAGCTAGGGATATGATACTGTGGCCTCAGTGAGGGACGAAGAGTCGTGTAGTGATTTTAACGAATCAGAAGAGGGTGCAGTAGGAGGGGTACAGCAGGTGCAGTGGGTCATACCTACTGTGGAGGATGCGTGGGAAGGAAGTTTAAGAAACAGGCTGGGAAGAATGGCAATAGCTAAAAAGAAAGGATTTGGAACCATGAGTGGGAAGGTAAAATCAAAACTGCAAATGCCCCTCATCCACAAGGGAGAAGGGCGACCCCATTATGTCCCATGGGCTCAGATGGACATAAACAACCTCCTCAAGTCTCTCCCCCCCGCTCACGGCAGGCGCAGGGAAATGGATCTATGGGTTTGAGAAAAAACACTGGAGTGCCTCTCGCAATAGGAGATATTAAAGATGCTGCACAGTTCATTATTCGTGTGCAGGAGATGTGGCGCGCAGAGACCGGCACCGCATGGGACCAGTCTAATTGCCCATTTTACTTTATCATAAAAAAGGGGCTTACCCAAAGAAGTACCGAAGGCGATAGACAAGATAACAGGAATAGAAGCCAAGAGGTGGCCAGAAATTCAAAGCATCATAGTACATCATTGTAGGAGGATCAAAGAAAAAGATTATTCAGAGGTTGGCTGAAGAAGCAAAACTTGTACAAAGTTGGTGAAGGTTGCGGCAGTAACAGCCGCACCACCCACAGATCAGTTGGGTGAAGAGGGGAGTGTCTCTGTAGCCACACAGGCAAGAATGGCCAGAGCGTGGACGTATAACGGACAAGTGCAGTGGGAAGGAGAACAGCCATATATGGGACCCCAAAGGCAAGGAAGGCCTGCAAGAGGACGAGGTGGGTTCAGGGGACCAAGGGGAGAAGGATATGAGGGCAAGGGGGATATGGAGGGCCAGCCCCCAGAGGAGGACACCAAGGGCAATGCTGGACAAGAAGGAGGTGGGGTAACTTTTCACGAGAGTGCCGCAGCAGGCAAGGTGGAAACTATCAATAAAAGCAACCTTACTACACACCACCTCAATACACGCCTCCTCAATATGGCTGCCTGCTCCAAGGGAGCCCCTACAGACTGCCCCAGGGATCAAATGAAGGACCCCCGTAGCAATCACCAACACTGCCACCCGGTTATAGTGCATTAAGTCACCCCACCCACACGATGAAAGCACAACAAAACCACCAAACTCAGCAAGGTTCAATGAAACCAAAATCCCTTTCCGACCACTGCAAACTATGCACCAGGACCTTACCAAGGGACATGTGTACCAAGTTAAAACTTAGTATTTCCAGTCCTATCAACTACCTTGCATCCAGAAGAGGAACCAGTGGTGGGGGCAGAGATGGGGAACAAACAGTTCATCTTTATGGTGGACTCGGGGTTGTAAAAATCATGTATAAGTGAAGGTGATTTTCCGTTGTCTGACAAAAATCTCGAAACGCAAGGATTCTCTGGGGCTGTTGTAACGGTTCCTTATACAGAAGATTTGGATGTCAAAATAGGAGGTAAAACAGTACGGGCACCCCTACTTTATTACGAAAGTTCCCCTGTCAATTTGCAGGGTCGGGACTTGCTCAACAAGCTCAATATGATGATGATATTCACCGAAAGAGGGATTGTTTGTTCTACCCCTGGCATGTGACCCCTCAGAGCAATGCTGTTGATAAACACGATGGCAAACCAGTTGAGAGTAAGAGGGATCCCAGTGGATGCAGGAGCGCTGCATCCCCCTTCACAATGGTCACACAGAACCCCCATGTCACTGGATATCACACATTTACGTGAGTTAAGTGATGAGCTGTTTACAGACGACAACAATGACAGGGAAATTATTCTGGAAATAAGTATCCCATGTAAGGTGATGGTACAGTACTGGAAAGTACCTAGCCCCCTCATGGCTGTCATCAGTGCACCATCTTCTTTTTATGACACAGATATGCAACAAGTGCTCCCTCATTTGTGGACCACCAACTCTCATGATGTAGAGATGAGAGAAGTGACACATGTGAAAATTAGGTGAAAACCAGGAGTGATATTGCCCAGAGTGAAGTACCACCTGTCCAGAGAGGCCGAGGAAGCAATTCAGGAACATTGTGTGCACTCCAAGAGCAAGGGAGAATTGTCCCCTCAAACTCCCCATGCAATACGCCAATTTATCCAATCCAGAAAGCGACGGGGGGGGGGGCATGGCATATGATACTAGACCTCTGCCCCCTTAATGACGTTGTCCAAAAGGAATTTCCTTGAGTTCCAAACCCAGCATCAATTTTGTGCAGCATCCCAAAACAGGCCACCCACTTTACTGTATTGGATCTGAAGAACGCGTTCTTCTCTGTGCCCCTTGATCCAAGCTCCCAGAACCTCACAGCATTTACACTGGTGAGGAGGAGGTACGAACATAGTCGTTTACCCCAAGGGTATTGTGAAAGCCCTAGCATATTCAACAGAATACTATACAAAGATCTTGGCAACATTCAAGTTCCCAGTACCGTAATTCAGTATGTAGATCTCCTAGTGTGTAGCAACAGTGAAGAAAGTTGTAGGAAAGGCTATCACCCTCCTCCAGCTGCTCGCACAGAAAGGGTACAAAGTAGACCAGAAAATCTCCAATACTGTCCGACTGAGGTCCCCTACTTGGGCCAACTGATCTCAAAAGAGGGTAAGAGAATAATACCCGACAGAGAGGCAAAAGTGCGAGCCTCATCCAGACCACACACTGTAAAAGACATGCAAAAGTTCCTTTGCATATGCAATTACTGCAGGGCCTGGATACTGGATTATGCAGCATACACAAGGCCCTTGTTGTCAGGTCTAAAAGAAGCACAGAACGACAAAGCACAATCTGGACAGCAGAAATGCAAACAGCATTCAATAACCTAAAAGAATTAATACACACAGTCCCAGTTCTAGCAACACCTGACTATGAGCGTGAATGTTAACCTCTTTACACACTCTAATGGCACCCTGATGACAGCAGTATTGACACAGAAGACATCATGGGTGACAAGCCACTGACCTATTACAGTGGCACACTTGATTCGGTAATGCACAGTCATTTCGCTAGCGAACAGTCTCTCACAGCTGCGACCTTTGCTATTGAAAAGAGCTCGACAATTGTGATGGGGTACTCTGTCACCCTTTACGTGGAGCACTCCCTGTTTGCCACACTTGAAAGATGCAAGTCCACCCTCACCACACAAAGAACATCAACCTATGAGATCATAATTTCAAGCCCCAATATCCATAAAATACAAGTCAGTAAACCCAGCCACGTTCCTTACTGAGCCACGCACTGTCAAGGATATGCAAGAGCAAGATTGTGCCACGTATGTGGGAGAAGGGGATGACATTCCTAAAGCAAGTGAAAATGCATTAGAAGAGGGAGAAGTATTCTTTGTTGCTGGATCAGCATCCATTTGCCAGGAAACTGGTGAAAAGCATGTGGGAGCAGCAGTGGTGAGAATGGAAGATGGAGAATATGAGACACTGGTCAAGAAATGTTTACCTATACATTACTATGCCCAAGTCGCAGAGTTGGTGGCATTGATCTAAGCCCTCCATGCAGCAAAACGATGTGCAGTAACCATATATTCAGATTCAGCATACGTAACCACCACGGTACATGCTGGATTGTCCAAATGGAGGAGGAGGTTCAGGAGAGCAGATGGGTCCCCAGTACAACATGCACAATTACTGAATAAACTAATCAAAGCGTTAGCACAGCCCTACGTGGTAGCTATAGGTCAGTGCTAGGTCCACACCCACAATTTGGAGGAAATATCTTTGGGAAATGCAGCAGCAGACGCAGCAGCAGCAGCATATCTCCCCATCCTCATGAATTCAGAATGCATCCTAATAAGTAAAGTCGATGGTTATAATGTACTACTCATTGTACAGATTATACTACTACAAAAAAGAGCACCACAAGCAGAGCAGGATTTATGGACTAAAAGAGGATGTACACAATACCCTACCGATTTGGTGTGGAGACAGGACTCAACAGGAAACGTGGTTATGCCTGTACAACTACTAGTACGTAGCATTTGAACAATTGGACTTCCCCGCCCACAGCACAAAACATATAGCTGCCGATCTCCAGGAAGATTGGTTTATCCCAAACCTTCAGGAGTACCTCAATAAAATGGTGGTTGAATGCACCACGTCAAGTATTTAGTACTGGAATGACTTTATGAACACTGCAAGGAACATTACCCCTGTGGGCCCCTTCCGAGAGCTGCACATTGATTACGCAGATATGGGAGAGAGGTGCAATGGGGCAAAATATCCAATTGTGGTGGTGTGTCCATTTTCCCGATGGGTGGAAGCAGGGCCCTGCGCCGATCCCGACACAAAGTGCGCAGCCACATTTTTGGTCAGAAGTATTTCCTAGAAGGGGAATATGTGACGTCAAAGTCAGATAAGGGTACACATTTCGTCAATGATCTGTTCAAGGAAGTAACTTCCCGGCTATGAATAAAACACAAAATGCGCTCGATTTATCACCCAGAAGCGAATGGAATTGTGGAGAAAATAAATGGCCTTCTCAAGAGTAGATTGTCCAAACTATGCAATTCCCTGAAGAGATATGTGGGTGTACTGCCTGCAGCAAGCACTTTTTCAGCTACGCACTCAGCCAAGTAAGGACCACCACCTGTCACCTCACAAAATAGTAACTGGCAGATGCATGCAAACGCCACTGTTGCCAGTAAGATGAGTATCTGATGCACACAGGACAGCCACTGAGTTAGGAGAATAGTTTAAAAGACTACCTCGCACAGCTCACACGAGCGTCGAGATATATAGGTAAACAGATCGCACCCCCATTCACCACAGAAAATGAGACTGAAACGTACACTGCAACACAGGCTAGCAAAACGCAACCTCTGATGCCAGGAGAGCTATTATATGTACAAAGCTTTGTCTGAAAGTGGAACTCTCCCAGATTCCATGGCCCCTATGAGGTGATCTATTGTACACCACTAGCTGTATAGATGAAAGGGTTACGGTACTGGATCCACCTTTCAGATGTACGAAAAGCACATGATGGTGTGGTTCCTGAAACACTAGAGAGCAATCAAGCAAATGCTGCAGTACAATAAAAGGTTACTGGAGATGAGTTATGGCAGCAGAAATGTAAATAATGAAAGTTTCAGTAAACATAGTTTTGAGAATGAGTGCTATATCTCTCTCCGTCTCACTCACAATCTTTCCGTTAATCAATTTCTCACTGACTTTCTTGATTCATCTCTTTTATTCCCATGTTCCATTTCCCACTCTGTAACATCACCCAGTTTGATCCCTTTCCATAGGTGCAACGGTGATGGAGCTCACACCACTATATAGTAGGAAAAGGATAAGTGCCACAAGGTTATATAGCTATGAATGCAGATTAAATTGTGTTGCAATTGTGTTTTCTATAGTAATTGTTTTAGGAATCTATTGGGAAGCGTCTTATCTGGGGGGCCCATATAAAAGAAAGCAGTAAAACTGACCTGGGATAACAAAACGTTCCCTAACCTCACTATTCTGTATAAAAACTTAACGAGAGTAACCCCAGAGCCCAGAGTATTCGTAAATAATGAAAACGTA
This sequence comes from Ambystoma mexicanum, assembly GCF_040938575.1. NCBI lineage: Eukaryota > Metazoa > Chordata > Amphibia > Caudata > Ambystomatidae > Ambystoma > Ambystoma mexicanum. Next base: position 693,765,845 of record NC_090932.1, on the reverse strand, counting down.
CCAGATGCAAATGATGTTACATTGCCACATTCTACCATGTTTACAGCTTTGCAAGACACCTCACAACGTAATATGATGTCTACCTAAAGTCTAATGTATTGCATGATCTTGGTCCCCACTGCAGTTCCCAAAGTAACACTAAGCTCTTATTCCCGCACTATGATGTATATGCAAGTTAACACAAAGGTTGATGAAAATGTGAATATCAGTATTTTTCCAATGTGTCAACAGACCAGGGATGTTTAGAGATCACTGTGTACCACTAATAGACGGTGTAGGAGGCTGGTAGGGAAACGACAATCCCTCTTACAATATAGTAGAAGGAGGAGGCAAACACAACAGTATACATATGATGCATACCGTGGTTTGGGGCTAGATACACTAGAAGACCTCCAGCGTACCGGTCAATCTAACAAGTTGTACTCTGATAGGAGAGCCTCGGGGAGACAATCGATCAATGGTAGTTGCTATGTGTGTTCCCCGACACCGCACACATCTGCTACGCCTAAGGTTCTGGTGCCTCAGGAGGCCCCTTTGGTAGAACACAATGTCTCATCCACCTCAATATGCAGGATCAAGAGCATCTTCCATTCAACCACACTAAGAATGAAACTTCTCCCACCAGACGAGAGAATCTGCAAAAAGGGATCACAAGGTGCAAAGTGTTTCAAGGAGCCATTCCTGGCCATAGAGGGAACGACAATCGCAAAAAATAAGTGGTGAGAATCGACATTCATGTGCAAAGCTGAAGAACTGCGTGGTCTGTCAGACGAAAGACTAGAATGGATGGAACAAACGTGCACAATTATGGACTGAGCATATCACAAAGCTGACATGGATCACTGCCCCTGAAAAGCCGATCAAAATCCAGCAATTAGAAAATTACGAAATTTGCTTTCATGTGGAAGGGAAAGTATCCATGGGTTCCAACACTCGCTCAATCCTTGTCATCTCGGACCTCCGAAAGGGCACTGCTGCCATAATGGACTACTACTGGGTGTGCGTCAAACAGGCATACTTGCACCTCCCACCATCATGGAGGGGCTACTGTGCTTTGGCAACGCTGCATTCTGCACTGCTGGCGATACCAGAGCAGCATATAAAGGGGGAAGTGATGCCCACAGGACTGCAATGAGCACATCGGCCAACAGAAGCATCACCCCCATCTTCTGCATACTATCTGAAGAGGAGCAAGAAGACTGTCTTGTAAGAGGTGTACCTCAAATTACATATCCAAGATTCCTCTAACCTCCTTGCCCAGATCCCTGATGAGTACAAACTCTTCAATTTAGCAGAGAATTTGTTTGCGTCACTCATCCACTCATTTGCGCACAGCATCCAAGCACATGCAAATGCCAACTCGCTCCAAATAGTACGTTGTGAGCTGATCCAGCTGGCAAATGACACTGAAGAGATATTTAATGTCATCAAGGTGGAACTAAGAGCACTGCGGCTCATGACGATGCAAAACTGCTGTGTCTTGGACCTCCTCAAGGCAATGGAAGGCGGTGTTTGTAAAAAGATAGGAAGCTCATGTTGCACATTCGTACCTTCTTCAGATGCTGAAAACGGGACAGTGTCGCACGTGATCGCAGCAGTGCATGAACATGGTGTGAAAATGAGAAAACTAGGGGTTCAAGACAGCGATTGGCTCAGCATGACATTCAGCTGGGTGCCTTTGTGGCTTGGGACCATAAAGAAGATGCTGATCCCCATCAGAGTGTTCTTTCGTCCACCTTCTGTGTGTGCCAGCTAGGGCTCCGATGTTGTGCAAAAGCGGTTCTCAGCAGTGCGATGATGGTGACCATTGATAATAGAAACACTAATAGAGTGCCTCATGAGACACAGGAAGCACAGGTGCAAACTGGGGAGAATGACAAGCCCAAATATTGCATGGTGTCTATATACCATACTTGGGGTTGAGGTAGACAACATATCACACTTCTATTGCACAACCAGACGATCTTGAAAATTACAAGGCGGAGTGGGTGGATCTGGCAGGTGATGGGGATGTATGTATGTTTATTTTATTTGTGAGTCACTCCAGGCCCAGGGGTATATGGGCGCTCAATGATATGATTACAGGATACAGATTTATACATTTAAAACCTGTATCCTGATATACCCTATATCCAGGTGTATATATATGACCTGTACTCCTGAAGAATACACAAGGAGTGGGGAGAGTTTGAGAAGTGTATGCAAAGCAGGATGTCTATCAAAGGTAGCCATGCATGGGATGAGGCAGTGAGACGGGCTGAGTAACGCCAACATACAGGGGGAGGATATTTGTTACTTTAGGAGTAACAAAAGGGGGGAATGTTGGGAAGGAGCCAATCCCTGACCAACCCCTCCAAGGTCACTCCAGGTGAATAATGTACGTAGTAGCAAAAAGGGGAGGCCCGGCCACACCTGCGTGCTTACCTCGCACAAAACCTCACAGCAAATAGCACATATAATATAGCCCTATCCTTGTTGTATCTGGCTGTGGCTCAATTCTGGAGCCCCTGTGCAAGTTTGTAGACCATTTTCTCCAACCCATCAGTACATAAACATGTACACACTTAAAGGACACTACGCACACCATCTCCGTGTTTGAGGGCCTCACCTTTGACCCTGCAGGCCAACTTTTGGTGACAATGGACAGAGTCCTTGTACACGAACATCCCCCAAGCGGATGCCATTGAGTGTGCCCGAGACTTGATGTCCGCCGACTCCTCTCCCCATAAGAGCCGATCAATTTTGTCCTGGAATTAATGGAGATTGCCTTATATAAAAACTTTTTTTTACTTTCGATGGTGTAATGTACCTACAGACCAAAGGTACGGCCATGGGTGCGGCATTCGCCCCAAGCCTGGCAATATTGTACATGGCCAAATTTGAGAATGATAACATCTTCTCAGACCAGAACCAATGGCAGGCACAGATCACGAATTGGCATCGCTACATTGATGATGTCATATTCATCTGGACGGGCACTGACATTGAGCTAACAGCTTTCTGGACATGGCTAAACACCTGCAACAGGGACATACAATTCACTATTGACAATAGTAACTCGGAGATTAATTTTCTGGACCTAACTATCGGACACGAGGAGGGAACTTTACAATGTGACCTTTATCGTAAACCCACGGACAGGAACACCCTTTTGCATTATACTAGCAACCACCCATCCCATACAAGAGACAATCTACCCTATGGACAATTCCTCCGCATCCGGAGGCATTGTACCTCGATTGTGAACTACAAGCGCCACTCGGCAGACCTCTCTGCTCGTTTACGAGCTAGAGGCTACCCAAGGAAACAACTTGCACAGACCAGGAAACGAGCCCGGCACAAAAATCTAGACATTCTCATCCATCCAGTACTGGAAGACCACCTGCCCACCGAGACCCGCATGACATGTGTGGTAACGTTTGGTGCACACACGGCACAATTGAAGAAAATTGTCAAGAAACATTGGCACATAGCACGTTTGAACCTACCGGATGAACAACTCCCGAGGTTCGCCTTTAAACATGCTAAAAACATTAAAGAACATTTGGTACACTCTCTTTACCAACCAGATACCACATGCGGCAGTTCCCGCACACTTCATCCCCTACAAGGTCATCATCCATGCGGCAGTTGTGTCACGTGCAAATTTACAAAGAAGATAAAATCCTTCTCAATCGGTGCTCGACAATGGACCCTAAAAGATCTGTCCAACTGTAAAAGCTACAACGTGATCTATTGTATTGAGTGCCCATGTGGCCTTAGATACATAGGCCAGACCACCTGGGCTGTTAACACTCGCATTTCGGAACACCATTCTAAAATCAGATGTAAAAATCTGACAGCTCCCTTAGTGGAGCATTATCTGACTATGAACCACACCCCCAACGACATTCTGTGGTGGTGTAACGCTCACCTGATTCCCGCAGAGGCGCCGGTCTTGACTGGGTGAATGCCGTATCTTCAAAGGTGATGTTTAACACACGGTTGGCTCTTTGGGCTGGACCTCTGTGCACTGTATGTCTGACTCGAAGAGTAAGATGTCTGCAGATAGAAAATATGGGATTAATGAGCTGGGGTAATTGGGTGCCTCTCTCCTCTTCCCTTTCTCATCTCCTGTAGAACCCCAAAGGTTAACGCCCTCACCTTAGGTAAGTGAACGCCGAGCTCTCCATCTGCCTCGGGGCAGGGTGCCGTAACCAGTTTCTTCACTGGATAAGGGTGCAGGCCTCTTGACCTCAGAGGACTGCTGTCCGTCGTTAACTGCACAAACGGTAAGTTCTGGGCACTTCAAATGTCTTAAAAGTCTTTTGTAATGATATCTCTGGTTTTGCAGGGTTCCGGCGATGGCGGATGGCGGGCTGATGAGAGTTGAGGATCGAACCCGCGTGAAGAATAGAAGCGCCTGGAAGCACGTAAGTAAGCGCTTGTAGCCTGCTTCACGATGCGCACTAACTGTCCCTTTTATCTTGCAGGTACAAGTTCGGAGCTTTAGAGAAGCTGAAGGGTGCTGGAATACCCACTGGATTCGGCGTGGGAAGGAGTAATGGCACGTGAGTAATAAAGTTGCCCAATGTCTTTAAACGCACCTTCTTTTGTCTTTCAGATGCGGGATGCAGCGCCGAAGGCCTCCGGAGCGTGCGAAGAGCTGGTAAGCTTTTGTCTTTCAGATGCCGGAATTCAGTGCGAAGACCTCCGGAGCATGCGAAGAGTAGGTAAGCCTTTGTCTTTCAGATACCAGAATGCAGCGCTAGGCGTTGGTGACAGCCGATGGACCAGGTAAGAGATGCGCTGCCACTGAAGACCGTAGTGCTAACCTGTTCTTTCTTTGTCTTTACAGGTGCTGCTGAAGACTGGATTCCAGGATGGTAAGCCTTTGTTCCCTTAGGCCCAGGATCAGAAGCAGAAGACACGATGAGCGTTCTGCTGCAGAGAATGCAGAATAACACAAAGCAAGATTCATCCATCGGGTGTGGTTTAAATAGCCTCCTGTAGTGCTTAGGTGTCTCCTTCCACAGCCACGCCTAGGTAAGAAAAGAGTTCCTGCTTTCCAGAAGAGTTCCAGTGTTCTGAACCTAGGGAGTGGCTCCTGCCCCACCCAACAGGAAAAGTAGTCCCAAACAGAAGAGGATCAGGGGTTCAACTGGCAGGTAAGTAAGCAGCATGGTCTGCTGCAGGTAAGTCCACCCAAGCATTATGGGCCCGGCGCTTCCAGCGCTGGGACTGGGCATCTTTATGAGCCTGGTGCCACTGGTGCCAGGACAGGGTCCAAAAGGTCCCAATTGGGACTGGCTGGCACTCGGAACCGGGGTTATGGGTCTGCTTCCAAGGGAGTTGGGCAAGTCCTGATCTTTTGGAAGCAGAGATCATGACAGGTGGGTGGTGGAAAAAGCGAAAGGCGGAGCGGACATGCAACACAGTCTTCTAAAAAAAAGAATCCAGATAGATCCACCGCCTAGACATATACCACCATGGTCTGAATGAGATTTTTCAGCCTCTCATTTAAGCAATAACCTCAATGAGGAGCCTGTTGCAGTGCACCTCACTATGCACCTTGCCTGGCGTTAAAACAAACCCCCCCCTTCATCCCCAGAGACTTTGCAGCACCACATGTGCACTTTGCCCTCAACGGGATCTTACAGCCCCCGTGGACTTGCGTGCCAGCAGCCACAAATTTTGGGGCGTCGGTACACTGCACATGATGTCTCCGGCCCATGTACCCCGTTACCACCAACTATTTTTTTTATGTCCCACACATCATCGTGCAGGGACCCATCAGCCTCGTACTGGGACGCATTATTATAACCCCCACTTTTTACCTTAATCAGCCCCGAGGGACGAGGTTTGGTCGTTCCACGAGTAGCTGTCCAGCGACTGCAGCCCCGCATCGCCTCAGGGTTCCCATGGCCACCACCATATCAACAAACGAGAACGCGCTTCCCTAACCTCGCTCGACACCGCTTCCGTGTTGCAGGGGATTGGCCAGCGTCACAGAGCTTCGGGCCCCGCGCACGCGCGGTTGCCATGGACGCCGCTTCTTCTACAACAGCACCCACGCCACCATTTACAACGCGTACTCGTGGCCTCCGCCAGTCGGACAGCGTTCTTCCCTGCGCGCGGCTGGAATGCCTGAGCCGCTCACAAAGGTAATCTAACTCCCAGCTTTTTTGAGTTCGCCTGCTTGTGAACCGATACACATCGGGTGAAATATTTGGCCACAGCTCACTCAAGCTATAATCTGCACTTTCAGCACACGGTCACGAACGTTCGGCTTGCAAGCAACATAAGGGCGTTCGGGGATAGCTTGATTCCCTCTTTTTTCAGACCATGACGCGCACGCCATTAGTGTCTGTTAGTCCTTCACTGGTAACACGACCGTGGTGCAATCTCTCGTCATGCATTCATGTTCCCTCCACAGAGCACGGCTAGCGCATGTTACTCACACTTCAACCATTCGTTTGATAGTCAGCCTTGGTTTCCCTCCTTACCTTGGGTTTTTCTTCTTCTTTGTCCCGTATTTCCCTAGGACTAATTTCATCAAATACGCCTGATGCTTATGAAGAATTTCTATGCTTCAACCTTAATTTACCCATCACTCAGTGACCCATCACCTTTTGACCTGCAGGTACCTACCTTATGTATTTGTTGCACCGCTCAATGGTCTTTGCCCGCAAGATACTGTAGCCAGCATTGAGGTACACACAACAGCCCTCATTATATCACTCCAATCTCCATTTTGTCCCCTGCGCAGAATAACGTTGCAGACCACGACTACTGCCTTGGGCCCGCACACCCTCCAGCAGGACCCATTTGAGAACCCTCCTTGCTCAGCCCCATACACTTCGGTGATTGAAGACCGAGTTTTTGTGATTACAGCACCGGCAGGTAAGCCGCCGACACAGTGCTTGTGAGAACATGTATATTGTCATTTATGCCCAATGACCATTGGCATTCATCTAAATTACTCACTGTAGCTCTTTATACACATTGCAGGGTCGCCCCTACGGAGCCCTGATGAAGGCGGACGCTACCTCACTGCACATCCGCCGAAACGTGTCAATCCAGGAACAGCTGCGTGTAGTGGTTCCCGTTTGAACCAGACTCTGTTTATTCAGTCTCTGCCACGTTGGCTTTCAAAGATATCTTATTCGCCATAGGACCCTGGAACATACATTGTTGTAACTAGAAATAACACTGAAAGGAAACTAACTTTCCACCAATTAGGACACCCTTATGAAATTGGACGATGATATAGCCTCTTTCGCCTTTAATTTCTGGCCTTGGGATTCATTTACAAAGGACCTATGTGTCCAAACGAATAGATAAATTATTATGCAATAATGAAATATTTGTTCAGATTTATCTGTATACAAAATAATACAGTATATTTTTTTGTTCAGTTTGTTGTAAATATTGCACTTTTCTCTTTTTTGTTAAATTGATGGGATCATTCATTGTTATTACTCTTTGTTTATGTACGTTGCACCTCTCAACATCCTCTCTCAAGTTTTTTATGTACTAAATGCCTGTTTGTATGACTAGCAAATAAATCTTTGCTTGCTACTCTCTGTATTTTTCAGCTCAGTGAGCGGTTAGCACACCTTTGACCTCAGGTTTGGATCTGCTACTTAGCCGGCCAACCTTCACACTAATTTGCGGACAGGCCCATAACCCTGTTTCTATATAGCATAATTGCCTTGAGCTTTGTCCACTAGGAAGGGTACATTTCTTTGTTTACACACTACCATTGTAGTAAGATGCCATTTTATAGTAGGCCCAACTCCATCTTTTCAATAGGTCTGAAAATCCATGTCTCTGCAAGAAATGCAGCTCTCCCATCCCCAGCATCTTGCACCGCGGGCTCACACCACAGCCTCCACCGACGAGCTCCGTTCAAGCCCTGTTCTTACGGAAGCCCAGCTATGCCTTGTTACAAGTCCGTAGTATAATTTCTGAAAAAATGTGCTCTGTGAAGAGCGTGACACCATGACAGGCCACAGCCCAAGTGCCCATTCATTTCCTCTAAACTGCCAGTGCCCTCTCAACCCCCCCCCCACCCTGCCTGGCCAGAGCCCATCAGCTCCGACCCCACAGTTCCTTTCAAGCCGATACCCATCTGACTCCCATGTGCCCCGACCAATCCAGAACTCCCACCACAGCCCCAATCCAGTGTAGCGGTATATCCTCCCAAAAGCAACACACGCCTACCTATATCACAAGGACCCAAGCAGGACAAATGGTAGATCAAACCGTTGGGGTGGGCACCTGGGTGCAGGGATTGCGGTATCAAAGAGAACACCGAACTAAGAGGTTGGAATGCCAATATATTAACTCATCTGACCCAAGTACCCCTAGTCATGCAAGATTTTATGTGTGACATTTTTGCATTATCAATTCCTGTTTAGTTTAGTTGGATGGCGTTGTTTTGAAAGGAATATGACTTTACAGTTCAAAAGTCAACATCCCAAAAGTCTTTTACGCAATCTCCCTTATGGGATGTTTCTACAGCTGCGCCGTAATTGTTCCAATCTCACACAATTCAATACTCATGCGGATGTCTTACAGGCTAGACTGTTAGAACTGGGTTACCCGCTAAAACTCATAAAACACTCAAGAAAAAGAGCGCTCTATACCAACAGGGACGCCCTCCTTAGACCAAAAAACAAAACTGTCGGGAAAGAACAGTTAGTTTGCGTGTCCACTTTTTGTCAACACGGTGCGACTATTAAAGCTATTGTTCTGAAAAACTGGAGGATCCTTAATATTCCACGAATCTCAATTTAGAGAAACCTCTTTTTGCTTTTAAAAAAAGCAAACATTTAGGACAGAAGCTCACTCGGGCTACAAGACTCCCGGTTCGTACTAACCAGGTGAGGGATGTCAACCTCGACCAAGTGAAAGGCCACTATACGTGCACGTCGTGCGCAGCCTGTAAATTAAAAAAAAAAACGACAGACTTTACCTACAACGGCAGGTGTTGGGCACTACGTACTTTTACCACCTGCAGAAGCAAGAATGTTATTTACGCCATTGAGTGTCCGTGTCAGCTTTTGTATGTTGGAAAAACTTCTAGGGAAGTTAACCTACGTATTAATGAGCACAGATCAAAAATCAGAACTCGCAACTTATCGGCTCCACTAGTGATTCACTGTGTAGAAATGGGACACAATCCGGACTCTTTAACCTGGTTCTGCTTAGAAAAAGTTTTTGCCAATAACACAGTACAATTGGCCAACAAATTGTCCTATAAGGAGCAAATGTGGATTTTTAATTTAAAAACACTCCACAAAGGCCTTAACACGCTAGAGTCATGGGACTTTAATATCCGTTAATGAGTTTCTTACCGCGAGTCCCTACGGGCCTACGCCATCACGAGTGGGCAATGAATCGCCCCATTCTTTATTCCTTTGTCTACTAGTTGCTGTAAATTGGCTGCGGTTTTTGTGAGCTTTCCCTGATTCTAGGACCGCCCTATGCACGTATGTTATTCATTTCTTCTTGTCATTATTCTCACATTTACAGACACTGTCCACAACACACCAGCCCATTCCGGACCATCTTGTGGCAGCCTGGGTGCATTTTCTAGACTTGGCGACGTTTACACCTTTAGCTCAGTTTTGACCCATTTAGATTCTAGTAGATCGTATATCGCACTTTAGTTGGATGTCATCACCAAGTGTTCATCTGGCGTCTGGTCAGCAGTTTCTTAAATTTCCTGTCTATTTTTTCTAGGCAATAATAGTAGTATTCACCTATTCTACAAGGTTTTACTTATTTTGTGTCACTATTATTCCCAGCATCTAATTGACGCTTAGTTGACATCTTCGTAATTTAAAGTTCGAATTGTCAGTTAAAAATAAAATTAAAAATAAATTATTTCATTTTTCTTTATAACTCACTTAGTTGCACTACCACTCCCAGAATCCCTCTGGGTGTCAACTAGCAGCTTTCAATTTTCTTAAGCGGCCTTCAGGCATCAGCATTTAATTCTAGGCAACATTTTCTCTCCAGCTGAGGAAGTAATCATTGCTTGTGTTAATTACATTTCGGGCGGCAGTATACGAGCAAGTATACGCACCTGGGTTCTGGACTCTTGATTCTTATCAACATAGGCATGCGCAGTTAGCTTAAATAGAGCGGTTCCCATCAGCCAGTGTCTTTTGTGCAGACTGCCTACACGCATGCGTGGCGTTTCAAGTGAGGAAATCTATTTCGGTTCGCAGAGTCAACCTTTTTGACCTCCATTATCCACTTGATAGAGATAGATAATTGTTTGATGGAGGTAAGCGAGCGGCTAGTTTTTCCGCTTTATACACCTTAGTTGTGGGAATTCTGAGCACTTTTAAGAGGGGCTGCATTTTGGATGGCAGCTCAGTGCTGCCATGCACATTCTTTAACAGGGCAGTCATTCGAGCATTCACGTGAATGCAGTGCATGTAATTTAAACGTGTATAACAACACTCTTGGCCCCCTTGAGGGATAGGAAAGTCTGCTGTGGACTTTCACAGCTTGACATTCCAAAGCAGTGTCTGATTTCTGCTTTGGCATTTTTTGCCATTTTCTGCTAATTCATTTTTTGAACATCCACATTAATGCTGCACATGTTATTCTGTACTGGCATAATACTCTTGGCCTCCTTGAGGGATGGGCACGTCCGGTGAGGACCCTTACAGCACAGCTCTGTTTGTAATTTTACCAAAGCAGCGCCTGCATTCTGTCTAGGCATTTTTTGCCATTTTCTGCTATTTCATCGTTCTAATGGGCTTCTCTACTGGTTTGTTGTAGTGATCTACAGACGATACTTGTGTTTCGGGTTAAGCTGTGCTGCTTTCCCAACTTCCAACATCTGCAACTTTGGCTTTCCCTAATTCGATAGGGTGCCTTTTCAGGTGAGCCACCATGTTTTGCTCCAGTTTCAAGCACTTGATATAGCACCTTTTGTCTTGTTTTATTTCATTTTGTCATGTCGGTCTTGCTTTATGTTACGATTTGGTCCTGGCTTCCCCCAGCGTGACTGACCATATCACTCCGTTATGGCCACCATAACAATTTGGCATTCATCAGGTTGGTCCAGTATTGGTCTTCTTCGGGGGCACGGTTCCATCCCGGACCTGACTAACAATCATATGTTCATATATAATCTGCATTGTGCACTTATATACTTGTCGCAGATTAACCATGGTCCTGAAGGTTCCCCACCATTCTGCACGGTCTTCTTTTAGGAGTCACTAACCCTTTCGCTCTGTCATATATAGCTGTTACATTGGGATTCCTATTTTGCTTAATTGTTATATGGCATATATGATCCCTGAGTTGTTTCACAAAGAAAATTGGGCTGCTCTTTTGTAGTTGCCCCCTCTTTTTAATTGTATTCGGCAGACAGTTAGCTATGACTAATATGTTCTATGGAGTAGTCTATAGCCATGTTTTTGTGTTTTACAGAATGGTAACATTCACCTGCTGAGGAAGACGTTGCGTTTACTACCACTACACGTCGAAACCGGTCGAGAGATAAACCCTACAGGGATGTGATCTTTTGCACTTTTCCTTCCGATCCACCCTGACAATAGATTTATTAATTAATTCTATTGATTATGAATATAAATATTATGTCTGTTTGAAAGGGACCAGTCATGAATTCCTTCTCCCCACAGGTTTTTAGTATGATTCTTTTGTCTTTTAAGCTTTTGGATGTATGTCACGGTATGTTGAGTTGGGTTTGAATGAGTGCACTATGAATGGCAAGTATGTGTGACAATGTTTTAGCCGTCTTTAGGCATACGGTTGCTGCTTTTTTGCTGTATTAAAGTGATCAGTGTTTAATTATTTGTGATTGACTCACCATTGTTTAAATTGTTGGTTTCACTTTCAATACATTTTGATACACATTCTTTCAAATTGATTTGCTTCTCTGGACAATCTTTTTCTCTTGTTATATGCAATTGTAATACTCTGGTCCAGAGGCTAGAGTTTCCCTGCCCTTTTCAGATTTTATGTTGCACTATCAACCTGCCCTTCACACCGCAGAGATGAGCCCAGCTGACCCACGTGTGCCAAGAGCGACTGAGAGGCGGCGGCCAATTAGCAGCTTGCATTCCTTATAGTGCCAACTGTTCTATAGGTCTCTCATCAATCCGATGCAAGAAAGTGTACACTATGCATGTTGTCATCAGTGATGCTGTGTGTCTTTTTAATGTGCTGCCCATGTAATGTTTCGGCAGAGCGCTCTCAGGCAGCAGAGTTCTTTGCTGGCAATTTTTAAGATTATATAAACTTTGTTATCTTTGCAACTCACCTGCTGGTCTCATTCCCCTAATGGGGAGTTCCGTTTATGTGTGTATATTATTGGGACGCATGCTATGTGGGTGCCTTCACAATGTATACACTCTCTCCTTCCCTTCAAGCTCTATATGGAGTTTATGGTATGCTGTTGGATCACCCATGTGCTTGAGTGTCAGGAATACTGTGAACGCTGTCTGTCTGGTAGTGGGGGTACTGATTATGGCTATGTGAATGCCAAGTCTCATCTCTATAGCCCTCCTTGTTCTCCCATTATATGTATAGTGCCTATCACTAGACGGTGACCTCACAAGTTAGAAGTTGTAGGGCGAGATCTGTCTTTAAAGACGGTTACTGGTTTTTATACATACATTCATTCATCTTATGGTAAGCGTGCTGAAGTACTTATTTTTACAGTAGATAGAGATGCATGTGTTACTTCACTAAAGTGTATTTATTTCAGCATACCAGTATTGGGTGCTTTCTTTGGTTAACTGAGTAAACTGATTGCTGTTAAGCATACCTCTTACAGATGGGTGTGCTTCTCTTTTGGTTAGCTTGTTAGGTCTGCTATAAGGCTTCAGCCCTCACCAGATGCCCGCATAAAACCCCATCCTAACAGGGTCTAGTACAATGTTTTCAATGAACAGTTATATTTTAAATATGTGAAGGTCAGAATTTTTAAACAAAAAGATTCAACTCAAGTAGTGGAACATACAAAATGTTTAATTGACATCTTACTCAATACACAAATCAAAATCTGACATAAATGTAGCAGAGTTGGTTCAGCCGCCACAGTTTAACTATTTTTTCTATGGGAAAAAAATGTTTAAACTGAAAAATGAAGGTACTAAATACCAGTGAACTTGATTAATTTAAAGCAAGTTCTTTTATTGAAACCTTTTTCACTGTGTAGCTAAATCTTTGCAAATTCACACAGCAACCGATCCCAGAGATGCCGCTAAATGAACACTGTATAGTCTTACCAATCGGAAATCCATGATTGCTTTTGCCATCAGCTTGCCAAGAAAACGAAACTTCATTTTCACTTTTGCAATATGAGCTGGTTTGGCTGTTCTGCCAAAAGGAAGAGCAAATAGTCCCTGGATGTTATGAACATACTTGGTCCCTTCCTGGCTCCCTGTTGAACATAAATAGCTTCATTAGAAAGTGATACATTTTAAACAACATTTACTGGCTGATTAATATTTTACAACAATCATTGTTGTACAGATACACTTTCAAAAGAGTACATTTTCTGCTGTAGTTATGCGCTCTCATCTACAGTCCTACAATATCTGGGTGAAGGGTTTGATTGTCGTCGGGGTGTACATTTGTGTAAATGTCGCTACTTGGCACCCTTTTTCAAGGCAAGATTTCACTGGATACCAATCACCCTTTCCCAGGTGCGAGTGTGCATTCCACCAGATAGTGGACGTACAATATAAAATAGGAGCGGGATGTGAGTCTTTGACATGTACTGTTTTTATAATACATTAGGTATTTTTATGGTATTACCCAAATTGTTCGAACACAATTGTTCGAATGACTGAAAGTCAAGGGTCCGAATTGACATTTGCATATATATATATGTGTATATATATATATAAATAAATAAATAATGAGGGTTGCAGGGGGGGGTTCCCCCCCGCATATATGTAACAATTGACCTTCACAATTCTGTCAGTTGTGCAAAGGTCAATTGTAATTCGAACAATTGTAGTTTGAACAATTCATATACAACCATTTTTATACTTTGCTTTCGTACTTAAGATCTAATAAGTGTATAACATAATAAATGTGTATATTTTTAAATATGCTAATTTGGTGTATTTTATATGAATAAGTGTATGGACTAACTTTGTCAGCCTACTTGCCCTTCCTAGAGTTAAGCCCGACTGCCCTGCTCCCTATTTATTATAAGAGGTTTGGCTTCCCTTTTGGACTTTGTGCTCCACTCAAGAGGCCTGTGTAAAAAGTGCTGTAACACATATCACGCATGAACTTGGTAGTGGCTGGCTGCAGATCCGTTGTGCATGCAGCCAGTCGCCCCTACTGGACACAAGTTGAATCAGTGAATCTGATTACAGCGTTGCTTGTACAGAGAATCTGTGTTCAGAGTATGTGGGGTAAAGGTTTTTTTTTTTAGGAGTCAGAAAAATAATCTCCGGCTAGTTACAATTTTCAGATGACATTTACACACACAACCAGGGTGCTTGGTCACTTAGGTGGCTGGAAAGGGAGCGAGAGCCCCTTTGCAGAGTACCCTCAATGTTTGTGGCACAACTTTCCCCTAGTACCAAAACCCTTCCACCAGCCTGCCTTCCCACCTAACCATCCACCCCAGTTACCCTCTGTGGATTCATCCCGTCGGGCTCAGCAGTCGAATAAAGATTTGCTATGTCGGTGGTCTTTTTTTTTTTTTTTTTACAGGATATTCGGCTCACACTACGCATGGAGCCCATCTCAATGGGGAAAAAAAAAACTTAACCGGGACAGAGGGAGCCCGGGGTGCAAATAGAATATCCATCCTGCTTACCCGCCCTGAACCGTTGCTTTGCTGGGCCTGTCTAGGCTTGGGCTGACAGGCCGTTACCAGCCTGATATGCCCTCTCAAGTTGGGCGATAGCTATATTACACTTGCAGAGCAGGAGTGAAAAAAGAAGGGAACCAGCGTTCTGAACACACCGTCTTGTGCTGCATTAGAGAGCAATGGGGTTTCTCCGTATTTTTTTTTTAGAGACTATTTATTGACACGTATTCCCCAAAGCCATCAATTAGCTTTTGTAACCCTAGTGGTGTCATGTTGAACAACAAGAAGCAGTCTGCTGTGAAGGCATCATGAAGTAAGACACAGGCAAAGTTCAAAATAAGATAATTTATTAAACTAAATGTCAGGATGGTAGAAGGCCTAACTTGCCCTATGCTAAGATGGGATTTCCATGCCTGAACAAAACTAAGGACAGTCTGACTCAAAGAGTTCAACTGAAAAATCTGTGTCCAAAACCTATCCTTGTCTCGACAACTAAAACTAAACAATGTGTAGGAATGGCAATACTGAAAGAAGGGAGTAGTTTCTTACCTGTAACTCCATTTCTCCAGTGTTGGTATCTTTCATGGATTCACATGCTGTGAACATTCCCAGTGGTTAGGCTGGGAACCTCAGTAATTTTTTTAAATAGCGTTTTCCTATGGAAAACTTCGACACTTTAGTGTCCTATCAAAGTCTTTTTTGGGTGCTTTTGCCACCACCAGTAGGACGTAGGGTATAAATAGCCCGCCCCTGCGGCTTCCCTTCAGATTTTAACCTCCAAAGTAGAGGCAACTCGAACCAGGTTTGCATTCAGGGGCGGCTGGCCGGTGCATGTGAATCGATTACATAGCAGTATCAATCATGCATGGAGGCGTGCAAATGCAAACCAATACAGCACAGAATCACATACATGAGACAAGAAACCCAGCAGTGATGACATTGAAACAAACACCACAAAGCTGCGGGGCTTACCTTATTGAAACAGGCGTTGCAGGACTGCACGTCCCACCTGCACATCCTCGCCATGCTGCTGTCCCAGACAGTAATGTCGAGTAAAGGTATGCGGCACCGACCAGGAGGCGGCCTGGCAAATGTCCACCAGCGGAATCCCTGACCATAATGCCGTCGACGAAGCCGTAGCCCTCGTCGAGTGTGCTTCAGGACTTCTCTCCAAAGGCTTTCCAGCCTTAGTGTGGCAGAATGAGATAGCAGATGACACCCAACGAGATAGTCCCTGCTTGGAGGTTTGTCGCCCTTGACAGACGGTCCATAAGCCACAAACAGTTGTTTAGAAAGTCTGAATTCCTGAGTACGACTCAGATAAAATTTCAATGCTTTCTTCACATCCAGCGTATGCAAAGCTCCCTCTGCAGACGTGGAAGAGAAAGCAAAGAACGATGGTAACACAATCGAAGAAAGTTTATGAAAAGTGGTTGGCACTTTTGGAATAAAGTGCGGGTTAGTGGCCAACACCACCTTGTCCTTGAAGAACCTTAAGTATGGAGGATCCACAACTAAAGCTTGCAACTCATATCCTCCTGGCCGAAGTAATGGCCACCAGAAACGCCACTTTACAAGACAGAAACTGCAAGGGCGTCGACGACAGAGGTTCAAACTGAAGTCTCATCAGACCTGACAGAACCACATTGAGGCTCCACACCCAAGGAAACTTCTTGACTGGAGGAAAAGTTTGAAATAACCACTTCAGAAAATGCTTGATGAGAATCACTAAACAGATGCGTAGCATGCTGCTTCTGAGTGAATCTAGAAATTGCTGCCACCTTTTTGGAGGAGACGCCAAACCCTTTTTTGCCAAATGCAATAAGTAGGGAAGAACTTGCTCCGGTGAAATGTTCAAAGGGTACACCCTGGGCTTGCCTTTACATCACACACAAAACCTTTTCCATTTACATGCATAGGAGACATTTGTGGACAGAGCTCTTACCGCCTCAAAAATGCCTAGACAGTCACCAGAAATGTTCAGCAGGCCAAACTTAGAGAAGTCAGGAGCCAAGCCGTCACGTTGAGAGAGCCTGAATCATGGTGCCAGACAGCGTCCTTGTCCTTAGACAGAAGGTCCGGCATCACTTGCAAACTAATCGGCTCCGCAACGGACAGATGAAGTAGATCCGAGAACCACGGCTGCCTGGCCCAGCACGGGCCCACCAGAATCACAAGGCATGGGTATCTCCGAATCCACTGGAGGGTCCGTCAAATGAGTGGAAATGGAGGAAATGCATAAGTGAACCGGTCTGTCCACGGGAACGAGAACGCATCGCTGAGAGACTTGGGCTGAGCCCACCTGCTGGCAAACTCCTTGCACTTCTTGTTCTCCCGCGTGGCAAAGAGATCAAACGAAAGACGACCCCATTTCCGGAAGATCATGGACACCTGTTGCTCCTTCAGCTGCCATTCGTGAAGCTGGCTTACCTCCTTGCTGAACGAGTCTGCCTGCACATTCTGCACTCCCGGCAGGTGAAACGCTACAATGCTGATGTCGTGCAACAGGGCGCAATGTCGAAGTTCTTGAGCTTCTTTCGAGAGTACTCTGGAATGCGAGCCCCCCGGTTTCCTGAGGTAAAACATTGTGGTGGTATTGTCAGTCAACACCCTCACCACCGAGCCGCGTATGCACGGCAGAAACGATTTCAGGGCCCAATGTACCGCTCTCAGTTCGAGCACACGCGACTCCACCCGAGACCACAGGTCCTGGACCTGCGAGCCCTTGAGATGCACCCCCCAACCCAGTTTGAGAGGCATCTGTCACAATTGTAACCTGAAACTCAGGTTCCAGCAACGACATGCCCCGAACCAGATTGTTCGAGCACTGCCACCATCGAAGAGCTTCCACCAGGTCACAGTCGATCACCACCTTGTCGGACCACGGTCTGCGACTCTGAGCCCACCGGTCGGCAAGGAACTCCTACACCGGCCTCATGAAGAGACAACAGTTCTTTACCTACGGAACGCAGGACGCCATGGGCCCCAGCAGTGACATGTATGTCCTGACCGACACCCTTGTACCGATCTTCCACTATGCCGCTTTTTGCCAGAGCTTCCGAACTCTCTCGACCGAGGGCCTCACCAGGCCTAGTTGAGTCTGAAATTCTGCACCCAGAAACACCAATTCCTTGGAGGGAGATAGAAAGGACTTCTCGAAGTTGACGGTGAAGCTTAGCCATTGCAACAGCTGCATGGCAGCGTCAAGACTTGCCTGCGCCTCTCCCGGCGACAAGCCCCGTACCAGCAAGTCATCCAGGTAAGGGTCGATGTGATTACCTTCCCGTCGGAGCCACGCCGACAAACATTTCGTAAAAGTCCTGGGGGACGACTTTAAACTGAAAGGAAGCATTTGAAACTGGTAATGATCTTGACCTACTACAAACTGCAGGAACTTGCGGTGTCGTCGACGCATGGGGATGTGGAAATATGCATCCTGTAAATCCAATGAGGCCAGAAACTCGCTCGGCTGCACTGACCGAATGACTTCCTGAATTGTGAGCATCTTGAACTTCAGGCGTTGGAGTCTTGTTCAACGCCCGAAGGTCCAGAATGGGTCGCCACTTGCCTTTTGGTTTCTTCACCACACAGTAACAGGAGTAAACCCCCTGCCCTTTCTCGGCCACCGGAACCAATCCTATAGCCCCTTTCTGTAGCAGAAGTACAACCTCCTGCTGTAAGATGTGAAGATGAGGTTGCACGGTATACACTGGAGGAATGGGAACCGGTGAACACTTGAACTCCAGAGAATGTCCCAACCGCACAGCGTCCAACACCCAGCGGTCTGATGTAATCTTGTCCCACTCATCCACGTACAGTGCTACTCTGCCCACCAGCAGATTTCCCCGAAGACAGTCATTGTTGTGGCTTAGTTTGTCTACCCTTGGAGGAAGAGGCCTATCCCCCCCTTCTCCTGGAGGCCTGAAAGTCTTGGTTTTTTTGCGTCGACTGCGTAGACCGCCTATACCCGTGAGGGGGATCCAGACTGACCGTAACCCTGGTCTCTGGAGGAAGCAAATCGGGTATTTCCAGACGCTCCACGGAAGGGAAGGAAGGGACGAAAGGGGCGAAACGAGCGTCCATTCTGCAAAGCCCCCAACGATTTTGCTGTGTCAGAGCCCTCCTTCATACCCCTGAGGGCCTCATCAATTTTCTCCCCAAACAACTGCTCCCCCTCACAGGGCATGTCCAGAACTTTATAATGTACCTCTGGGTGAAAGTCTGTGCACTTAAGCCAGGCTTGTCAACGTAGTACCACACCATTGTTAATCTGTTTGAAACCAGATTCTGCCAAATCCACTGCGATGTTAATACTGTGATTTGACGCCTCCTCACCTTCGCGCACCAACAGCATGGCAGCTTTACATCGTTCCTCAGGTAGATATTCCAACAGACGGGACAGCCGATGTCACATCTCGCGCTCGTAACGATCCATGATCGCCAACGAATTTGCCGCCTTCACCGTAGTCGCTCCCACGGTCCAAACCTTCTTCCCGAAGGCATCCTGCATCACTATCGGGCGTGGTAACACATTTGTGCTGGGTCCTGGCTTTTCGGCTATCTGCCGCCGACACCACCAACTCAGCGGTGGGCTGCGGCACCAAGCACTTTGGTGTAGAGTCCGGCGCCTTAAACTTCTTTTCCAGCCTCCCTTTGACTGCTGGTTCTGAGAAGGGATGGTGCATTGTGCGTAGGCCCTCCTGCCACACATGGCCCAGGATAGGAACGGCGAACACCACTTTTCATCTCTTGCCCATGTGGTCAAACAGGAAACGCTCCTTTCGTTCCTCCTCCGGAGTTGAACCAAATTCTACACAAGCCTTTGCCATCATGGCATGGAACGCCCCAACATCATCAGGCGGAGATGGTTGTGCTGGACTACGAGGCATTTCCACCTCAACATCCGATTCCCACGCCGGATCTCTTGACGGCGACGAAGAGCCATTAGACATGGTATCCCTAGGCAAACAGTCCGAATCAGAGTCCAGCAGCTCACCCTCTTCAGGATGGGAACGAGGACGTTCTTCGCTCATCGGCAGAGGTGCCGGCAACTCGGCCGCAGCCATCGAATGCAGAGGAACACCTGCAGCGTCGACTAAAGGCCCCACAGGAGCCACATTCAGACGTGGCAATCTGGAATCCAGTTGACCCAACAAGGACTGCAGCGTAGACAAGACTTGTAGCGACAACATTGCCTGCGGGTTCACCAGCGGGTAACTGGACGGGCCAGTACCCACACCCATCGGCGTCGAAGGACCAACACACTGCAAGCCCAGGCCCGACGGGTCCACCACTGGCTCCCGTTCGTCCTCCACCTCCGATTACACCTTACTGTAGAAGAGTGTCAAGCAGAAGTGTGTCAAGCAGAAGAGCGTCAAAAGCAGAAGACTGCGACGCGCCACCCGTCGGCAGCAAGCGGTCTGTGTACATCCTCGACGACGAGAACATTGGGCCTTTATCCACTGCAGTCGCCGGAGCCGAAGACACAATCGTGGAGGCAGGCATCGCAGCTGGCAGCGAAACCGTCGACGATGAGACTCCCATTGACGATGACATAGTTGTAACCGCCACCTAAGGTGTAAGTTTTTCAGATGATCCCGCCTGCTTGGTCCCACTGGACCGGTGCTTAGACTCTCTAGTAGAGGATGACCTACGATGGTCTCCTGAAGAGGAGCGCTTCAAGGAGTCCTTGTCTTTCACCAGTGAAGCTGACTTCTCGGGTCTTCCACCAGACCCACGGGACTGGTCCGAACGACCATGCTTGGAAGACGACGGCGCCCCCTTCGGCAAGTGTTTACCCAAAGAGGTGCGACCACAACTTCTCCGTACCAGAGGCAGGCCGAGACTTCTTAACCGGTTGTTCAGCTGACACCGACCGGCGAGGAACTGCTTGAACAGGTCTCTCAGACGCCAGGCTGCCAACCGACCCCACCTCAGAGGAGGGGTAGGTACCCTCATTCAGCCAACACACCAACCACCAATTGCGGTCCTTAAGCGTCTTCTGAGAGAACCCTTTACAGATTTCGCAGGAATCGACAGAGTGATGAGGGTAAAGGCAATATAGGCAGTCCATGAGCCCATCCCCCTCATACACTTTAATCAGCCCGCAAGTCACGCAGGGCCGGAGGGCTGGAACAAAGCTTTTCCTGAAGACATCGCAAAAAACACCAACATGTACAGAATCAGAACGAGCACGAGGTGATCCCAATACTTTGGAGACGGTTGAAATCTGAAGGGAAGCCGCGGGGGCGAGGCTATTTATACACTACGTCCTATTGGTGGTAGCTAAAGCACCCAATAAAGACGTTGATAGGACACAAAAGTGTCGAAGTTTTCCATAAGAAAATGCTATTTTAAAAAATGACTGAGGTTCCCAGCCTGATGACGGGGAATATTCACAGCATGTGAATCCATGAAAGATCCAATGCTGGAGAAATAGTGTTAACGTTCCGAGCTTGGTCCAGCTGTTATCTTCTTCAGCTTCCCTTTCCCAAGTTCAAGAAAGTTCACAAAGTCTTACGATTAGTTTTTCAAAGTTCAATGTAATGCAGTTCCACACAATCCTTGGGGCTCCCTTCCCCAAGTCTCAAGCACCACAGTTCAAAGGCAAAGGGGTCTTGAGGCTCTGCCCTCAAGCCAGCACTTGTAGCCTATCAAGTTTTAGGGTTTCTTCCTTCTCCAAGACTTCAATGTAGCATCCTCTGGTTAGCCTCAACAGTCTGATTATAGTGCTCCTCTTTGGTTTCTTTTACAATGTCTTTTAGTTTTCCTCATTTGGGGCTCACTGGTCTAGGCACAGTTGTCAGACCACACAGTCCACCCACCACAGGTTGCACAACCAGGAAACCCCCCAAGCTCCCCAGTTCACACAAGTTCATCTGTACTTGTTCGTGTGCAAAGATTCACATGCATTTGCCGTTGTCGCACTGTTTCCAGTTATAAAGTAAATTTTCTGGTGGTCTGGTTTATGCCCCACCTTTTGTCGCACTATTTTCTGCATAATGCTTTTCAAATGGGCACTTTCCTCTTGGTTTCTATTTGGCATTAACTAAGCCCATAAAACTAAATTCTGTATTTAATATGACAGCTTTGGCTTAAGTTGCAATTTTCATTCAGTTCGGTATTCAATATGTAGGTTTCAGCATTGTTTCAAGGTTTGCACTTTATTCAGTATTCAATGTATGTATTTCATCAATGTTTCGAGTTTGCACCCAGTTCGGTATTCAATATATGTAATTTAAAAATGTTTCAAGTTTCACCCCGCACAGCGTTCCAAAAAGTCTTAACCGGCCATGCGTTACTCATGCGCAGTGCTCTAGAGGAGCTGTGCTCTGAGTGACTTCCCCCAATACTCAACGGTCTACGGCTTACTCTTTGGCAGCTTCGGTTTCTCTTCTTGCTTTGCAGGACAACAGACCAGCCCCTGCAAGCCCTGCTCACACTTCTGGTGCCCTGCAGTGCAGCACCTGCCAACGTCTCTGCCTCCTCCACACCGACGTGGAAGGTGGTCTTTCTAGGTGCTCGCTCACAGCGGCTGGTACACTCAGCCCAACACAGAGGCTCCCATTTTTGTGGCAATCCATTTTCTGGGCTTTGACTGGCATACTGGCTTCCAGTCAGGGCCCATGACACAGGTCCCCTTTTGGCAGCTTCCACAGGGGGCTCCCCGTCTCCCTCCATGTTTCACTGGCCTCTCTTTATAAACCTGTAACCTTTAAACCGGTGAAGGTGTGGATTCACCAAACTTGCCTGGCCCTAACAGTTCTTTGCAGGCATCTTTCTCGTCCCAGTAAGAAAGTGGCGAAAAGGTGCAGCGTTCATTAGTCTGTGTCCTCTTCTTCGTCCCAGTACTTTCAAATGTCTAATGTGGGGAAATTAGGGGAGCTGTCCTACAGTAGCATACAAAGGCCCAGGGAGGACTAGGTTGTTCTCAATAGGGAAAAGGGGGGGTACCATGTCTCACCTGAGGGAACCCCACTCCCAATCCCCCCAAGGACCCTCCACCCAGGTGATCCCCCCCCCCCTTGCTTCCCTGGCCCCCTGGGTCAGGATCCAAAAGGAATGCCCTTTCCCTGGCCATCTTAGAAGAGGATCTGGGGGAGGGGGGTTAGGAGTGAGAATACCCTTAGGTTTCTCACATTGCAAAGGAGAGCCACGTTAGTTTTTGGTTTATTAAATTTTTGTGGCACAAATACCATGTTATCCAACATCAGACATTTATTTTGTGCATTTCTTTCAGCCAAACAACTCTCAGGCATCTAGGCACTATTTACAATAAGTGCTTGTTACAATTCTTCGGAGCAAGAACATGCAGTGGAGTTACAGCGTAATGGTGTAGGTGCAAGCCAGCACTGACATGCCTCACCACATGTTACAGGGGGCTGCAGCAGGCATGCAGGCATCATAGGGCAAAATAGGTACAGGTATCCAGACTGGCAGAGCAACGCCTCATGTTACAGGGGACTGCAGCTGTCATGCAGACATCATAGGGCACTACAGGCATGCAGACTGGCAGAGCCACACCTCATGTTACAGGGGGATGCAGCGGTCATGCAGACATAGGGCAAAATAGGTACAGGTATGAAAACTGGCAGAGCCACACCTCATGTTATGGGGGGGCTGAAGCGGTCATGCAGGCATTGCAAAAGGCGGATAATCGAGCATTGCATCAATTTTCAGTGAGCAGGTCAAACGTCAAATCTAAATTCCACAATTTAGCAGGGTACACGGTGAGCTTGAGGACGCCTGAAAAACAGATTTAAATCAGCATCTAAATTCAAAATCTCAATGAGCATAAAAATTGTGCATAGATAGGGAATGCACAAGATCAGAGGTACATTTAAGACTGAGAAAGGGCCATTGCTAGGCATCCCATTCACAACGCGCGAGGCCACGAGGTATAGAGCAGGTGAAGCACAAGCAGCAACATTACGGTAGCATTTGGACAACAGCAAGGCATGGTGTTTAAGTATATTTAGGTGTACGAGGGGTGCAGCGAACGAGGCATATGAAAAGGGGTAGGCAATACAGCATGATATTGCAGTGTTATAGAGTAGCAATATAGGTTGGACAAGCAAGGGGGCTAAAATGCACCCCTGCCTGACACCCCTGTATATGTTGGTATTTTCTGTGTCAGAGACCCTAGATGGTTAAGTCTAATTCTGATGCTTGATTGTGAATGCAGCGCAATAAGACATAACACCCTTTCCGAAATACCCCATCTGAACAGCTTGCTCCACAAACAGCTTCTATCCACTTTCTCAATTGCTGCCGTCATATCTATGGTGGCCACAAAAAGAACACTGATCTTTACACTCCAGGCAAGTGACTGGGATGATCTGAGAATAAACCCATTTAGATTAGTGCCATTATTTTTACAAAATCTAGTCTGCCACTTCTGTAATCTCCCAGTCGCACGAGACCATGACTCCAGATGTTGCAATAGCAAGGCCGCAAAGACCTTGATAACCGCGTCAAGTATCAAAATCAGTCTGTCATTTTTGGGGTCATTGCAATTCCCCTTATTCAATATTGGGACCACAAAGCCAGTTTGCCAGGAGGTAGACAGTCTGAGACTCGACTGCCTGCGTGAAGTAGGTGGTCAGAATCAATATAACACAACCTATTTGACCCTGGGGCACAAAATCTACTAATTCCCCAGATGAGGATAACTTTAGTGATTTTTTCTTTATTATGTTGAGATACAGTTTCTCAATATTGTCTGCAACCGGAATAACAAAATCGTTGTGCCCCTTTACCCTACCAAATACCCTTACGTAATGATTGACCCACTAATTCGTCTACTGGATTATGCTTGGCTTCTTCCCATTTCATGGACTACTCGCCAAAATGAGGCAGTATCACTCTTACACAGGAGTACAACCATAGCTTCTGCGTCATTCTGCAAAAGCTAAGCACAAAAGCCTTTTCGGTCCGCAGAGGCTGTGGTGAGTACCTTGTGTCCTGAGGCACTTGATTTGTGATTTATTTCAAAAGCATTTCTCAGCGCTGCAGCGCCTTGTATACCGCTCCTCCTTCCCTTCCCCATAACTCCTCTAGCCCACTGGGCTCCCATCGGCTGCCGGCTTGTCCTGCTGTGTCTCCTCGTCCTGCCGGGCTCCGTTCACCATTTTTGTCCCACAGAGACTGGGGTGAGCACCTTGTGTCCTGAGGCACTTGATTTGTGATTTATTTAAAAAGCATCTCTCGGCGTTACAGCGCCTTGCAACCCTGCTCTCCCTTCCCAGTTACCTCGTCCCGCCCATTGCGCTCCCATTGGGTAGCAGGCCCTTCTTAAACCTCCTTGCTAGGCAGCCCCTGCCATGGCAGTCCCCTAGGCAAAGGGCAGCTCCTTCAATAGCAGCTACAGATGGCGTCAGCTGGGGAAGCAAGAAGCCTGCAGCCGTCAAACTGCTACTAATGCTAAAGTAGGTGTGCTGGGCCAGGGGGGCAGCAATCGCTGAACTCCACTAAACTGACCCACCCCTCTAATTACTTGTTTCTCATTGCACCACCTTTTGTATTGCCGTCAGTGTTGAAACCAGGCCTTTTCCCCCTCTTTTTAGGAAAATCGAATCGAGGTGTCTTTACAGTGCACTGTCTCCCCCCCCCCTCTTCCGTCCACACTGCTCATTCATTCCCCTGTTGTGTTGCACGTTTGTTGCCTCCGGTGTTCCTCCTGTGTGAACCGTCCCACTCTGGTGCTCCCTGTGGTGCTCGGATATGGGCTGTGCTTCTCCCCTGCCCCCACTCTCCCTTCTTTCTTCCTCGCACCCTCTATGGTGCTCTCAATCGCTCCCATCTTTTCAAACTGCTACTGTATCTCCTACCCTATCCCTCTCACTAAGCATGGAAGGAAAACGTCCAAGAGGGATATCCTGGTCTGCAACCCAGGCCTCCCCATTGCTGATACCCACATCAGCGCTTCCTCCTGACAGACTCTCACCGACATCCTCTTTCTCATTCCCTCTCCAGACCTATGGATCCCTCATATGATCTCTGTTCTCTCTTCTCCTCTCCCATTAATGGCGGCACCCAGCGGGAGGGCCCCTTGGCCTCCTTCCATTACTCCAAAACCATCATAAATGACTACCTAAATGGTACCGTCTTGGTCCAGGGCTCTCAGCCCAATCGTCTACTTTTCGATAGGCGTTGCCCGCGACTTGGCAACTTTCGCCCTTCTCCTGCTACTCCCTCTCACACCTCTGACTCCTCTGCCTCCTCCTTTCTCTGCCGCCGCTCTGACACCTACCTCCTCCTCCTCATCCTCACTGGCCCCTATGCCACCTCAGACTACTGTCTTGCTACTCAAAACTCTCGCTCTGCTGTGAAAAATACTCTTCTGACATCCGACACCTACTCGAAGCCCTTGACCTGGATGTCCCCGCTCTCACCGAGACATGGTTCACGGCAAGCTCTATCACTGGTTTTGACACTCTCCTCCGAGAGGGCTACGAGATACACTCTGAGTCCAGAACCAACAGGCCCGGAGGTGGAGTGGCCCTGATCTTTCCGGATTGGGTCCCTGCTTCTGTCATTCGTATGTATCCCTAATCCTGCTTTGAATGCCTGGTCTGCAGGCTCTCCATCTCTCCTGGCCCCTCTTTGACTGTGGCCACCATCTACAGGCCCCCTGGCCAGGTCACCCTCTTCCTCTCAAAATGGGCTAACCTCTTCTACTCTCAACTTCTCCTCCTCGGAGACCTCAACATCCACCTGGATGTGTCTAATCCCGCTTCTGGGCTATTCTGCAAACTTTGCAACACTCTCCCTTTCCATCCTACCCTCTGGTCCGACACATTTTGCCAGAGACACCATGGATGTTCACATCTCCTCAGACATACTCTCTAACCTTCTCACCACTCCTCTCTCTTGTACTGACCACTTTCTGCACTCCTCCTACCTGAAACTTTTTGTCCCGCAGACAAAGCCTAACCCAGCACGGTCACCTTAATTCTTGGACATTCTGCCCATGAAGCGATTGTCAGTGGAAGCTTTTCTTCCCACTTTCTCTGCCCCTCCTAAGGCTGACTCACACTCTGACACAGCCCTCTCTAACCTGCATCTATCTCAAACACTCTGGACATCCTCGCCCCCGTCATGAGAATACACCAGAAGTCTACCTCCAAGAGCAACTCTTGATAGGACTTTATCCTTGCCACCCTGAAACGCAAGTGCAGGGTGGCTGAGTGGAAGGCTTTGGGGGCATCATCTGACAAACTGGCCTGCTGCATGCTCCAAAGGCAATACAGACTCTGTCCTCTCCAAGAAGAGGGTCAATTTCAAAGCATGCGTCTCTGTGGCATCTAACAACTTAGCCAACTATTTAAAATCTGCAAGGAGCTGGCCAATCCTACTGCTGTCTCCACCTATCCTGTTCCCTTCCCAGACGCTCTGCACAGCACTGGCTTCTCATTTCACCACAAAAAACTCAGGACATCCTGTCCTCACTTTCCTCTTTCTCTACTTCTCTCAGGCATCCGCTGGAACTCCTCCCTCTGCTCTTCCTTTTTCCTCCTCTCTGACAATAGCTGACAATGTTTCTAGATATGTCTGATCTATCGAAGTGTCGTCCAAACAGGTGATTCCCTGCTCTTCCAGAACATTCAAGGATCAGATTTTCACCCTTGCTCCAGCCTTGGCCAATTTCTGCAATCATTCTTTCGCCACTGGATCTTTCCCCTCTCTCCCCAATCACTTCCTTGTGCACC
Organism: Ambystoma mexicanum; assembly: GCF_040938575.1. Lineage (NCBI taxonomy): Eukaryota > Metazoa > Chordata > Amphibia > Caudata > Ambystomatidae > Ambystoma > Ambystoma mexicanum. Next base: position 693,738,326 of record NC_090932.1, on the reverse strand, counting down.
ACTCCTTAAATAGCCTTCGGCGAATCCTACCTGTCTGGAAAACTATAGCCCGATTTCTATCACTCCTTTCCTGGGCAAACTGTCCATCTCCCAGCTTACTCTCCACACTGAATCTGTTGGTTGTATTCATGACCATCAGTCTGGTTTCAGGGCAGCCAGAGGCATATAAATAGCTCTCCTGAACACCCGTGAAGATCTGTTCTCTCATCTGGATTCCTGCTTTCCCTCTGTCCTCATTCTCCTTGATCTTTCCTCTGTTTTCGACACAGTCAATCACACCACCCTGATCAAATGACTGAGAACCTGGGCGTCACAGATCAGGTTCTGGCGTGGCCGACTTCCTTCCTCTTGAACCAACCCTCCCAGGTCCAACTTGGGTCCTTTCTCCCCACCACCACTCTCCCCACATGTATCTGTAATGTCTATCTGGCTCTTTCAGCCCACTTGATCTCTACTGTCTCTTCTTACTTTCAGTGTTAGGCTGATGACACCCAGCTCCCTTTCAAGCTTCCCTCGGCCGCCTCATCTCCTTCACTCATTCCAGACGGTCTATCCGCAATACAGGATTGGTGTGCCTCCAACGATCTCTGCCTTAAAGCCAGTAAGACGGAAATCCTCATTGGGACCCCTGCTCCAGCTTTGCCTCTCTCGCTCTGGCCGCCCTTCTTGGTCCATCTACCCATGACTTCGTGTGAGGCAAAAAACCTGGGTGTCATCTTCAACTCCACTCTCTCCTCACATCGCAGACCTTGCCAAAAAGGCCCACTTCCAGTTCCACCTCCCTCAGAGGTATTCTACTTTTTCTCACTTTACCCCAGAAGATTACCATCGCCAGAGCCCTGGTTCTCTCCAGGCTGGACTACTGCAACCGTCTCTTTCTCAATCTACCTGCCTCTACTCTCCACCCTGAGAAACTAATCCAGAACAGGAATGCAAGATTTATCCTTTGCCTCAAGCCCAGGGACCGTATCTCCCCAGCCCTGAGATCGCTCCACTGGCTCCTGGTGGTTGGAGCGATCAAGTCCGTCTGCATTGTCCACAAGGCTTTCTGTGGCCAGGGCCCGCACTACATCCAACTCTCTGCCAAAATACCTTCCTTCTAGAGCCCATTCGCTCTGCTACCTCCAACTCTGAGCATCAGACGCTTCTTTAGACAGAGGGTGGGGGGGTAGATCTCTCCTCCCTCTGGAACGGCATCCCTGCCCTCTCAGACTTGAGCCAGATCTTCTGAAGTTCCGGAAGCAGCTCAAGACCTTCCTTATCGCCTCTGCCTGCTCTCTCTCGCTTCCCTGCTAACTTAGCCAACTGCTGCACCAACTGCTTGCCTGCTACTCTGTGTCTCACTGGGTACCAAGTTCCCCCTTGACCAGTCTTCCTTACACTGCCTCCTGGCCTACCGTGCACTTAGGGGCTGTAAGATGTAACCCTTATAGCCCCCCTGCACACTTTTATTCTGGTGCACGTGCTATTTCCTCCCCTGCAAAGCCTCCACGTGCCTCCAGGTCGGGAATGGTCATAGGAGTGCATTGGGCTGCACGCGCAACATCTTCTGGGAGTGGCAGGGTGGTGCCACAATTCAGAACAAATGGGCGTGGCTGGTACCAGGCTACTTAAGCCTGCCCCGCCCGCATGCAAGCGCTTCGCGTTTGCCTGCTTATAGTAGCGTAACGCTCACTGCCGCCTGAAGTGCATCTTACCGGATTCCAGCAATAACCATCACCTGAAGTGCATCCTTACCTGATTCCAGTAGCAACCGCAGTCGGAGCGCATCCTTACCCGATTCCAGCAGCAACTGCAGTCGGAGTTCATCCTTACCCGATTCCAGCAGCAACCGCAGTCGGAGCGCATCCTTACCCGATTCCAGCAGCAACCAGTCGGAGCACATCCTTACCAGATTCCAGCAACAACCACAGTCGGAGCACATCCTTACCTGATCCCGGCTCCCAGCCACAACACTTACTCAGGAGTCCAAAGTCAGCCAGCATCCTGGAGGATCTAGGCATCCGTCAGCCACCGGCAGATCTTCGGATAACAGCATTCCAGTCGGACTTCACCAGGGCATCCCTGCAAGAGAAAAGGACAAACAAGGTTAGAAAAACTATAAAAACATTATGCTAAGGTTGCGCGCAAACCAATCCTCACGCTTGACCTAAGAACCAAACTTACCACCTATTGGGACATCGTGAACTCCCCGGTTCTCCATTGGGGCTCGTTTCTTGCACCGCAATTCCGTTGGGCCTCACATCACCTATTGGGGAGAAGGAAAGACATTACAAAAGATACGGACAATAATCATTAACAAAGGATACTTACCTTTGAAGTGGTTCAGCCACAGTCAGTCTGGGCTGCCATGCACATGGACCAGTGACCGCCTCTGCAGTGAGAAGCAGGACGGAGAGCTCGCCAGAATTAGAGGTGAGACTATATGGGTAGGCGCATGCTCACCACATTCTGGGAAGAAGGGTTCGAGGGAGACCACAGCCCTATCACAGCATTATCACGGCCTCTCGTCTTCTCGCAGGGACATTACCAACAACGAGCGCAGTCCACAACAGAGGAGCAGGGGAATAAGCCTGACCCAGGGGACCCAGTTCCAGGGAGGGCTGCAACCGTGCCCCAACGTCCCCACAGAGACCAAGTGAGCGTAACAGAACGTAAAGACTCTCTGAATCTCTGCATGGGCGTTATGGAAACCTCGGAAACAGACCAGATGCCCAAATACCGGGGGAACTACGGGCAATTGTTCATGCCTCCAGACAAGAAACCAATGCCTTAAGAAGGAACCTTATTGTAGCTCGAGAACGAACTGACGACTTGGCAAGACAGATGCTTCAGACCCACGCAGGTCAGGTTCTATTACCTGGGCTTGCACAGCCTCCTATGCCGTAGCCATCTCCACCAGTTCAAGTGGTGCTTCCAGGTGCAGTGCCACTGGCCACACCCGAACGCTTTACCGGCGATCCCAATAAGTATGCTATATTCATGAACCAATGTCGCCTTCACTTTTTGTGCCGGCCTGGGGCTTTTCCTAACGATAGCGCAAGAGTCGCCTTTGTTCTTTCATCTTTAGGAGGCAGCGCAGCGGACTGGTCGATACCATTAGTAAACCAGGATGATCCTCTACTCCGAAACTTTGGGGAATTCCAACGGGAGATGGAAAAACTGTTTGCTAGACACACCCAAGGACAAGCCCTGGATAACGAACCATTGTCACGCAGGCAGGGAAACCAAGATCTGCTGACCTATATCGCTACCTTTAATCGTCTCATAGCACAGACAAATTGGCCAGAAGAGAAGAGGACCACACTCTTATCGGGGATTGCGTGGGGAACTAAAGGATGCCCTGGCCCAAGTGGTCAATCCTCCTGAACATTGTGTGGAATTCATCAGTCTGACGGTGCAGCTTGACCACAGGTTGCAGAATCAAAAAATGGATCGCACAAGGACTGAAGGGAGGTTTGTCTATATGCGACCCTGGGACAACCAAACTAAGACCCACGAACGAACCGAGCCTATGTAGATCGGGGGATTAAAGGCTCCTATCGCCAAGGCAGAGAAAAGAGAAGACAACAACAACAACTCTGTTTATACTGCGGAAGAGCAGAACATTTCCTCCGGGAATGCCCAGTAAAACCCCCTAAGATAGTTGGTGCAACGGACAATGGCAACGATGAAAAGGAACAAAACCCGGAAAACTCCAACGCCCGACAAACGCATTAGACTGACAAAGATGAAGGGAGGCGTTGCGATAGATCTGTTTTCCGTATGCTTCCAGGATCTCCTCCTCCTTACACAGGAGTGCAGAGGCTGAGGTAGCCAAAAACGATTGTCGCTTGTAATAGAGCGAATCGGTGGCCATCACCGAGGAGTGTGGTTGAGGGTGTGCCGACAGCAAGAGTGGATCCCCCTCCCTGCATAAACTTGGCGTTGAGACACATGTTGGTAGGCTGTGCCGAGTGGGGTTTAAGCCATCCCTTCTTGGCTAGTGCCACTACGTCTCTTTGCATCAGGATCCCCGTTCTAGCCGTGGGGCGTAGAATGAGGACCTCTGCTAGGACCCCCGCCTCCGACTGTACCACCCTTAGGCTGAGGAAACCTCAAGTATTCGGCTAAGCTAGCAAGTCGCTCATGGAAGGCCTTGGTCAACGATGGTGTATCTGGGTCCTCCTGCTCATCCGTGTCCACCAAAGTGTTCTACTGGTCTGGGGGAGCTGGAGGAGTGCTGGGCACCAGTGGCTGTGGCGTACTGACAGGGGCCTGTGGCTGTTGCGGCGCCGCCAAAACCATTGGAGGCGTGGGAGCCGGGGTGGTGGGAGCTGGCAGGGGCTGCACCATGGGCGAGGTCGCTGGAACCACGGGAGGCGTGGCCGTGGGTGCCGGCAGCAGAACTGGAGGAAGCATGTCCCTGATCACATCCCAGAGGATGACTCCCATCTGCAGAGACCTCGTGAGGGTCATAAACCTTCAGGCCGGTTGAGCACTTGCAGGTGCGGGCATGGGCTGAGACCTTGACACACTGCCTAACTCTCTGCAGGGTGTATCTACCTGTTCCTCAAACGCGGATGGTGTTGGACGAGGCACGGAATTCTTTGGAGCCAGGGGACATTTTAGTGGCTGCGCGTCACGTGCCTGTGTCGTAGTATCAGAGCGCACAGTGTTAGCGCATCGCATACGGAGCAGCCCTCCCAGCCGTGGTCACGGCCAAGGCAGCGGAGGCAGAGAGCATGGGGGGTTGGACATAGGGAAGAGCCCCTCGCAATCTAGACACCTACTGAAGCCCGCTGATGTAGACATGCGCTGGGGAGTGGCAGGGCTCCTGAGGAAAGAGGTATCTGAATAAAGACAAGACGGAAGAAGAACCAAATAAATAAATAAATAAATAAATAAAAATAAAAAAAACACTTCTCCGGGGAAGAGCGCATGGAGTTACTAGGCCGGAGGACTAACCGATGAGCGCTGGTGAAAGCGGTCTGTGCCCCATCAACGTGGAAAAGAGGACTGAGAGTGGCACCGGTGGGCATAGTGAGGGTAGCGCATGCTCCCAGGGCCGCGTCCCTGCATGCCTCTAAATTTAAAGGGGAATACTTTTTTTCTGGTAAAAAGGTTCCGTCTCCTGTCCTTAGGGAGGGAGGCCTGTGCAGTATGGAGGAAAGGGGACAGGAAGTAGGCGTATGCTTCAATTGTTTCGGAGTCGTGTTGTAAGTTTTCATACGATGCCAGTAATGCACATAGAATGTGAATTTCCTGCAATATTGGGTCATGCGAGTTCATTGCAGTCTGATCTATGTGCTTAATTAGACCAGACAATCTCTTCTGCTGCGCCGGTGCCAATGCATATGATGTATTAGACTAATTGTAAGTCAGTTTGGGCAGCTTCTGAGAGGGGTATTTAAAAATAAATCCTCTGTGACGCAATATAGTCATTCTGAACTTCTCAGATTACAAGTACTTGTTGAGGCGCCTTAAGTCTAGGATTGGCTGTCACCCACCTGACTTCTTCTGTACCAGAAAGTATCTGGAGTACACTCCAGAGGCGCTGCGGTATGGGCTTTATCCCCACTTTAAAATGGCCTAAACCTCCTGCAGCAGCTGGGCCATGTGTAGTTCTTGACACACCACAGGAGGAAAGCAATGACAAATGTGCTGAAATTCGAAGGTGTGCCCCTAATGAAGGACGCCCAGCACCCATTTGTCTGTGGAGATGGTCTTCCACTTGTCGACAAATTTGGCTAGCCGGCCGCACACTGGTGAGCGAAAGTGGGGGCCTGGATCCACGGCCGGTTCTGGCCTGCTTTAGCATCTGCGCCATGGCCTTTGGGCGACGACGCTGAAGGCTTGTGAGCGCCCCCCTGTAGGCCTCCTGGGTGGTAGAGCGTGAGGGCTGGACGATAAGGTGCAGAGCATCCCTTGGAGGATCTGCCTGTTTTCCCTCTTGAGGAAGGAAAGGACAATCTTCTCTGCCTCAGTGTCCCCAGTGGCCGTGCAAGTCTGTGTGTCGGTCAATCGATTGGAGCGTCTTGTTCACCGCCTTTCTGGACAAATTGTTCCTGCCGAAAGGCATATCCACATCTTGGACTGCACGTCTGCCCTGAAGTTTGAAGCCTTCAGCTAACCTTGGCATCGCAGGTCTATCCCGTTGCCCATCTGGCAGAAACCAGAGTCTGCAATATCCAGTGCCACCATGTTGGCAAGGTCCGAGGCCACCTCACCCTCTTGGAATAGGGCCAGGGCTTCAGCCTTCTTGAACTCTGGCAGGAAGACCAGGATCGGCCCGAGCTTGTATCAGAGTTCCCGATTACTAGGCAAGATTGTATGCAGCACCCTTTGGGTGCACTACAACAACCATGACCGCCTGGCAATAGGAACTCAACCTTTGGTATAAGTCTGTACTACACAGGTTGGTAGCGTGATTGAGCAGCCAGGCTTATCGCAAGAGGGGTCAATGTGAGCTGTAGGGGAGCTACACAGAGATTCACAGTGACAAGTATTCAAATAAACACTTACACACAAGGTTTTTGAATGATGAACAATTATTAATTTATCACTCAGTTAGAGTAAGCCTTCTTCAGAAGTGGGCAATAGAATAGTAACACTCAAATATACTTCACAAAATACACACTCTTAATATTTCTAAATCAGTAAATACCCTTTTGGGATGTCCCACAGAGACAACCTACACTCCGGTGACTTCAATAGCTAGGGTGTTGGGACATTAATATATCACTTTTGCATTTAGAATATTCTTGGGATGTCAAAGAAAAAGGTTATTTGAACATACAAGAGAGCACAAACATTCTCAAGCAGGCAAATACTTTTGGATCCTCCACTAAGAGTCTTTCAGTGTAACATACTAAGCCAAAGTCAATGGGCAAAAGTCTATATGGGATGAAACACTTGTGCAGGGAAGTAAGAAAAGTCTTTGCACAATGTTTTTGAAGTCTGAAGAAAAAGAAGAATATATGTAGGGCCACAAGCTCTTCAGACTTGTGAATAGGGCTGTACCGAACTTCGGCTTCGAGTAAGTATTCGGCTGAATTTCGGCTGAAAATCAGCTATTCGGCTTCGGCCGAAGGTTCCTGGAATACTTGCTCGAAGCCGAAGTTAAAAAAAAAAAAATCATTTTTATTTTTTTTGTAAGTCCTCTTTCTATGATTGCCAATCGTCTCTCAATGTGAGAGACGATAGCCAATCCTAGAAAGTAGGACAGTGGGAAAAGCAGCAGTAGCCAGTAAGCTGATAGCTTACTGGCTGCTGCAAGCAGCACAAGAAAAATACCCTGCACCGAGGCCGAGACTAGAAGAAGACGACCAGAAAAAAGACGGACATCGAGGCGGCATCAGGTAAGTCTTTTGTTCGTATATTTATAAAAATGTATACGTGTGTTGTGAGTCCAGCTCTTCTGATAAAGCGTGCTCTCCGTGTCTGTGTGCCATTCTATGTGCTGTGGTGCCCTGCAGGAGGGGGGGTACGGCATACTTTTTACTCATACCTTTACTCATACCTTGTGTCTGCAGGGGGAGAGGGGGGGTTGAAACCGTGTATTTTTTTTGTGGATGTGAGGACCTATTCAAGTCTTTGCAGAGGTATGAGGCCTGCTTTATGGGTTGCAGCCGGCAAATGCCTGTGAGTTGAGTGGTATTTGTTTACCCCTTTCACCCCAATCCCAGGGCCCAAATACCCTGCCACGTGCAGTGGCTCTTCTCCTAGAATTCTCTCACACCACCCTAGCGCTTCAAACACTGGATCCATGCTTGCCTGCAAAGTTTCCTCCCCATGCCAACTAGCCGGCTAATGGGGACATAATGCCTTCATTTACTGCATAGTACTCAAAGCATTTTATTTTAAAATATGTGTATTTAGGCTATCTCGTGATCCTTAAAGGAAATTCTGGATTACTTCTCAGAGTGGGCCTGTACATGCATCCCCCCCCCACACCCTCCAATAACATGGTGAAAGAAGAATGCACTGGCACAGTTTGAACTGCGTTTACTTGCAATACAATGGCATGGCTTGCATTTGGGAAAACAGCTTTCGACCTGCATTAGCATTCTAGAATATGTAGTCACTGCCCACAAGAGTACATCGCAGAACTCTGCCCCGCCACGCTACCAATGTCACTGCCAAGTTGTAGTCCTATTTTAAAGTTTGAGGCTTATCCTGTTTCTTTGATTTAGCAAACAAATAGCAGCATAGAAGCATGTCTAGCTCTGGGAAGTGATGTGTGTCAGGGATGCTTGGAGCCTTCAACTAAAGCTCCAAAGGTTGGCACGGTGCTAGGCAAAGGGCAGAGATGAGCTGGCATGCACACAAAGCAAAAGGTTGGCATTATAAAAGCAAAGGCTAAGCGTACCCTCACCCAGGGCACGTCTTCCTTTAAAACCATCACAGTAAAACCGTCCTAGTGGGCATGAGGCACTACGAGAAATACAGGCTGTGAAGGGCATCGCTTGCAAAGGGGGTACATGAGGGGCCGGGCAGAGCGAGTGGCAGAGGAAGAGGGGTAGAGATAGAGAGAGATGGGGAGGGGGGATGGAGTAAAGCACAGATAGGCAGAGAGTGAGAGACAGCGGGAGAGCGAGAGACAGAGAGAGAAGCAGAGGGAGGAGAGAGAGGGGAAGTGAGGTACAGATAGAGAGAAACAGAGAGAGCTACAGGGAGAGAAAGCGGGAGAGAGAGAGAAAGGGAGAGAGAGGGAAACAAAGGGAGGAGTGAGAGAAGAAACAGACAGGGAAACAGTGTGAAAGATTAAAATAGTGCGAGAGAGAGAGGGAGACAGAGGTATGGAGAGAGAGAGAGAGGCACCTAGAGGACGAGAGAGACAGGCAGAGAGGAAGACAGAGTGTAAGGAAGAGAGAGAGAGAAAAAGAGGTTGAAGATAGAAGGATAAGCAGGAGAGAGATAGTGGGACAGAGCAAGCCACTTGGAGTCCGATCCTAGCAGGATCCTTGCAATGCTTTTATTTTTTATTTTTATGGTGCCCCCCCACCACCTCCGTTGTCCCGCAATGTTCTCCCATGTCCCACCCACCCCCTCCGTTGTCCCGCGGTGTTCTGCAATGTCCCCCCACCCCCTCCATTGTCCCGTGATGTTCTCCCATGTCCCCCCCACCCCCTCCGTTGCGACGCATCGCAGTATTGGCCAAATTTTCCCATGGGAAAAGGGTTAGGCTTGCTGAAAATGTGTAATATGGGGCCAATTTAAAAATGTTTTCTAGGGCCTCTTTTGGTTGTGCAAATGCTCAAATGGGGTTGAAAAAGGGCAGCTGAATGTGTGCATCCATGATGCGCGCATTCACATGCTCTTTACTGTCTTGCGAAGCAGTATTTCTCATGTGCTGGACAATGTTTGTTTGTTTGTTTGTTTATTTATTTATTGTGCGCACCAGACCCTAGGGTAGCAGGGCGCAAGAGAACAAGGAGGTTTACAGCTTAGTTAACGTTTACAGGTTACAGATTAGTTAACGTTACAGGTTACAGGCATAGTGGACATTTCGAATCTGCAGGGTAGGGCAAGTGCAAGTGCAGATAAGGCGTAGCTAAACAGTCAAATCTATGGCGATCAAACAGTAAAAGCAGGTTAGTACAAACATTATAAGAAGACGTTACGTATAAAGTGACATACGCTATGTCGCATTCTCGATAAGCCATTTTATGGTGTTCTTTCTGAAGTTATTGAAGGTTTGGTCAGATCTGAGTGCAAGGGGTAGGGAGTTCCATAACTGTGCTGCCTTAACTGGGAAGCTGGAACCTCCAATGGTGGCTAGTTTGAATCTGGGCACTAGGAGGCAGTTGGGGCTGGCTGTCCTTGTGAGTCTCGTTGGATTTTTCCTGTTGAAGCGTTCTGAGAGGTATCGGGGAGCTTTGTTGTTTAGGCATTTGTGGATAAGGGACGCAGATTTAAGGTTGATTTTTTCTTGGGTGGAAAGCCATTTGTGTTTTCGTCTTATTTCTGAAATGTGTGCACTTCTGGGGATACTTAGGGCTGCTCTAAGTGCATTGTTTTGGAGCACTTGGATTCTGTGGATGATTTGTTTGGTAGTCCCTATGTAGAGGGCGTTGCAATAATCTAGTTTCGATAAAATGAGGGCTCTAGCTAGAATAAGACAGCTGTCCTCTGAAAGGAATGGTTTCCCAGCTCGTATTAACTTGCATGTATAGGCAGTGGATGATGACAGTGAGTTCACCTGTTTGGTGAAAGATAGTGTCGCATCAAGGTAAAAACCTAGGGTTTTTACTTCTCTGGCGACCTTGATAGTGTTGCCATCGATGATGAAGGCGGAGTAGTTTTGGTTAAGTTTGGAGATACGGGCTGCCGTGCCCAGGATGATGAGCTCTGTTTTGTCATCGTTCAAGCATAGGCCATGGTTGGCCATCCATGCCTGAACGATGCTGTAGACTCTATTCACCAGAGCCAGATCTTCGACGTAATCCCCAGTAAGTGGTAAGAGAATCTGAGTATCATCTGCATAGTTAGTGTAGGTGATACCCAGATTATCAAGATCGTCAAAGAGTGGCTTGGTGAAGATGTTATAGAGTGTCGGCGAGACGCAGGATCCCTGGGGCACTCCGCAGGTGATTGGGATAGGGTCTGCTGCCGCTGCGGGGGAGAACACCCTCATGGTCCTGTCACTAAGAAATGATTGAATCCAGACTATAGCCTCCTCTGAGAAGTGGGCAGCCGAGTCCAAGTGATTACATAGGACTTTATGGTCCACCAGATCAAAGGCGGCTGAGAGGTCTAGAAGGAGGAGGAGAGCTAGTTTTCCCTCGTCTCTGAGTGAATCTATTTGGGCTTTTAGGTCGATAAGGGCAGTCTCTGTGCCGTGTTGCGGACGGAAACCGGATTGGCGGGTGCCGAGGAGATGGTTCATCTCAAGGAAGTTCTGGATTTGGGTGTATGCTACCTTGTCTAATATTTTTAGTAGGAAGGGAACCGTGGTGATGGGCCTGTAGTTAGTAGGAATGTTGGGGTCCAATGTTTGCTTTTTTAGGAGGGGGAGTACCCAAGATTCCTTTAGATTGCGGGGGATGGTGCCCGTAGTAAAGGAGGCATTGATAAGTTTTGTGATAAAGGGGGCTAAATCCCTAGCCGCATCCTTGATCAGTTGTGCGGGGCATTGGTCGCCTTTGCAATTAGAAGGTTTGAGAGTCAAAATGGTCTTCTCTACCTCAATTACTGAGACCTTGGAGAAACGGAATTGGGTGGATTCTGGGTTGTTGGATGAGGGAATTTTGACTATCAGAGGTTGAGTTGGCAGAGAGGCTTTCTTTAGGGCAATTTTTGTTTGGAGGTTGGATACTTTGTTGGTTAGTGCCAGTTGTATGTCTGTGCACCAAGTTTTGTCTTTGATGGAGTCATCCTGTACTGTGATAGGAGTTTCCAATTCCTTTAGGATGGAGAATAGCTCCTTCATGCTGGAGTTGGATTGGGAGATCCTATTATTATAGGTTTCTTGTTTGGCCAGGATGATGTCTCTTTTGTATTGCGAGGAGATGTTAATTAGGTTAGTTTTATTTTCAGCGGTCGGATGTCGGTTCCAAGCTGTTTCGCATTTTCTCTTCTGTAGTCTTAGGTTTTTTAGGTGGGGTGTAAACCATGAGTTCAAATGCTTTTTGGGTTTACTGATCCGAAGTTTAAATGGAGCAATACTGTCAAGAGCAGAGCACATGGCTGCGTTGAATGCATCCACTAGGATGCCTGGGTCGGAGTGGTCAGGTAGGGAATTTAGTTTGGGTAGGATGTGGGGCAGAATATTGTCGGCTGTGATGTTTTTCTTGTTTCTCGTTAAGGTGGGTGTGGCTGGCGTGGGTGTTAAGACTGTGGGTCTTTTGGTGTTGAGGGTGAAAGAGATAAGGTAATGGTCAGACCATATTTGGGGGGTGATGGCTGTTATAGAGGGGTAGCAGTTGTGACTGGCAATCCAGTCTAGTGTTCTTCCCTTGATATGTGTGGAAGTATTCACGAGCTGCGTGAAGCCTAGCACTGACAGAGTATTGCCTGTGGCAGTAGCATGATGGTCGTTGATATCGTTGAGCCCTAGATTGAAATCTCCTAGTACTAGTGTTTGGGAGGATTCTTTTAGCTTCTCAGAGATAACAGTGGTGATGTCTTCAGTGAAGGTGCTGACGGGGCCAGGGGGTCTATAGATAAGGTGGATATTTAGTGTTTGGGAGTTTGCAGTCGGTAATTTGATAGAGAGAAGCTCGCAGGATTTGAGGGAGGGTGTGGGTGTGATTCTCATAGAGAGATTAGATTTGGCGATAATTGCAATTCCTCCACCGCGCGAGTCTGGTCTGTCAGCTCTGAGAATGGTATAATTCTCTGGGACTGCCAAAGTGAGAGCCGGACCTGCTGCATCGTGGAGCCAAGATTCAGTAATGGCAATGAAGTCAAGGCTATTATCCCGTATGATATCTGCTATGTCAGTGGCATGGGCGACTAATGATCTGGCATTGATTAGAGCAGCTTTTAGTTCAGGTTCTAGCTGTGCTGTGAGCGGAGGTTTGGCTATAAGTTTATTGATTTTATGGTGTGGTTGGTGTCTGAGAGGGGCGGTGATTACCAGTGGTCGGCATATTTTGGGTCGGAGGTGTTCTAGGTTAATGTTATATTTAGTAATAGGTTCGAATATTTTAGGTAGTCGAGCCCGGAGTCTAAGCTTCCTTGTTCTAAGTTGCAGGGTTTAGAGATGTATTTAAAAAAACAACTATTCGGCTCATTATTCGGCTTCGGCCGAATAGTTTTGCTAACTATTCGGTATTCGGCTGAATAGTAATTTCACTATTCGGTACACCCCTACTTGTGAAGGGTAGAAGATGCAAGACACTCTACAACAAGAGGTAAGTTCTTTCAGACTTTTACAGTACCTTTGTATTGAAGAAAAAGTGCAGCAGATGACTCCGGTTCCTGTGCAGCTCTGCAGATCTCCCGTCCTCAGTAGTAGGGACAAGAGGGAGGACTTCTGGGGACTCCTGTACTGCAATGGGGCGGTCACCACTCGCAACCGGCAAACTTCAAACAAGTGCCTGTTCAGTGTTTCTACTGCTCGCGTCTACCGCAAATAGCAACACTGCGATTCCTGGCTGTCGAGATGGGCTTTCTTTGTTTCTGGGGTCCCACACTCTGTTGAGGGCGCTCAGGCTTGGCCAGTCCTGCTTCCTGGGAGTCCGGAGGATGTTCCTGTAGCTCTTGCCCAGCTTAAAAGAAACGCGCACAAACTGGTGTTCCTCTTCCTGGCAATTTGGTTTCCAGCAGCAACTCTGTGGAAATTCAACCAGCTCTTAGAGGATGTCCAGGTGGCTTACTTGAGTTGATTGGTCCCACCAACTCAAAGGGAGAAGTCGTCTTTGCAGGAGCTTCTCTGTCGATACGAATTTGGAGTTTCATGAAAGCAGCAGGGCTTCACCGGGCAAACCAACGGTCCAGGAGTTGCAGCAATTGTCGTCTTCCAAGTTCTTCGGATTCCTTCGTCCAGCAGGGTGGCTGTCCTTGCCGGAAAGTCAGCAGGCCAATCATCACAAAGTGCATTTGGATCTCCTAAGAGAAAAAGCACAGGGAGTTTCGGGCACCTCCCTCACTTCCTGCCCCCCGCTAGACATCCTGGAGCCAGAGGCGGGTTTCACTTGTGAAGCATGCCAAAGACTAAACGAACAAAGGGACCAAACCTGGTTTGGTGCAGAGTAAATCTTAAGAAGAACCTTTCTATAAAGAAATGGTGAAAAAAAGAAGACAGGGCCATTTTAACAAAAATGCCACCCATGGGTGCTTTACTGTGGCTGCGAACACAGCCCGCGGTAAAATCCCATAATGGTAGAAAAAGGTAAACCACTGCCACCAGCCATTCAGTGATGAAAGCGTAACATAAAAATGTTACATGAGAAGCTAGACAAAGGGGATACTAGGTAACCCCTCCAGCACCCCATTATAAAAGATAGTGTGTGCTGGGTCTAGAAAGTTACAAATGTAAGTAAAGTCAATTTCACTTTACTGCTCTGGGAAACAGTTTGTCACAGAGAAGGTATTTGAACATTTGGGAAATTTGAAAGACTTACCTGTGTCACTGTACTGAAGGTGCTGTGTGACAATGTAAACAATGATGCCTATGAGTTTCTCAGACTCCAGAACCAAAAGAAGGAACAAGTTACTTATCTGTAACTGTTGTTCTCCAGCATGGGTCTGTCATGGATTCACATGCTCATGAATATTCCCCGTCGTCAGGCTGGGAATCCTCGGTAAAGAAAAATCAGTATTAGTTTTGTTTCTGATCTGTCTTTCGTAGCAGTAACCAATCACTGATCTCTGCGTCATACTGACCACAGCCAATGACTGCCATCTCCCTAAGCCCCGCCTCTGGCAGCCATCTTCAGATTTGGTAGCACGTGAAGTGGCAGTATGACCAAGTGAAGAGCCGCATAGGGGTAGGCGGGAGGGTTCGCATGTGAATCCATGCCAGACCCATGCTGGAGAACAACAGTTACAGGTAAGTAACTTGTTCCTTCTCCAGCATGGGGTCTGGCATGGATTCACATGCTCATGAATAAAAGAATACATAGCAGTACACACATGCACAACCACGGGAGGTGGCAAAGGCTCAACATTAAGCATTACATCCAAAACTCAACATTAAGCAATTCTTACCTCCTCACCAGGCTCACCTTAGGCGAACAGGTTGCGCAGCACTGCTTGGCCGACCCTGGACTCCTCCCTGGAATCCCGATCGACGCAGTAGAATTTAGTGAAGGTGTGCGTCGACCTCCACGTAGCAGCCCTGCAGATGTCCAGCAAGGGCACACCAGATAGGAACGCCGTGGTAGCTGCGATCGCTCTGGTGGAATGGGCTCTCGGACGGCCAGGCAGCGGTCGGTTTGCCAACCGATGACAGTACATGATACAGCCGGAGAGCCATCTGGAAATGGAAGCCTTCGAGAGAGCCTTCCCCTGATTGACAGGTCCCAAGTTCACAAAAAGTTGTGATGTCTTCCGAAAACTCTTCGTGCGGTCCACGTAGAACTTCAGCACTCTAGCCACATCCAGCGAGTGCAAAGTCCTTTCAGCCGGCGACAAAGGCGACGGGAAGAAAACAGGCAACACCAAGAGTTCGTTGAGGTGGAAGTCCGACGGCACCTTGGGCATGAAGGAGGGGTGCGTCCTGAGCACTACCCTCGTGTCGTGAAAAGTCAAGTACGGGGGCTTGCAGGAAAGGGCCTGGATCTCTCCCACCCGTCGTGCGGAGGTGATGGCCACAAGAAACGCTGTTTTCCAAGACAAGGACTTCAACAGAGCTGAGTGCAGAGGCTCGAACGGAGGTACCATGAGCTTGGTCAGCACCACGTTAAGCTCCCACGCCGGGGCCGGTGCCTTCACCGGCGGGAACGATCTGAACAGTCCCTTCATGAATTCTTTCACCAGACGATGAGACCACAAAGACGTCCGTCCCGTGGTTCTGGTGTATCGGGAGATCACAGCAAGATGAATCTTGATGGAAGCGTGCGCCAGTCCAGCCTTGGCCAGCAGGTACGGCAGTACTTGAGGAGTCGTAATCCGTAGAGGGTTAATCTTCTGTGCGTGGCACCAGACAGAGAACATCTTCCATTTGTGTCCGTAGCATTTAAGAGTTGAGGACGCCCTGTCCTTTGCAAGAACCTCTCTGCAGTCGGCCGGTATGTCGTAACCTCCAAACTCTAACGTTGCAGGAGCCAGGCCTGCAAGTTCAGCGACTTCGGGTCGTGATGGAGGATGGCGCCTCCTTCCCTGGAAAGAAGATCCGCGTCCACTGGCAGCTTGATTCACGGGGACAAGTCCAGAAGGTCCGGGAACCATCTCTGCCTCGGCCACGCAAGTGCGACGAGGATCACCCTGCACCGTGACCGCTTGAGCTGGTTGATGAGCCGGATCAGCAGCGGCAATGGAGGGAACACATATAGATACAGGCCCTCCCAGGGGAACGAGAAAGCATCCCCCATGCTCCTCGGCTGGGGAAACCTGCTGGCGAACCTCCGGCACTTGGAGTTCGTCGCTGTCGCGAACAGGTCGATCTGGGGTGTGCCCCACTGTCGGAAGAGGCGGTCCACTAGATCCTGTCGTAGTTCCCACTCGTGGCACGAGCGCAGCTCTCTGCTGAGCAAGTCGGCAATGGTGTTTTTTATCCCTGCCAGATGAAACGGCACCAGAAACATCCCTTGGGCGACGGCCCAATGCCACAGATCCTGAGCCTCCTTGGACAGGGCTGGGGATCTGGTACCGCCCTGCTTCCTGATGTAGAACATGGTGGTGGTGTCGGTGAAGATCCTCACCACCTTGCCCTTGAGGGACGGAAGAAAGGACCCGAGGGCCCAAAACACTGCACGGAGTTCCAGGACGTTGATATGGAGGGACTTCTCCGTCGGCAGCCAAAGGCCTCTCGCGTGCAGATTTTAGGTGTGCGCTCCCCCACCCTTCCAGGGAGGCATCCGTGGTCACTGTCTTCTGGTGGCCCGGGGTCTGGAAGTCCATGCCTGCCGTCAGATGCGCACGGGTGCCCCACCACCGGATCGCTCGTCGGAAGCTCTCGTCGAGTGTGATCCTGTCCTCGAAGCTGCCCGTCTGGATCCAGCGAGCGTCCAGGAACTCCTGCAACGGGCACATCCGAAGCCTGCACAGGCGGATGAGATAAATGCAAGAAGACATCATTCCGAGGAGGGATTTGATGGACCTCACCCTGGCCGCGTCCACAAACAGCATCCTCTGCACCTTGCCCAAGATGGCCCTCGTCCTTTCCTCCGACGGAGAGGCCAGAAGCGCCACTGTGTCGAGTTTCGTTCCCAGAAACAGCGCGTCTTGCGAGGGCACCAGGTGGGACTTGGCGTAGTTTATGGAGAATCCCAGGTCCGTGAGCAGTTGGACGGTCCTCGCCGTGTGCTCCGCGGCGAGCTCCTTTGTCTTTGCTCGGATGAGCCAGTCGTCCAGGTAGGGGTAGACGTGGATCCCCTCCAGGCGCAGCCGCGCTGCCACCGGTGCGAGGCACTTGGTGAACACCCTGGGTGCCGACCTCAATCCGAAGGGAAGGGCTCTGAACTGGTAGTGACGCCCTTGGACCACGGATCTGAGAAACTTTCGGTGTCCCTTTAGGATGGGGATATGGAAGTAGGCATCCTCCAAATCCAACAACGACAGGAAATCGTCCTCCTCCAGTTGACCCAGGACGTGCTGGAGGGTGACCATACGGAACTTCTGTGCCTTGATGAATTTGTTCAGTCGTCGTAGGTCCAGGATGGGACGCCATCCTCCCGTCTTCTTCACGAGGAAGTATCTTGAGTAAACTCCGGAGCCCCGAAGCCTCTTTGTGACGAGCTCGATGGCGCCTTTCTTGAGCATCGCCTTTACCTCCAAGAGAAGTTGAGGGACGTGATGTTCCTTCCTTGCCATGGGGGGACGCGCAGGCACTTCTTTAGAAACTCAAGCGCGTGACCCTGGGCCAGGGCGTCCAGCACCCAACGGTCGGTGGAGATGGACTCCCACACGCTGACGAAGTTCGCCAGCCGGACTCACACCGGGGTGCTTCGGTGGGGGCCCGACCCCACGGCCGGTTCAGTCCTGCTTCGACAAGGCTTTGCAGCCTTGTCCTCCTTGGCGACGACGGCGGGGTCTGCCCGACTTGCCTCGTCCCCTGTAGGCTTCCTGTGACGACGAACGGGCCGCTTGACGATAGGTGGAAAATCCGCCGCCGGAACCTTTGGAGGCACCCTGCTTGCCTCCGCCGCTCCAAAAGGGCGGCCGTCGTTGCTGGAGAACACCAAGAGCCCGGGCCGTCTCTGTGTCCGTCTTGATGGCTTGTAGGGAATCGTCCACTGTTTTCCCAAACAGGTTGCTCCCGCCGAACAGCATGTCCAAGACTCTGGT
This sequence comes from Ambystoma mexicanum, assembly GCF_040938575.1. Classification (NCBI taxonomy): domain Eukaryota; kingdom Metazoa; phylum Chordata; class Amphibia; order Caudata; family Ambystomatidae; genus Ambystoma; species Ambystoma mexicanum. Next base: position 693,720,449 of record NC_090932.1, on the reverse strand, counting down.
CTGCACGTCCTGACGGAAGTCAGTTGCCTTGAGCCATCCACGCCGTCTAAGGCACACGCCGTTGCCCAACTGGCGAAATCCAGTGTCAGCGATGTCCGTCGCTATCGTAATGGCGTGGTCCGACGCCACTTCTCCTTCCTGCAAGATCTCTAGGGCCTCCGCCCTCTTGTTGTTTGGTAGGAAATCCAGCAGGGGAGCGAATTTGTACCACAACTCCCTGTCATAGCGGGCTACGATAGCCAAGTCGTTAGCAGCCTTAATCGTCGTCGCTGCCGATGAGATGACACTGCGTCCCATCGTGTCCAACTTCTGTGCCTCGCCGTCCGTCGGGGAGGATGACGTAGAGGCAGAGGCCCCCCCGCTTTCTTCCTGGCCGCCGCGGAGACGACCGAGTCCGGGGTCGGCTGTGCCTGAAGGCACAAGGGGGCCGCGTCTGGGACCCGGTACTTCCTCTCGTACCGATCCCTTCTCGCAGGCGTTGTGGATGGGTTCTTGAGGAGGGCGAGACCCTCATCCCAGATATCGTCCAGCAGAGGTACAGCGAGGACCTTCTTCCTCTTGGTCTCGCGCCGTTGATAAAGGAAACCTTCCTTCTTCTCTTCCGGGCAGAGCTGGAAAAGCTCGGATGCTCTGGCGATCATGGTATGAAACGATCCAATCTCGTCGGGCGGTGAAGCCCGGGGAGGAGGTGACGACGGGAGATCCTCGTCATAAACCTTGTCGTCTGTGCCCGTCGCGGCCGTGTTAGTCCCCGTATCATCTCCACGGGTCGTGGACGGGGAGGAGTGCTGAGCAGGGCGCGATGGTTGAAAAGGAGGTGGAGGATGAATCCTTCTCTTGGGAGGAGGGCTCCCAGAAGGGCCTGGCTCCGGGTCCCCCGTCGGGAGAGGTTCCTCCGTTGGTGGTAACGGCAATCTCGTCCTTATCTCCGAGCATAAGGACTGTATAGCCAACAAAATGGCCGCCGAGTTGTCTTGCGGCACTGGTTGAGGGGAGTCCGACGGGCAGTCAGAAGCCTCATCGGCACCCTCGACGTTCTCGTCGTCTCCTACATCGGGGTCCCTCTCGACGGACTTGGCTTCTTCCACGCCAACGCCGTGGCTGAAGACTTCGATCAGCTCCTCCTCAGAGGTTGAGGCCGAATCCACGACGACCTCCTGCCCCCCCTTTTTCTTCTCCGTCGGAGGTTTCACGGGGGTCCTGTCGATGGGCATGAAAGAGGACTTCCTCTGCGGTGGCAGGGAGACTCTGGGCTCCGAGGTCGCCACCACTGGTGTAGCCTCCACAGGCTGAGCCAGGGCCGCCGCGACTGTCTCGATAGAGGCCTTGGCCGGATGGATTAAGGCTTTCACCACCTTAGGTGGGCTCACTGCCTTCTCCTTGGTGGGAGGGTCACCGCCTCGCTCCCCCTCCGATGGGGCCTTCGAGCTCGACCGGGGTCTCTCCAGGAGCTTCGCCGGGTGCTTGGCCTTCCTCTTACCCGAGCCAGAGCGTTGGCTCGTGGTTGATGGCGCCGGGGAGGATGCGCCGGGGAGGATGCGCCCTGCCTGGCGCCCGTAGAACCCGACCATTCGGCGCTCCCGGTGCAAGCGGACTCGCGGTGCTTGTCCTTCTGTTGGACCCCCATCGCCGGGGCGCCCTCAAAGGTCTTAGAAGACCGCTCCGACTTCTTCTTCTTCTCGCCTGACGGGCTCTTCCCTTCCAGCCAGTTGGCGGTCCTTCATGGTCCGCTCCGACATATTGCCACAAAACGCACAGTCCTTCTCCACGTGCGTCTTGTCCTCATGCAGGCAGTAGAGGCAAAGGGAGTGTTCGTCCTCAGACATTCTGAAGCTGGCACCCAGGGCAGACCCTGAACAGCTTTCTGGGCGTCGAGCTTGCCTTCTCCTGGGCCATGATCGAGATGGGCCTGAGAAACTTCTGGAGTCCTCCAAAAGCGTGGCTCGACGAAATCTTCACCCTTGAGGGGCGTAGAAGAATCCGACACGGGTCCCCGTTGATCGGATAAAGAAACGGTGGAGCTTGAGACTCTTTTGACCGAAAAAGAGAACATTTTCCTAAGAAAAAGCGCGAAAAAAGCACTAAAGCTCGAGAGCAATCGCACGAGGATCCCAACACTTGAACGTGCGGTAAAAATCTGAAGATTGCTGCCAGAGGCGGGGCTTAGGGAGATGGCAGTCATTGGCTGTGGTCAGTATGACGCAGAGATCAGTGATTGGTTACTACTATGAAAGACAGATCAGAAACTAAACTGATACTGATTTTTCTTTACCGAGGATTCCCAGCCTGACGACGGGGAATATTCATGAGCATGTGAATCCATGCCAGACCCCATGCTGGAGAAACAGTGTACAAAATCACATTAAAATACACGAGTGAGTGGGGAAAAAGGGTCTCACTCTCTAGGTAAAAAATCAAGTCCTCAAAATCCAGCAAAGTTGCTGGGGTCTCTAAGGTAGAGGGAATTGGCACATTTCTGAGAATTCTCCTTAACAGCGATCATACTTTGACAGGATGGCCAAGGCGTTGGAGGCTTTGATGTTGGAAGTAGTGGTGCAAATGATCCGCTTGCCCAACTCATTCAGCTTCTTCCACCTCCTGATCCGGAGATAGCATCCGGAGGGCAGTGGGTTCGCCGAGCATTTCCTGGCTGCGGTAGACGCCACCGGGTCTGGAAAAGGCTGCATCTCAGGCACCAGGGGCCCCCTGAGTCAAGCACCCTATATTTTTCCTCCAGTCTCTCTCTTTTGGGAGGGGCGGTATCTAGCATCTTCAACAGCTCCAACCCTTCCTCACAAACATCATCGAGCAGCAGAATTGACATGACCGCCTTCCGTGAAGACCTCCGGCGCTGAATAAGGAACCCTTCCTTCTTTTGTTTCAGGGCCATGTTTTAAAGTGCAAAGGCCTTTGACAGCATGCTATGAAAGTAGATTACCTCTTCCAAGGGCAAAGCCCTGGCAGGCTCATCCATGCCCAGAGGCTCACAGTCAGCCTGTAAATAATCTTAATTGTCCGTATGGGTCGATGTTGAGTCTGTGCCTGTGTCGGTACGTGTAGGCACCTCCCTCAGTGGGGTCAACGCTCTCCAGGGAAGTGCTGGAGGAGGCATCACCAGCTGGTTCGGCCCTATGGGTGAGGGGCTGGGTTGCCGCCTTGGTAGGGCTTGACGAGCGCCTTGATCTGACTCGTCCTAGGACGACTTACTGGAGGTCTGGGTAGGGATACTGACCATCCCCGGAACCAAAGGAGCTGATTGCCTCTGCAGTATCACTGATGGGGTTATGTGATAATCCTGCATTTTAAAGCCCGAACACAAAAAAGACGGATTGTTTTGGGCAGTTTTTGTGTAGGCTTTAAAATGCGGTATTATTACATAGAACCCCCCTCCTTCCCGACCCCCACCCTCTCCCACTAATTCTCTCGTTAATCGGGGAGGTTAACCCCCCCCAAACCCCACCTTTGCCCACCTACCGCCCCCTCCCACATCTAAACACGCATTCTCCCCACACCTACGCATACAAACACACACAGTTTCAAACGTACCTGTCACTCCCGCAACGAGTCCACTGGGGCACACAGAACCCATCAGCCCCTCCGAGCACTTGTGTGCAGCAGTGGCTTGACAGTTTGATTTGGAAAGACCACTCCGTGCGGTCACAAAGCAGTCTTTCCAAATCAGTCTTTTTTTCCTTTTGGAAAAAAGAAAACGGTTTTTTGACCTATGACCATCTCTGACACCAAGGTGTGGACGGTCGTCAAAATGTCCAAAGACATATCCCTTGGAGCTGGCTGAGGCGTGACTGGGATCGCAGGGCTGAAAGGTGGACCAAAAGGCAAATCCGTCTCCCCTTTCGGTGATCCCCCCTCCTGGGATATGGGGCAGGGGCCTCCCTCATAATCCGAATAGTAACCTTCAGGCAGGTGATCCATCATTGGAGCTGGTCTATATTTGTGAGGATCTCCTTGGAGAGCCTTGCAGGCTTGCCTGGGACACCTTCTCCTACCCACTGGGGAGAAAATCCATAGGGGGCAGCTGCTCCCTCAATCTCCCTGAATCTTTAGAGAAGGAGGCGATGATGGGTGCCTGTTCTCACACACAGGCGCATCCTTGGGAATTGTGGGTACAGCAGTCAGCGGGCATGGAGGTAAAGACACCCGTGGTGTAGCTGTCTTCACCGTGTACACCACAGTCTTAATGGCCCCTCCTGTTGCCGAAGTAACAATGGTCGTCTATGTCGATGGGCCCATCAACGGGATGGCAGACGCTCTTGTCGTTGACTGGATCACCATTGACGAAACAGATAACTTAGATGACTAAATGGTCATCAACTAAGATGAGGCCTTGGCAGATGGAGCAGTCGTGGACAGGGGCTTGAGCCCGTCCTTCACATCCTTGTTGTGAGTAACAGTGCTTTGAAGGGGTCAGGGACTTCCTTGTGGAAGGTATACCCCCCCACAGGTAGGCTAACAGTCGACTGAGCTGGAGACAGGCAACAGGTCCTTCTCGAATTGGGTCCCGCAGCTTCGGCAACCTTAGCAGGATCTGCAGCATTGCGTTTGACCTGCTTTTGCATCCTCCCCCCCCCCCCCAACACGAATCATGCTGCTAACTTGCAGTAACAGTATTTCTGGGTCTTCGACAGAAAACCTTGGCAAATCTCGTATCCCTCCTCATCCTGATCTGGATGCAGGCAATACAGGCACTTCAGGTGCCGATCCTCAACGTAGATGTTTCTTAGTCCACAATTACTGCAGAGCTTGACGAGACTCCACTTCTCCTGCGACATCGTTGATATCTATACTAGGCCCAAGCCTTAGGCTCTGAAAACTTTGAAGAGAAAATCCACAATGCAAGGTGATCTTCGCAGACAAGGGGTCCCCGCCGACGCTAGTCGAGCGACGGTTGAAATTGGAACGTCCATTTGATTGAAAAAACTCTAAATATCAAAAAAGGTTCGAACCGCGATATGAGAGGACTCCCAACACTTAGGGAGCAGTATGACCCAAAGAACAGTGGTTGGTTACGGAGTAAAATACTGTTTTCAGTCCAAAACAAAACATTTTTTTCTTTCACCGATGATTTCCATCCTGGCGACAGGGAAGGTTCATGAGCATTTGAATCTGATGCTGGAGAAGAGGCAGCATGAAAGTCCAGCGATGCGGCAGCAGATCCGATCACTGGAATCTTGCTCAGGCAGACGAAAGAAGGGACACTGGGATGGATCTCACAGCCTCAGTCAAGTGGAGTGGCTCTCCACAACTGATTCTTCTAGGTTCTGTGGTTTTGGCACCCGTTTCAAAGCACCAGTGAAGAATGGTTACCGCCCGGTCGAATTAGCTTGCTCTCTTGGTGCAGCAATTCGAAGAGGGGAATTCAATGAGCCGAATCTACCCTTTGGAGGTCGGGAAGGAGTCCAAAGTTTTGGGAGGATTCAATCTTCGGAAAGTGATGCACTGCACAGTGGCCATAGGTCTCAGGGTATTGGCGGTTTGCAACCAGTGAAGGTTGCAATTTGTCATGGGATGGCTCGAAATACAGGTCGTCTCCAGAATGGTTGGTACCCCCAGTCTGAAGGAGGAAATCAACCGGTTCAGAGCATCCCTGTCGCTTGGAAAAGTGGGCTAGAGAAGCAGCGGTCAATCAGATGGCTCTGGCAGTCTCTGGCGGTTGCTGCAGAGGTCATCTTCATAATGGATCTTTCAGCAGTCGAATCTGGAATCAACCTAAAGACCCTCACCTTTTATGCAGGAACTCAGCCTTTCAACATACATGCTTCTTTTAAAAAGTGGGTGGCGGCTGTCCCCGAGGGACAGCCGGGCAACCAGTGGCAACTGGATCCAAGCAGTCTCACTGGAGGACAAAGGCCTGAGGAGTTTGTGACATCCCAGTTTCCTGTCCTCCCTGACACACTCGCTCCTTTGGGCAGGCTTAACAAAGGGACCCCAGCAAAGACAAGACAAACAAGGACCAACCCCACCCTGCACGGCAGAAGGACCAAGAAAGAAAAAACTATTGTTGGTGAAAAAAGAATGTAGGTACCATTTTGGATCAAGAGTGTCCCATGTGTCACTTAAAGCAGCTGCAAATACAAAATGGTAGAGAAACATCTACTGCCACCAGCCACTGGATGGATTTGTTACTGTAACTAAAAAGTTATAGGAGAAGTTAAAAAAGGGTTACAAAGTATCCCTTCTGCACTCTGCATAAGGTGGGGCGTGCTGATCTCTCAAAGTAAAGTGCAGATCGAATAAAAGGTATCCCCCTATTGTTGGGTACAGTGGTTCTCACAAGGAAAAATGATAAAACCAAAAAGGGAAACTCAAGTGGCTTCCAGCAGCACTACACTAGGTGCTGCAACAGTAAATTACAGATGCAACAGAAAAAGATGGAGGAAAGCAGACTCCATCAAAAGAACACAAAAAGGGGTGCCCAGATTACAAAATAAGAATAAGTAAGTGAGGAAAAAAGGTTCCTAATCACTTAAGGAAAGTCAGAAAAAAAATAGTCCAGCAAAAAGTGCTGGAGGACTCACCAGGTGAGGAGAATCTCACACAAGATGAAAATTCTACCCAACAGCACCATTTAATATGGAAGCTAGGTCAGCCAATCTATTTTCCTCAGCCTGCAATTCCTCAGGCTCGAGAGAGACACGAGCTTGAGGTCAAAAGAAATCGCATCAATTACATCGAAGATGCCTTTGAAGGAAGACATGTAATCCCTTCTCGACTTTGGTGCAGACCTTGAAGTTGAGGGGTCTTCGACCACTGACGTCGAACAGTCCTTCGATGCCGATGGGACATCAAAGACCGTGGCAGTCAACCAAGTCGTCAGTGGCATCGATAGATCACTAATCCTTGTGGAGGATTTCAATACCTCCAGGTTTTTCTGGCACACAGGGAGGAGGGTGAACAGAGTCCCTGCTGGCTTTTCAGGCTTGACTGTCTTCTTACCAGAGGAAAAGAGAAAGGGCGGACCTGCTTACTCAAAGACATGCATCATTTTGATGCAGAACACTTCCCCTCAAAAACCGCTTGAGCGGAAAAATTGGAAGTGTACCCGTTTCTCCGTGGACAAGCGCCTACTCCTTTTCTTCTGCTTGGATAAAGAAGACTAATGATGGTAGTCGCTCCTTGAATGCAATCATTTACAGTGCTTTTTTCTGTTTTTTTCCCCTCTTTGGCGATTTTTCAGCCGTGGAGCATTTGCCTTAGTTAGGTTTACGTCTGTCAGCATCAAACTTGGCAACTTTAACGTCAATCGACACAGGAACAATTTGGAGGCTCTCTCCTTTGAGGCTTTTTGTCGTTATGTTTCAGCATGAGCCGCAACCCCCCACTCAGGAGGATAGCTCAGCGGCAACGTGCTTGCCTTGGAAGAAAGACGACACAGAGCAACACAGGTTCGATCTCCAGGTCCTCGCTTAGAAACCTCTGGGCTTTAAGCATGGTATAAATAACCTAACATATCATAACATGGTAGGCACCAAGACACCACAGAAACATTATGTGGGGGTGGGTTGAGTTGACATTTGAGCACTGCAACTTTGTCCGACAAGTCGCAAACCTTGTGTGGCTGAGGATGGGCCGACAGCAAGAGTGTATACCCCTCCATCTGCCTGTACTGTAATTGGCGTCCAGGCATTGATTGACCGGCTGGACCGAGTGGGGCTTGAGCCAACCCTTCTTGGCCAGGGAGACATCGGTTTGCAGTGGAATCCCCGTTTTGGCAGAGGGGCATCGCGTGAGGACTTCAGCCAGAACCCCCTCTGCCTGATGCTCAATATCGGGTTGGGGTAGGCCCAGGTACTCTGCCAGCCCTGCAAGACGTTCAGGAAGGCCCTAGCTGATGATGGCGTGTCTGGATCCTCCTCCTCATCCGTATCCTGTGGATCAGGAGGATCCTGTGGAGGAGGAGTAGCTGGAGCCAGAACCTGGGATTTAGTTACCGCGGCCAGAGGTTGAGGAGGACGCTGGTACGGAGCCGTCTGAGGAATCGGCTGGGTGGCCAGAGGCAGCGGCTGAGCCGGGGGCACCGGCAGAGGCGCTTGTGGTGCTGCTAGCATCATAGGGAGGACCTCCCTGATGGCGTCCTTGAGGATAACCCCATCCGAGGTGACTTCATGAGGTACCTCTCGAAGAACCCCTCTTCACTGGTGGGATAGGTGGTAGGGGGTACGGACAGGGTAGCCGGGAGCTGTTGGAGCCGCTGCATACCCTGCCCATCTGGACGCAGTGGGAAGCTGCCCTGCGTATAACGATAGGCTGGAGGCCACGTACCTGGTTGAGTGCAGTCCCACCTTGACACTCGTTCTTCGCCAAGCTCCTGGAATGGCATCGGACGGGTGCCTGTGTCTGGCGCAGCGGCCATCTTGTACAGCTGCCTGCCATGTGCCTGCGACGTGTTACTCGGCTCACTGGGCCCAACCTCCTCCATGACTCTTGCATGTGGATCACAAGGCCTACCCTGCTCTTCGGGCCTTGACCCGATAGGTGGGACACCCTCGATCCGGGGGTCGGTAGAGCTGCGTTTAGGCACCCGCTCAGACGTATTACTGGCACTAGGGCATAGCCCCTCTGCCATATTGCCGGTACAATGGTAGAGCCCCTCGGATGATAATCCGGTACAAGAAGCTTCCGGTCCCTCAACACTGCCACTGGGAGGATCCAAGGATCTCTCGGTCCGAAGGCCGGTAGCTGCTGCAGCAGCCTCGGTGCACGTGCTGGTACAAGGACCTGAACAGTCCATCCCGCACGGGAGAGTCCTTGGGAAGGAGTCTCCTTTGCGGGGTGCAATGGAATATAGCGGCCCTACCTGGGGCCTGGCTCAGTGTTTCACGAAGTTCTTGAGGTCCTCTGGAGGCGACTTCTGGAAGAGCTCCCTCCACCTGGCTAGTCTGTTCTTCAGCGATTTCGATGACAGCAAGCCACACGCTGTACAAGCTTGTCAACCGTGGTCTGGGCCAAGGCAACGTAGGCAGAGGGCGTGGGGGTCTGAAGTTGGGAAGAGCCCACTGCATGATGGACACCTGCTGAACCCTGTGATAGTCGACTTGCGCCAGGGAGGAGGGCGACGCCTGAGGACCGAGTACCTAAATGATAAAAAGACCAAAAAATACAAAGAAGTATCAGAGCGTGGAATTACATGGCCGAAGCCAAACCCAGGAGCGCTGGTGAATTCGGCCCGTTCGCGTCGACGCGGAAAACGGGACTGAGGTGCGCCGGCGGAGTCAGGGCAGCGCATGCTCCCAGGGCCACACGCACCTCTAAATTTGAAGGGGATGAAGGTTTTTTTCTGGTGAAAAAGGTTCCGTCTCCTGTCCTTTGGAAGGAACACCCATGCAGTATGGAGGAAAGGGGATGGGACGCAAGAGTGAGACCAAATAGCTTAACACTGAACTGCTAGTGGGTTGACCACACCACAGATTTCAGGTACTTCTTGCGCCTGGTATGGATCGGCTCTTGGAAGTAGGAAGTCTTGGAATCCAGGGATACCAGTCAGTCTTACGGTCCAAGGGCCTGCAGTATCTGGGACTGCGTGACATTTTAAACTTGTTCTTGCATAGAAACGGCTTTGAAAGCCTCAGATACAGGATGGGATGCAAGCCCATGTCTACTTCAGAAACGAAGTACAGCGAGCAGGAGCCTGTGCCTAGCTCTGAATGGTAAGAGAAGGGCCGGAGACAGGAGTGGAATTGAGGTTGGGAGGTAATAGAGCAAACGGGAGGCAGTAGCCTTGAGATACGGCCTGAAATGTCCTTGTGTCAGAATTGGCTCAGCACCCCTTCGACAAGTAGGGAAATTCTTTCCCCCCCCACTTGGGTGGCTTATCTGAAGACCTCTTGACAGAGGCGTTGCCCCTAGGAAACTGTGGGCACTGCAGCAATAACACCTCTCCGAGATACACCACTTTTGCGCTGGCGAGTGGGATGAGACAGCGGTTACTTGCCGTAGAGCTCCCGAAACCTACCACAGTGGTCGAAGGAAACAAAAGAGAAGAACCCTTAACCTCTTGGTGCTGAGCTGGAAGGCTGATTAACAGCAAGGCCTAAGGATTTGGCTGTGGCTTTCAATGCCTGGGACTTCTGGAGGGATTCATCAGCTTTAGCCCCAAAGTGGCTGTTCCCATAAAAGGGCATATCCAGCAGTTTTGCCTGGATATCCTGCGTAAACCCAACATTCCTCATCCTTGGGTGCATCCCTCAGGGGCGACTATTCATTGCCAGATTTTAAAATCTGGCATGCTGCTTCCTTGCCATCATTCACCAGGGTGTTGAAACAGTCAATCTTCTTCGCCAGATTTTCTGCCATCCTGGAGTTGATGCACCAGAGATCAAAAGTACCATTAGGCCAAAGAGCAGGAAGAGTTCACTGCTCTCGGAGCAAGACTCTCCAAAACAAATACACCTTGTGCCCCCCAAACAGCCAGCCTCTCCACAACTGGAGGCAGAAAGAGGTGATTCCTCCTAAAGGTGGCTAAGAGGCCATAGCTTCCTGCACCACTAAACTCTCTGGGGCCAAGTGGGTAGAAATGCCAGATACTAGGGTGCCAGGTGGTGGTTTTTTTTGCAAGGTTCCAGTCCACCGCAGGAATCAATGCAGGTTTTCCCCAGGCAACAGCACTGGGGCCTCTACAGCTGAGTTCCGGGGCAGAAGGATTGCTCTTGAGGGACTCATCCAGGATACCAGTGAGCTCAAAATGAACTTTGTGTCTGGTGGGTGCTGAAAACCCTTGTGTTTCCATCACCTTTGCCATCATTCTCTGGATGAAAGTGTGAGGCATGCCTAGAATGGGCACCCAAAGGATGACCAACTCTGGGTAGGTCTTCAAGCTACTGGCTTCCTGTAGGTATGTGGCCAGCTGATGCAAATCCTCTTAGTCGCAGTCAAACTTCTCAGGGAAGTCCATCGACTGACTCCCACTCCCCCAGAATGGGATAGGATCCCCTTCTTCGTCAAAGATGTACGACATATTAGAGATGAACTTCCTCTATGGAAGCAGAGCATACTCTTGGGGACATCGGCCGAGCATCACAGATGGCACCTAAGCATATGGGAGAAGTCTCGAGAGCTCTACGCATGAATGTGCAGTAGCACCATGCTGAAGTCGACAGCGCAAAGGCCTTGGCAAAAATGTTCACCATTTTCAGGCTGGACTCCTACCATTCTCCTCTGAAGTAGGTGATTGAGTGGGAAACTGTTCCTGTGGTACCGGAACCAATCCTTAGGAGTCTCTGCCTCAAAGAAGAAGGAAGAGGGTGCTTTTTGTTATTTTGCTTCTGAACAGGAGAGTGTTTCTCTTGTTCCTCAACCTTCTTTCGCTCCAAATTCGCAGACTTGGAAAGTGTTCCCCTTTGTGGCAAAAGGTGAACAACTTGGCGGCATGCTCCTGAAGGTCTTTTAGGTCCATGTACTGGCACGACCTACCCTACTGCGTATCATGTTTTTCCCTCAACAGCAGAGGCAGACCCTGCTGTGTTGTGAGGCAGGCATCTGACTCCTAAAGTACACACAAGGTTTGAAGACCAAAGATTTCACACTTTTATGCATGACAGTCGAAATTTGAAATACGCCAAATGGCATGCCCGAAGAATTTGGAGTGTACAAAAATAATAAACTGAGGTCACATGATGCAGCAGGGTCTCATATCCTGTCCCTGATGTGAAGTCTGGTGTAGAGAGCGTCTGCTGAAGTTGACCCAGAGCGTCATTCCACCCCCGAAAAAATTTGAGGAGAGCTGGCACTGGGAGTAGAGTATCATAGATAAGGAATCTGTAGAGGGAAGGTAACCATGAGAATATTGTCAGAAGAGTAGCTGTCCTCAAACAAAGAAGTATATCACAAACAATATCTCAGTTAAGTAATAGTTTTTTGTACACTAAAAGGCAGGGTAACAGTAAAAAAGTCAAGTCTTAGGGTGTCTGTTCGCGCCTTTAATTTGGGGTCAAATGTGCCACTGAATAAAGAGAAGAGACACACTAATCATGGCCATTGCAGCCTAGGAAATCCTAGCCAGGTGGTGCCATTAACAAATATGCACAAATCAGTAGCACATTAACACAGGAACAATATCTGGATCGAGGACCTTCCACTGGGTTTTACGAAGAGATGGGTGAGCAGTGCATGCCCACAGCAAACTGAAGCTCAACTCTACATTAGGTAACAGGATTCTCTCAAATACCGGAGTCTTCAGAGCCAGCTAAGCGATGTTACTCGCACAGGCAAAACTGAGCATGTGGTGTAATCGAAGTCTGATACAAAAAAAGCAGCAACAGCATTTGAACCTTCAAAATCAGGTAAACGAGGAGGACAATTATAATGGTCATAGTTGCAAGGATCTGAAATCTGTGGTTCCCCAAATGCTTTAAATTATGGGTCACATGATCGCTCCCCATTGACTATGCTGGCTAAGACTGATGGGATTTGTAGTCCAAAATATCTTGAGAGCCAAAGGTTGCAGATCCCTTGGTTACAAGGCTGCAGAGTTGCTGCTTAAGACTCATTCTCTCACAGGTAAGGTAACCTTTAGCCCAGCCTCTTTATTCTGGAAAGGTTTCCCTAACGATACTTCGTGCAACAATTATCCTGAATTTTTGTTTTACCTCCGCTTGAGTGTTTTAACTCTAAGAGAAGCTTTTGTGTTGCTAGGCAAAGTTGGATGTTTCAAGTCTCATTTTAATGTCCCCCCTTTACACTATTAATAAACATTCAAATCTTTACAAAATAGTTTGCCAATAAGAAGCTGCTCAAGATCAAGAAATGCTCTCCAGGAAGAAATCAAACTCTACAATGCAACTACATCCTTACATTACCTTTTGGATTAGAAAGGGTTATCTCTTCACCTCTCCAGAGACCCAAGTCAGCTCTTTGCAGTTCCTGAGATACAAGTGCATAAAACTCCAGTGTAGGTCCAAGACCGGTTCCAACCTAGTAAAGATATAAAAGCAATTATCTATAAAACTTTATTTGTGTTGAAATAATGTCCGATGTCTACCTTTTTAGTGAAACAGTTGAGAGAAAGGAGGCAATCGATTAACCCAGCATGTCACAGATATTGACAAACAAACCAGGCCTTGGTTACTTTTTCAAAAAACTGTTATAAAAGACATATGAAGCAGAGCTTTTATTTACAACTTTTCTGTTTAAAGCAAACATGATTTCGATGAAAGATGGTATGAGACCATACCTTGTAGGCAAAAGGACTTGCGTTCCACAACCTCTAATCACAGTGATTCTAGAAGGCTTGGTAATTAGATACACCGCGGAACAAGGGCGAGTATGCTGCGCTCCTGCAGGGTGTTAGGTAGGCGGAAGGAGCTGTCTGTGTCCGGCAGTGCACCGTCCAGTAAAGAAGAACAAAGGAGGAATCCAACAAGGTGAGGAGCTGTGATATGGGGGTCAGTGGGATTCACACTTCAAATGCTTGGTCCATCAACAGCCCCACATTGCAGTGTCAACTTTCCTCATCTCTGCCTATTATTACCCAGCCTAGAATGGCAGCCATGACTATGCATACGGCTGGCTCCCCAACTCACCATCACAAAGCTTTACTGTGTTCACTCAACCCAAGAAGAAAATATTTGTTTTTTTTTTTTTTTTATAACGCGCCTAATATCGTACCTGAGCTCTGTTTCTATGCACGGATCCGGGATTCGAACCTCTGTTGCTCTGCATGGTCTTGCTTCCAAGACCACCACGTTGAGCCGGTGCTATCCTCCGCTATCAACTATAAAAATGTAAAATGCTGGTCGCACCCCCTGTACCAGGCACCGACCCAGGCAGAACCAAGGCACATTCTATGAAACTCACGGGCAATGCCTAGCACCCTGGCTGTTATGGGGAGTAAAGACACCTACGTAGAGGGCAAGATACCCATCAATGACAGCACTAGTAATGACAGCAGAGTGATTACACACAGCACAGTGATTGGTGGGTTAGATTGCCCCGTAGCCAGTTCTGTCATCTGGAGTGCAACACAGGAGGAACTTTCCAGCTGAGGGGGGCAAACATTGGGTAACATTCCGGGGGGCATGAGCCAACTGTACCCACCACTACAGCCACAACTCTGAGGAACTGTTAGGCAGAATCATATGCATTACCCTTAGGGAACACCACATATAATTAAGACTACAAATGATAGAACAATTTCACCTTTGGTACAAGCCTGTACTACACAGTAAAGTGGTAGCGATGGCAAATGAGCAGTGACAGGGATTACACCAAGGACTACAATGACCCTGACACTGCTCTTGATTTTACCTCATCTACTGCAGATGGCACTGAAGATATCACATCCCAGATTGTAGCACCCAGTGCTCTGCCAAAAAGGTTACAATGGGACAGGCTTTTGTCAACTAGGCTGAGTCCGCTCTTACAATATCATCAATAGATTCGAAAGACCATAAAGACATGGCACTGGCCATGTTTGCTGAAAAAGGTCAGCAGCCGTGTGCTAATTCTCCCTGCACACCAACCCCTCCACTTCCCGGAACAGCCGCCAACCCCACCCTGGACCAAGTTGACGAGGGACCCCACTGGAATGCAAATTACCCCTCGTCCTAACAGAACTAGCAGCCATAAAGAAATTGCTTCCTAGAAGACCGCAGTGGAGGTGGCGTCATGGGGGAGCGGCAATCAAAATAGCAGTCGGGCCACTGATCTAAATCAGAGTGACACGACTGGTAACAGCACTGTCCTGCCCAGCCCAGCCCAACAAGTGGCCCCTGAAACAAGTTGATCCTAGCACTGGTGTTGAATTTCAATTCAGCAGCATAAAACTATCCAAACACCATAGCAGGTTGAGCTTGGGCATTCTGAAGGGGGCCCAGAACCACGCTTTGGGGTGGCATGGCAGGTGGAGGGGTATGCTACACAGAACCCAAAGCAGCCCCTGACGATACTAGCAACAGAGCCCCAAAATTCCAAAAAGGGCAGGGCAAAGAGCGTTCAAACACGAGAGGGCCCCATAAAGGGGGGCAGGGTCGGCGCTGATATTTTTGCATAGAGTTCCCAAAAGTGCCTGTGATCAGCTTGAATCTAGGGAATCGTTATTCAATAAGTGTACTCCTTGGTTCCAAATGGTATGCCGTTCCCTAATCCAAGAGGATACCATATGTTGCACCTTGTGACCTGCATCTGGCCCTTCCTGTTTCTCGCTACAGTGCAGGAAGCAGCCGATACCTACTTTTTGATTGCACTGATGGAGCCTCTGCTCCTTTCTAAGATGGCCCGGCAGGCTGACTCCATTCATCGAGTCTGCCTTCCCTGCTGCCCGCAATACTCTGCAGCACCATGGCTGCTCTATTGCAGCTCTGCGGGCCTCAGATTGGTTGGAGGCTCCAATAGAGGAAGATTGCCCCGAGCCGGAAGGCTTAGTCGGCCCACCATTGAAGGCCCCTTCGTAAGGCCCTTGTCTGGCCTTGTCCGGTTGTAGACTGTGCCAGCTTGCCTTCCTTGATGTTTGCTGCAATCTATCATGCTTAAGGTAACAAGCCTACCCCCTCCTATTTCAATTCTTCATTGCTCCTGATCCATCTTTCACCTCTTTCTCTCTTTCCTCTCCACTTACTCCGCCGGGCTTCTCCTTTTGCCCCCTGTTACTTGTGTCTTTTGTAGCTTTTCTCTTCCCACTGTGCCTCACCCTTTGGCCAGTTCAGATGCCCTCTTCGCGTGACTTTCTATACCTCCCCCCGGCACCTGTGAACCACATCCTTCTCACTGCCCTTTGGTCCCTCTATTCCCTTCCTGCCCTCTATTGCCATTTCCTCTTCTACTTCCTCCTCCCCACTCATCGTGACATTTCCTGTGGCCTTCTGTGTGCTCCCACCTCTGCGCTTCACACTTATACCCCCACTTACCCTTCCTTCCATCCCTCTCCTATTTTCCCCCCTTCTTACTGTGCCTTGTTTTTCACTTCTCCCGTTTTTGCTGTCATGTCCTTTCCTTCTACTCCCTCCCTTCTATCACCCAGTATCAGCTGCCTTCTCTTCTCACCCAGTCTATTCCACATGCAGTCCTCTGTCGATCTTGAGCTTCCCTTCACCTTTTTTACCTCCTGCCGCCAGATCTCTCTGCTGGAACCTCTGGGCTGTACTCATACAGCCTGAGCAATAGTAGTCAGAGTTTCTCTTTTACTATCCACCTCATAATCTGGCTAATCTTTTTCACGACCCATGCGGTCAACCTCACCTGACCCGCCTGTGTCTCCCTGGTGGACTTTCACAGCCCACGCTGTGCAGTGCACCTTACCTGCCTGTACCTCCTTGTCTGACTTTTCACAACACTCGCTGTGCACTGCACCTTCGTGCAACAATGATTTTACTTTCTTGCAGCATGTGCTGTTACTGTAACCTACCTAATGCATCATTGGGTTTACCTGTGCTATGCTGCTATTCTTTTTACTGTGCTTTAACTACTACTGAAGTCCCCTACTTCACAGGGTACTGACTTCCGTTACTGCCTTGCTTACTGCTGAGCGTTTTACATGCTTAACACTTGCACATTCCGAATTCATTATTTACATGTATGTCTGCCTGAGGTAGCCCCTCATTCTCCGAGGTGTGGCTTTTCCAAGCTGCAACCCCTCTTACCTACTTAACCTTAATGCTTGATAGTATGCCTGATGCAGCCCTTCATTCCTCGAGGCAGGGCCTTTTCCAGGCTACCATTCTTACCTGCATGTCTGTTTTTTTTCCTCATTGCAGTTTACTGACTTGTCCCAGCACTTTAATTGTTTTTGCATTGTACCTCTCACCACTCCCACCCCTTTTTTGTCCAGCACTTGCACGTTCCAAATCATCTCACGACCCAGTCAGAATGCTATTGTTTTTGTCTTGTTTCCTTCCTCCTGTTAGGGAGAAATCTAATTTATGTGTTAATTCCCTTCTACCTTAGAGACCCCCAACTCTTTTGCTGGACTTGAGGACTTTACATTTTTATCCTGGAGAGAGTGAGACCTTTTCCCCCCTCATGTATTTTTATTTTATTTGAACCCTGTGTTTCCTTTGGTTTTGGAGTCTGGCAAACTCCATACGCATCATTCTTTTACATTGTTACACACAGCACCCTCAGTGCATGGTCACAGAGAATCCTTTGGATTTCTGCTAAGGTTTAAATACATTCTCTTGGATAAACTACTTTTTCCAAGAGTAGTAAAGTGAAATTGACGTTACTTACCTTTTTCTCTTTGTAGACTCAGCACACAAAATCTTATGTGGAGTGCTGGAGGGGTTAATTAGTATCACCTTTGTCTACCTTCTCATGTAACATTTCTATGTTACCCTTTCTACAATTAATGGCTGGTGGCAGTGGTTTAATTTTCCTACCATTGTGTGTTTTTACTGTAGGCTGAATCCGCAGCTGCAGTATTGCACCCATGGGTGCCCATTTTGTCAAAATGGCCCTGGACTTCTTTTTTCACCATTGCCTGTTGGAAAAGTCCTTCTTGAGATTTACTTTGCGCACCAAACCAGGTTTGGTCCCTTTGCTCCTTTTGTCTTTGGCGGGATTCACTGGTGAAGCCCACCTCTGGCTCTAGCAAGGCAGGCAGCGAGGGAGGTTCCCGAAACTCTCTGTGCTTAGTCTCCTTGGTTACAGGAAAGCACCCAGAAGGTGATTGGCCGGCTGGCTGTCATTGGAGGACAGCTACCCTGCTCTGTGAGTGCCAGCTAGGCTGTGAATGAATGGGAGAAACTTGCATAAAAGGCAAGGTCTTTTGCAAGGAAGGCAGAGTCGAGCACTGGACAAAGGAACCGAAGAAGAAACTTGCTGCACCCACCTGGACCGTTGGTTTGTCCGGTGAAGCCCTGTTGCAATGCTGAAGCTCCAAATTTCTAATCGACTAGAGAAGCCTGGAAAGGACGACTTCTCCCCTTGGGTTGGTGGAACCAATTAGTCCCAAGACAAACTCGACCTGGATCCTCTCTCTGCTGGCTGTACTTCTTTGCTGCTGCAGGAACCGAATGCCAGGGGACAGGAACATCAGAATTGAGTGCATGGCCTTTAAGCTGGACCCGAGCGCTAGGAAGATCCTCTAGACTCCCTGGAAGCAGGACTAACCAAGCCTGAGCCACCTCAACAGAGTGCTGGACACCAGAATCAAAGAAAGCCCACAAGGTGTCCAATAACCGCGGTGGTGCTATTTGCGAGTAGCTGAAACCGCGAAGTGCCGCTGATTTGAATTGTTCCCATTGCTGCCGCCGACCTTCAAACCGTAGTGCAGGAGTCCCCAGATCTGCAGGACTACAACAGGAACAGAAGCCAGCTGGAAACTTATCTTCAGACTCAAGGTACTGTGAAACTTGGGGTACTTACCTCTTGTTGTGTGTAGCTTGCTTGCTCTCACTGGAGACTTGCATTAGCTGCCCTTTGCAGAATTGCTTGCATCTTTGCTCTTCCCACAAGCCTCCTAGCTTGTGGCCCAACAGTGATTCTTTCTACAACAAAACTCTTTAACATTGTGCAAGACTTTTGTGCCATCTACAAGAAGTGCCTCAGCTCCCCTAGACTTTGCTCAATTGACATAAGCTGTCCTGAAGTCTCTTCTTACCCTCTGACTTTGTGTTCAACTGTCCCTCCAAAAAGTCATTCATACCTTACTTGTATAGCTGGGAAAGGGTTAACCTATATTTCATTGGGGATTGAAAAGTGCTTACCTGTTTGAGAAACTTGTTAACCTTTGTTTCCTTCCCTGACCTTTTTCTTTTTGCCATAACTTCAGTATTACAATTTAAGTGTGAAAAGTGATATATTAATGTCCACAGTGTCCTATTAACGTCATCTCAGGGTGTAGGAAGTATCTGTGTACCATCCCAAAGGGTATATACTTACTTTATTGAACTGAAGGAGTGTATTTTAAGTCTTGCATATTGCTCCCTTCTAAAGAATGCTCATTTTAAAACCGACTATTAAATTAATAATTAATTATTTTTATCAAGAAACCTTGAGTATAAGTGTTATTTGAATACTTGTCACTGTGAAAATATGTTAGAACCCTACAGCTCACATTGACTGAGCAGCCAGGCTTCTCTCAAGCAGGGTCACTCTACCAACTTGTGTAGTACAGGCCTATACTAAAGGCTGGGTTACCTATTGCCAAGAGGACATGGCTGGTGTCTCCCACAGGGTTACTACATACAATCTTGCCTAACACCCCCCCTTCCTGCTATCCCACCTGCTCCCCCCTCTCGCCTGCTCTCATTCTGTAGCACTTGCACGTTCTGAATGTTGCAAGACCTTTTAAGAACGTGTTTTTTTTCCCTATTCCCTCCCATCTTGATGTGCCTTGAAACAATTCCACTGTATAGTGCGCATTACAAATGACCAATAAATAACAAAGCGGGGTGCTCTTTTGACAATATATGTATTGAGCTGAGGAAACAGAGTGGCCAATGGCATACTGGGAATTGCAATGAGACGGTCTATCGCCACGCAGTATGATTGAAATCAGTGCCTTCCCATATTTCAACAAGGTTTCCCCCCACTGGAACCAGGTCCCAGTATCCACTGCTCTCTGGAGCTAGCGCAGTCCAGCTGGGGAAAAGATATGGGGGAGTTACCAATGGAAATGGGGTGGCCGCCCATTTGGCCAACTGACTAGATGGCGAAATTACTTACTGTAATGTCCTTTCTATGGATTCTTCACCCGCAGTTTGCTCACCATATAGATATCTCCTTCCAGCTTCAGATGCTCGGAAAAACTTTGACAGGGGGCGTAGTGGACCTCGAATCTGCCATTAATCTGCCTCTACTCAGTGCTCGATCGTCGCATCCAGACAGGACATCGGGCGCTGTATTATATATACACACTTGTCACTGCACCCAGTACCTCAGCACCTCAGTTCCTACTCCCCTCTCCCCTGGAGATCAGCCGCTGCAGATGAAAACCAATGAGACAAAGAATGGCCAACCAGCCACTAAAGGAGTAGAAACACAAGGAACCTAACCGTGGGTAATCAGCATCTCAGAAAAAATATTTCATCTTTTGGGGGGGGGGGAGGGGGAAGAGGAATGCGACTTGAAAGTAAGTAGAGCAACCAACCCTAGAACCATAGCTGAAGCGCCCCCTATCTGGAGAACAAGCAGACACCTACTGCCAATGTTTGAGTGGGGGTGGATGGGAGGAGTGATGAGGAATCTGCAGGAGATGAATCTATAGAAAAACCATTACGGAAAGTAATTTCTCCTTCAATGGATTGCTTTTCTCCCGCAGATTCCTCATCAGATAGACTCCTAAAGCAGTGGAAAGAAATTGAGGCGGGAAGAAAGCTATACAGCAGAACATACTGTAACAATGCCCTTCCAAAGGGAGCTTTAGCCCCACAGGCGACGTCCAGGCTGTAATGCTTCATAAATATATGAAGTGCGGACCAGGTTGCGGCCTGGCAGATGTCCCTAACCGGTACTCCCCTTTGCAGAGCTGTAGAGGTGGAAACCAGTCTGGTAGAGTGGGCCCTGAATCCAGGAGGCAATTATTTGCATGCCGTATGGTAGCACACTGAAATACACAATGTGATCCATCATGATATTGCCTGTTTCCATAAAGCTAGACTTTTTCTGGAAATGGAGTAAGCTACAAAAAACAGGTCTGTTTTTTTGTACAACGCAGTTCTTTGCTACATGGAAGCTTAAGCCATCATGGGGACCAACCAGTGAAAACGCCCCTCCTCCTTGGAGGGGTGCGGAGGTGGGTAGAACACAGGCAGATCTATTGCCTGAGAAAGCTGGAATTCTGACATCACATTAGGAAAGAACCCTGGTCTCACTTTCAGAGATACCTTTTCCTGGAAGAAATGGTGGTTAGCAAGAAAGGGCCTGCAACTCGCTGAGACGTCTGGCTGAAGTGATGGCAACAAAGGGAATAGGCGGAAACCTATTCACAAGGCCCTTCAGGAATTAAGTCATAACCGGGGTCATGAAGAAAATTAAAGTCACTCACCATTGTGACTAGAGTACTCTGTCCATAGTCCCCTTTCCTCCATCCTTGTGGGCGTCCTCCAACATGGGGACGGTACCAGAAACTTTGGCAGCGAAAAATGGAGCTTCGCCTATAGATTTATTATAGCACGGGGGTGCAGCCTCTGGTGTGGGAATGCCCCACCCACCGGCTCACCTCAGTCCCCTTTGAACACATTGGACGCTTATATACCTGGCCATACTTACACATATTAGCCCTTGGATACTAGCGGGGGACACATGGAGGAAAAGGGGCTATGGCCTAGGAGTACTTTAGTAACTATGATGAGTAAATTTACTCACTCATACGTCCCGTCCCCTTTCCTCCATCCTTGTGGGTGGTTGCACCGAAAAGAAACATAGGGTGGAGCTGTGATAACTTGCCTCATAAATAGGGCGAAGCAAAAAGTTTCTTCAGAATCGCTTGACCAAATTCTGCATCACGCCTGAAGCTGGTGTCTAGTAAGTAGTGCTTACAAAAGGCAGACAGAGTGGCACTAGTAGCTGCCGTGCTGATGACATCCCAAAACACGTGTCTCAAAATCGACAGCCGTGGCATTGGCTCTGACCGAATGAGCATGGATCCACTCAGGAACAGGATTGCCCAAGGCCGTATACGCCTCCGAAATGGCCTGAAACATCAAACGGGCCGAGGGAAGTCTTAGAAGCCTGAGAATCGGGGGAGGAGCCCACAAAAGTCAAACAATGCACTGGACTTCCTGAAGGATTTGGTCGGAGAGAGATCAAACTTGGGGACCCTCCTGGTCCAAGGAATGCAGGGCCCCTCTCTGCCTCTGACTGTGGGTTCGGGAAGAACACCAGCAGGCAGAGCTCTTGATTCAGATGAAATGTGGAGATCACCTTGGGCAAGAAATGTGGGCGAGTGCGCAAGATGAACATGGTGAATGGCTAGCATTATTCACATAGCCCTCCAGAGTAGGCCCCAGCTTGAGAGAGAGGAGTGTAACAACCACCAGGGTAGGCTCTGGTCAGGTGAAGAGACATTGTCCTCCATCAGACACCAGCAAAGATCGGACAGCAGGAACAGTGGTATTGGGATCCTGTCCAACTGAGACCCCGACTCCTGATCCCAATTGACCACCAGGTGGTGCTGAAGGTGCCTCATCTTGAGGTTGTGTTGGCCAGAAAGTGTCCCACCGCCCTGCAGGGAGACAGAACCACTCCTCTATCCGTACTCTATCTTCTTGGCCCTCTAGATTCTATTTTTACCTCACTCTCTCAACTCTGCTGGCTTCCCTTCCTCTCACAACTAAAATTTAAATTCCTCCGTCTTGTCTACAAATCTCTCCATGATCTTGCCCCCCCCTATCTCTCTTCCGTCTAATTTTACTCTCCTTCCCGCCCTCTCTGCTCAGCTGATCTCTACCTACTCACTGTTCCCCAGCCCCATGTGCCTCCTCACGCTTCCGCTCCTTTCAACTCTTGCCCCCCCCCCTTCACTGGAACTCCCTACCTCTTTCTATCCGCTCCTCCCCTACCTACTCATTCTTCCACTCCTCTCTGAAAGCCCTTCTCCATTCCCCCCCGACTCTCCTTCCCTACCTCTCTCCCCCAAATCCCCTGCCCCTCCTTCCCTTCCCCCTTCTCCTGCTGACCTCAAATCTGACATTGAAACCACCAGGGGGCGTAGGAGGTCACCAGGAGGCTCCCACCCTTCCCTTCCCCTTCCTCCTTCCCCTCCCCTTGACCTCAAATAAGACATTGAAACCGTCCTTACCTACCTCCTCTCCCCTCCCTCTCCTTTTAAGTAAATTGCTCTGCATACTGTATCACTGGTTTGTTTCAGTTACGTAAATATGCTTCTTTCATTATTGTACCTTGTTATACTGTAAAGCGCTTTGGATTAAAGCGCTATATAAACTCAATAAACAAACATAAGACCAGTTCCTGAGACAGGCTTAACTGCGATTTCCTCTGGTTGAGGGAAAATCCCAGCTAAAGAAGGGAATCTGCCAATCTCTAGCTAGAGTGCACCACCACTTCAGGTGATCCCGCTCTCACCAACCAGTCGTCCAGATAAGGGTATAGATGGTGGCTCTCCAAGCGGAGAAGGCCCGCCACTGCGTTCATCAACTTTGTGAAGACATGAGGGGCTGAGTTCAGGCGAAAGGGCAGCACTATGTACTGGAAATGGTATGACATGATCGTGAACCGCAGAAACGTCCGGTGCGGGCGGATATATGGTTACATGTAGGTACGTATCGTTGAGGTCCAGGGAACACATCCAGTCCCCTGCACATACAGACTCGGCTATGTGCGCGTGAGTAATCATCTTAAAGTGTTCCAGCAGTAAGGACAGATTTAGAAATGACAGGTCCAGGACTATCCTCAGGCCAGCTTTATTGTTCTTGGGTACCGCAATAATCCTGGAATAGAACTGAAGCCCCAGTCTGCAAGAGGAACCGGTTCCATCACCTGCATCTCCAAGAGTGAAAGGACCTCCGGTAAAAGAGCTGGGGATCCGATCTGACGGAAAGGAGGAGAGGACATTAGAGGCAAAGGAAGACTGAAGGCCGTGGAGACTACAGCTAGGATCCATTGGTTGCTTAAAAGATGCTTCCAAGGGTCCTGGAACAGAGCCAAACGGCCCCTCACAGGGGAGCTGTGTTCCCTGACCTTGACGTCACTGTTACTTGGTGCCAGAGGCGGGGGCAGATGAGTGGGAGCAGAAAAAAAACACCAGACGTCCTTGAATGCTTTCTTTGGTTGTCGCTGGGTGACCTGTCAGACCTCTGTGCACTGCGGTCTCTGAATCCCTTGAAGCCGGAGAAAGCATGGGGTATGAACACAGTCCTACCTGGGATTGCGGGAAGGATTTCTGACCTGGTTTTGTCAGGATGGTTAAGGACTTGGCGGTTTGAGTGGAGGATTT
This sequence comes from Ambystoma mexicanum, assembly GCF_040938575.1. Classification (NCBI taxonomy): domain Eukaryota; kingdom Metazoa; phylum Chordata; class Amphibia; order Caudata; family Ambystomatidae; genus Ambystoma; species Ambystoma mexicanum. The sequence goes on along the minus strand of NC_090932.1, from coordinate 693,696,604 downwards.
CTTGTTCGTTAATTCGTCATCAGTGGACAAATGAAAAAGGTACACACCCTCAAAGGGCAGATGCAGGATTCGCTCCTGCACATCAGAAGAAATCTTTTTGGTGTGCATTCACGCTGTCCTTCTCATCTCGACCCTGAAGCACAGCCCTCTGCTGGCTGTATCGATGTGGTCGACCAAAGATTCTATGGGGTCCTGCGCAATGGCCCGGGCATCCGGCAGAAAGGCAGTGAAGGAGGCTTGCTTGTCCGAAGGGAGGTCAGGCAGAAATTCCCAAGCTCCTGCCATAGCTTCTGGTTAGCCGCAGCCAAGAAGGCATCCGCGTTGGCCTGCCACAGATGTAGCCCAAAGATGGAGTAACAGCATTTTCCCAAGGATGACTCCTGGGCGGCAACTGGAGGTCGGCTCCTGTGGAGGAAGACAATGGTTTAGAAAACAAAGAGGCCTCGCCCACCACAGAGGAATGGGGTTGCCGGTGGGATGCCAGGAGGACTGCGTCCCCGTCCGTCAACCTAAACCGGCTGTCCAACTTCTTGCTGATCTGGCCGTTGGCCCATGGCTTCTCCCAGACCTTTTGCACCACTTGTAAGACTTCCTTCTGTAGCGGAATGCAAGACCGGATTGAGGTGTTTTTGCCCAAGACTTCTGCTAGCACTCCGAACTCCTGGGGGGCTTCCTCAGCAAGAGGGACCCCCAAGAACTCGGCCAGTCCATCGTCCTTGCCCCCCTTTTTTATTTACAGACCGAGGGGCATCCGGGCCCTGGGACACAGGTACCTGCGGAGTCCCCCCACACCCCAGGTCCGGAGCTGCAGACAGGTCCAACGGCTGTTGAGCGGGCGGTGTTGGTGGTAGAGAAGGAGGTGGGTGGGGGTCAGAAGAACCCGTGGGGCCTGAACCGGAGGAGGGGTCGGCACCACGAGCGCAAAAGGAGTACCCAGGAGAGGGGGCCGGAGCTGTGCCACCTGGGGGGGATGACCTCCCTCATAATGGCCTTCAGGAGCTGCTTCATCAGAGGGGAAAGCATGAGGAGGATGAAGCATTCAAAGAAGCGGTCCTGACTAGTCGCCGGGTCCCTGGGGGCCCTGCCCTCCCGAGGCGCTGGGCCTCCGCTCTTGGTCAAAGCGCTGAGGCGCCTGGTGCGTGCAGCTGTGAGGGGTAGATGTACCCCCGAGGGGACCAAAACCGTCCACCATAGGATCCGCTGCCGCTTCCAGAGGGAAGGGGCTGGAATCATCCTGCAAAGCCCACTCAATGGGCGAAAGCACAGGTAGGCCCTGAGCCGGATCCAAGATTGCTGCCTGCCTGGCAGGCTCCGCCACATGCTGCTCTACCATTTTGAAGCCTTGCGCCACGCCCTGGGAGGAAGGGCGTGAAGGCCCTGAGCCAAGAGAGGCTTTGGACATGCGAAGATACTTTGACCGGAAAACCAAGAGGTTCTTCCTGACCCTGGGAGGAACGGGGGAAAGACTGCTGACAAAAGGACCAGAGAGTATCAAATGCCCCTCCCTGGACAAATAGTTTGGTTGAGATCTGGTTAAGTGATTTGAGAGTCTTGTGCTCTTTTTTGCGGTTTCCATGGCCTCATCAATCGCCTTGCCAAAAAGAGCAGCATCTTCCACCGGCTTATTGATGATGGAAGCTTGAGTCTCTGGCCTAAATCCATAATTTTTCAGCCAGGTATGGCGTTTCAGAAGAGTGCTTTGTGCGAGGATGCGTCCCACTGTTTCAGCCGAATACAGAATGTTTTTCAGGATATTGTGTGAATTGGCACCCTTCAGTGAGCACAGCGCGGAGATGGGTGAGGGCTGGTTCCGGGACGTTCTGAAGGCCCTGCTGTCTGAGTCTCCATTGTACACCACTATAGCTTGCAAGGAGGTTGGTGTTCGTGGCGATTTGGTTACAAAAAGCAGCAGAGGTGGTGACACGTTTGCCAAGAGCATACAGCTTTTTGCAATCCTTGTCTGGAGGAGACTGATGAAAATAGCAAAACTACTGCTCGTTTCCACGTGGTTGTAACCACCAGTGAGTCTAGGACAGCGTGACCTCCGATATATAGAGGATCTGAGGGCACCGGCAGAACATATTTTCTACTTGAGGGTTGACTGCCCGAGTCAGTGCAGGTGTCAGCAAGGAGGGTGCTAGGCGTTTCTTCACAGAGTTAAAGAGCGGAACGGCTTGGGTGACCGCAACCTTCTCCTTAAGGATATCCTCCACGAAGTCTGAAATCAGGTACAGCTTCTTGGGTGGTGATTTTAAAATAATTAGCAGCATTCTTGAGAAGGTTAGTAAAAGGCATCTGTTCTGCAATGGGTGACTAGTCATTGGGTTGAACAACGGAGGAGTGTCCAAGAAGATGTTGTCTGGGTCATGCAAAGGGGTAGTGTGCCAAGTGCCCTCACCATCAGCGCAGTCGCAGTCTGGGTCTTGAGAGATGGGGTCCTGAGATGCCTCACCTGGGTCAAGGACATAGTAAATGTTCGGGTCAGGTCATCCAGTAAAACATCGACAGGAGGTTTCTGTGGACGTTGTTCATCCGGGGATGCAAATTGTGCACCTGGTGAAAGTAGCCCCAGAGACTTGAGAGGCATAGGAGAAGAATCCACAGGCCTATGCCTCTTGAGGATATCATTGAACTGACCTGAAAAGTTGATAAACTCGGGCCATTTTAGCCATACATGCCTCCAATTATTCTCTAGTCCACCCAGAGGAGGTGGACTCATCAGTGGGAGGGAAAGGCTGGGAAGCTGGAACAGGAATCTGCTGCAGGACCTCGGAAAGAGGGAGAGAGGCTGGATAATACCCCTCAGGTAAAGGCGAAGCCTTTTTAGGGTCAGTACCCTGGAAACGGGCTTTTGAGAGCCTCTCCCGAAGCTTCAGGAGAGTCTTGGATGAATGGGCCTGTTTCAGCAAGTCTTTCGAAACTACTGCATCGGGGGCCGAAGATGTAATGGGATCGCCTGCCGAAGAAGACTTCATGCTGTGTGAAGACTGCGAGGGCGGATGCGCACATGCTGCTTAAACACTAGGTTCAGTAGGACCCGTAGAAACCTTGGACGGGCATGCAGGCATTTAAGGCTTTCTGAGCGGATCCGTTGAGGAAAGCGTGCGAGTTTTGTGTTACGTGTAGTGCGTATGCCTTTGTCGCTGGGGTGTGATCTTCCCATTGCACTGCCGGTGGCATGTCTACGGCTTTCAACTCAGAGCCGTGGCTGCCGACATACTCCTCGTGGTGGAGTGACACTCGGCTTGCATAGCGTAGGCTGCCCACCGCATTGTGCACCTGTCTAAGGTTTTGGACAGAAAAAACATACATGCCTTGCAATGCTGCACGTCGTGGTCACAAGCGAGTCACCGATTGCACTGGCGATGGGCATCTTTCCAGGAAAATTTGCCACTGCAAGACAGACAGAATTTAAAGGGTGTTAGCTCCACAACAGAGTGAAACAGCAGCAAGCCTGAAGGAAAAGGAAGAGGAGGGGCAAAGAAGAGGATTTCTCAGGAGAGTCAGTAAAGCAGGCCTCACTCTCGCTACTTTGAAGCCGGGCCAGAGGGCCAAGGCCACAAGTAAATCAGTCACTGAGTCGGCGGTAGGAGGACCATCGTGAGGCAAGATCGGTCGTAGAGTAGCTGTCGAGGAAATTAAGCGCAAACTGCTTAAAAGTAGACAAAGCAATATAAACGCTGTACGAGCTATGCATGTCCCACCGACAAGAAATGCAGAACCAAACAATCTGGTGGGACCGCGACACGTGAAGGATTTTGGGTACACTACACATCACATTAGGGATAATTTTACAGTCACACCCATGTTGACGTCCCTTTCCGACCTTCGAAAGAAAAATGCAATACTCCACACTTTCCACTAGATGTCGGACTATTTGCACAGCATGTGATTCTAAGCAGATTCACAAGCATCAGAAACCATTTTATATAAAGATGGTCATTGGACAATAACTTCAACAGAGGTGGTGCTTTGTAAATCAGAATACTGCAGTGAAAGAAAACAGTAAAGTGCCTGAAAAATCCCAAACCACACTTGGTATACAGCACATTTTTGCAGGGAAGTAAATTATAGAAGCACTTTTAGTTAGTTTAGAAAAGCTTGTCCACAGACTTTAATGGGTGAAAGTCAGAAAACAGCTTCGCAGATATAGGTAGAAGTCAAGGACAAGTGAAGGTCCAAGGGTAACTGCTGATGAGGTGCCCTTCAGGCCAGTGACAATGGAGGACAACACCAGAGGAGATACAGATGGAGGTTCAATGACTAAAGGTCATTGGAAGGAGGATTTCCAAGCTCACTGAGGAATTGAAATGGTTAGGGAGAATTCTCATAAATGGCTGATTTCCCTTACCTAATGAGTCCCTCAGCAGCTTTGCTGGATTCCTATGGTTTATTTTTTTCACCTGGTTAGAGTGTGAGGCTTTTCCCCACTCTTACATGTGTTTTTCTGTGTGTATTTCTACTTTTTGTGTGATCTTGGGCAATGGAGCCTCACCTACTCCATAGCATCATTTTTTCATGTGCGTTACACAGCACCTTCAGTGCAGTGACAAAGGGTTGTCTTTGAGACTTCCCACTGACTCCATTTTTTGGAGCCGACTACTGTCCCCCAGAAAAGATAAAGTTGCCATTAACTTTATGTTAGTCACTTTAAAGCACAGATCCAGTACAGCCCATCTTACATGGAGTATTGGAAATGGTTAATTCTTATTCCTTTTTGTCTGTCTCTTGGAGCATAGTTTTGCTCCCTTTACACTAAGACTTGGCTGGTGGCAGTGGTATCTACCCTATTTTGTATACTGCGGTTATCTTAAATAACCATGGTATTGTTGTAGGCTATTATATTAACCTGAAACATAAACCCGCTTGACCATATATATTTTATTACGGTTCCGGCTGGTATTATTTGCCATTTCTTTTTGTAAATGTCCTTCTCGTGTTTTACTCTGCGCGCCAAACCAGGTTTGGTCCCTTTGTTCACCGTCTTTTCGCCGGCTTCTGCACAGAAGCCCTCCTTAAGGCGCCTGAAAGTCTGGGTCAGCAGGATGTGAGGGAGGGGTCTTAGGACACCTGCCATGGGTTCCCTTGGTAACCCAAGTCGCACTCCTATTTGATTGGCTGCGTGATTGACAGCCAGGCTGTATGAATGGGGGAAAACTGCATAAAAAGCAGGTCTCTGGAACTGGAATGGCAGAGTCGCCACTGGAACGAAAGAACCAACGAGGAGCTGATGGAAGAGGACCCCTACAGCGACTGAACCCCCCGATGAAGCCCTGTTGCAGGTCTGAATCTTCAGAATCGAGAGACAGAGAAGATCCTCCAGGAAACTTCTTCCCTTGAGCTGGTGGGACCAACCAGTTTGCCCAAACTGCAAGCCAGGATCCCCTCTGGTCGAATTCGCTGTACAGAGCTACAGTGGGCCGGATAGCCAGGAAAGTCAGACCCTGCTTGGGTTTTAAGGAGCGCACCTTTTATTTGTTGCTTTGCTCTGCTGCTGGTTTCTTCTCTGGGTAGTGCAGGTCCCTCCAGTCTTCCTACTTCTCGTCAGTCCGACAGTCGCTTCAGGAACCGTGAGCCTGCAGGAACTACTAGGAACGTCCGCCTCAGCTACAGCTTCCTCTCTGTTTTAAGGTACTGTGCAAATCCGGTTGTTCGTTTCGTTCAGCCGCAGTGAAAGTGTTTGAAATCTTTCTCCAAACCGAGGGCTTGCCCTGCTCTTCTCTTTGAACTAACTTTTCTGCCAACCAACCTCGCCCGGAATCCGTGGCACGAATGTTACCGCGAACTACCCTGAACTGTGTGATCTTGAGCAAAAGACTTGACCCATTGACTTTGGCCCTAAACCTTTTCTACCTGATTCTATCAGTGTAGTTCCTCTTGCTCAACTGGCCTGAGTACTTACCTGTTGGTGTGGTTCAATTTCTATTAACTTTGTCTTTCTCTCCCTTTTTAAAATTGCTGGAGTGCCATTTTGTTCCCACTTCATTTTGTAAGCTTAACTTGTCTGGAACCTATTGGGAGTTGTGTGGTGTATTAAGAGTGTGATTTTTAAACTGCTTAGAATAGTGTAATGTTATACAACTGAAGAGTGAAATAAATGTTTATTCTTTTACTTGAAAAACTTGCGTCAATGTTTGCCTGAATCATAGTAATTGCTGTCCTTTGTGTAACTATTTGATACTGCTCACTTACTCTTGAGATAAGTCTGACTGCTCAGCCACTGCTACCACTTTAACTGTGTAGTACAGGTTTGTACCAAAGGTGAATTTGTACTGTCACTTGTAGTCTTAATTGTGTGTGGTGTTCCCAAAGGGTATTGCATATAATTCTGCCTAAAAGAAATGAAGGAGTACCATAGGGACAGCCCTCTATGCATGGAAGGGCAGAACCAGTGACCATATCGAAGCCAGAAAATCTGCTGGATGTAGACCAGTCTACTGGATGAGGCTGAGGAGGTCCAGGAACTGTGGGTGTAGAGGTCGAATACCAGTTTGCACAGCTGGGTCCTCAGTCTTTGGAGATGGCTGGCTGAAGAAAACACTGTTGGTGACATTGATAGTGCAGTACACCGTATCCGGACATTTCACAGAAGCCATTTTTCCCCCCAATCAGTAAACCTTTTTTTCTTCGAATTTGGTTGGGTAAGTGGATACATTTTAAAACATAGATGGGGTAGGGTAAGTGGATAGGAAAAGGTAGTGTAATGTGGGGAGGGGCGGGTTCTCCCCACGCATAATAAAAAATAAAAAAAATAAAAGACAAAGATTTCACCTTTAGGTGAATTAAATTCGGTGAAATCACAGACATCCCATTACACAGTGCCAGGAGCTACTGTAGGAGTACACAGGACTGCAAGGACAGGGAATCCAACTGTCCACTGAGAGGTGTCAGAAATGAGAGGCGGACACAAAGTGGTAGTGTTTTCAATGTCACACATCGCTATTAAAAGAAAAGGGTTGGATAAAGACCTCCATGCCCCTATCCTAAAGAGACTTTACCTGCCTAGGGAACAAAAACTAAAGATATGTCTGTGTCGTGTCATCAAAATTATATAAACCGTCCTTATGTCCAAAACATATCAGACCCTCACACTAGAAATGAACTAAGACGTGTAAGGAAAAATTACTCTAAGGTTTAAACAAAAAGTGTTCAGATGAAAAACAAAATAAAATGATCTAACAAAAATGGTTTCTTCCAAGGAAATGTTTTTGCATCCAGAGGGTAGTTTTCCTTCCTCTGGATTATTTCAGGAAGGATGGAGAATGTCCTGCATCAAACAAGGTTTCCTTAATGAGGCAAGAATGTCACCTCCATACAACCATTTCTCAATGCTGGCAAAAGTGTCTCTTTTACGCAACTGCTTCAAAGATCCAGGTATACTCCCCCTGTCAGGAATTCCCTTCTGGGCTCTATAGATCTCCTGGTGTACTCTCCTACCAGGTATCTGTCCCCCCCAGAAGACTTACTGCCTGATCTATCCTAATTATCAGGACTTCTTTCAACTTTACTTCCCAGTTAGCACAGTTGTATTCCTGCACCGTCTATACTTCATGCACTTCTACTTGTACCAAGTTTCCCCATATGGATCTCTCACGTATGAAGACTTGTTCAAGTTCTGTCTCAACTTCTTCACAAGTATTCTCTTGCTCATGGCAATGCTTGCTTCAACTTTCCCTATATAAATGTCTCATATGGAGATTCGTGCACATTTGGTCTTTCAGCTTCTTCATTAACATTCATCTTCTTACAATAACGTTTGCTCTAGCTTTCCCCATATTGAAATCTCAGGCATGAGGAATTGTGCAAATTCTGCCCATTTCAATTGGTCGGTATTCAAAATACACACTTAATTGTTCATTTGCCTGTTGATTTGCCCCGGGGTTCCCCAATATCACTGTGCTAACTCACCGGTGTCTCATAGCGTCTCCAACCCACGGAACATTGCTGCATCAAAGTCTTAATTCGGGAAAAGTTCTCCCGGTTGGCAAATCCTCTTTCAGCTCTTCTGCCGGCCTCATGTTCACTCGATGGTAAAGTTGCTGCTCTTTGGCTTGACAGCTTCTCTGTGGCTGCCGGTTCCTTTGCAGCACTTCCCTGGAGATTGCCACGCCACCCTGGGTGTCTCACATTTCATATAAGAAGGACTGACAGACGGCAGCTCGCAAGCAACTGCCTCCTTCAACCCGGTTCACTCCAGCGTGTCCGTCTTTCTCTGCGGTTCTGCTTCCTGCTTTGCCGATCTGCTTCTGCTTCCTCAGCTTTTCGATTGAAAGTGAAAACCATCTTTAAATGTCCCACGCAGCTGATATGTCTTGCAACAACTAGATCGCGTGTTTAGCTTAGGGTATCTTTCAATCCATACCGACGATTCCTTCCTCTTTTCAGTAGATGAGGCGTTCTGGGAGTTTGAGTCCATAATATAAATAGGACCTCCAAAGTGATTTTGTTTGGGATTTGTATTTAGTACAAAACCATCAGAGATAGAAGAGGTTATGTGTGTGTCATGCATATAGGAGGTGCGAGTGGCTATTTGTTCAGAATGGCAGTATGCCATCAGCAGTTTGCATGTTCTAGTGGTGTCTTCAAAAAGGGTTGAGGGAGATATTATAAGTTACTCACCGTAGTGACTAACGTACTCTTAGTCCCCTTTCCTCCATACTGCATGGGCGCACCTTCCTAGGGACGGGAGACAACCTTTTTCACCAGAAAAAACCTTCTTCCCTTTAAATTTAGTGGCGTGCGGGGGTACAGCCCTGGGAGCATAAGCTACCCTGACTCTGCCCACCGGCGCCACACCTCAGTCCCCATTGACACGTCGACAATATTTAACATTGCCTAATGACACCAGTATTATTAGGGGACGAGTATGGTGGGACGTATGGAGGAAAGGGTACGAAGGCCTAAGTACGTTGGTCACTACAGTGAGTAACTTATAATTACGCTTACGTCCCGTCCTTTTTCCTCCTTACTGCATGGGCGATTACAACTGAATGTAGCCCCAGGATGAGAGGGGACCACCCTTAAGAAAAATTATTCCTTAGAACCACCTGTCCGAAAGCCGCGTCTGACTTAGAGCCAGCGTCCAAAAAGGCCAAAGGGGTGGCCCAGGTGGCCGCCCTGCTGATATGATCATTTATTTATATAGCGTGTATACACAATGTGTTTCAAAGTGCTTCAAGGCAAGGGAAGGAACAAGGGAAAATACAATAACATTTTTACAGGACATGAACAGTGAGGATGTGAAATTAACCATTGTACTCAGCCTGATGACATTTCAGATAGTGCAAGAGCAAAGACATAGATAAGGAAGGGAAGGGGAGAGTGGGAAGGAAATGGAAACAGACCGGCGACTACTGTACTAGGCCTAAAGAAATTTATGGTAGAGCCGGAGAAAAACAAAAAGGTGAGGGAGAGGGGTGCAGAAAGGGAGGGGAGGAACAAAACAAGCGACTATCGTACTAGGCCTGACGACATTTCAGATAGTGCTGGAGGGGGGTTTTGGCAAGTAAGGGGAGAAGGAGGAGACAGACAAGGTTGCTATCATACTAGGTCCATGGACAGTTCCGATAGAGAAAGTGCATAGAAGAAAGTAAAGGGAGGCAGGGAGGAGAAAGGAAAAGGGAGAAAGGGAGAGGAGGAGAGAACCGAGAGTAAGCAGTCAAAAAGAGTGGAGAAGCGAGAGGGGAGAGCGAATACAATTGCAGAAGTCAGTAGTAACACAAAGTTGCAAGCCAGGATACAAGAAGAAGATGGGAACAGCATGATTCAGGGCCACCAGGAGTACAAGATGCAAAGGAAGTCCAGCATGAGACTTGAGAAAGGGTGACGCACTGTGAATCAATAAAGTCCATAAAAGTCAAATCCAGCATTGGTCACAAGACGGTGATGGTGAAACCAGAATGTATCAGGAGAGACTCCTGCAGAAGTAGGCTGGGCAGGATGGGGGGAAGCAAGAAGGAAGAGGCAGGGCTAAGAAGGTAGGTGGTGCTTAGGCCAAGTGACCTAGATCCACTTGCACCTGCTCCCCATCTGCAAAGGAAAAGAGGCTGGAGGGCTCCTTAAGTAGGGAAAAAGAGCGGCAACCAGGAATGCACCAGGTGGGCGGGACTTGCTAAGTGGGGATAAAGATGATCAACTGCCACGGAACCTGCCGCTGCAATGCAATGGCCGTAGCCTTGGCCCTGACCGCGTGGGCGTGCATGTTAGCTGGAAGTGGCTTGTGCTGCCCCTCGTAGGCCTCCTTGATGGCCGAAATCATCCATCGTGCAATAGATGCCTTGGATGCCAGATACCCGGGCCTTGACCCCCGCAAAGGTGACAAACAGTGCATCCGACTTGCGGAAGCCCTAGATAGAATTTCAGAAGGCGTCTGACATCCAGACAGTGCAAAACACTGAGTCTCGGCAAAAAACATAGACAAGACTATTTCCTCATTTAGATGGAAAGGGAAGGGTACCTTAGGTAGGAATGCATCGTGTGTCCGCAGGACTACCTTATCCTTATGAAAGGTAGTATAGAGCTCCGAGGCCACCAGAGCCAGTATCTCGCTGACTCTGCGAGCAGAGGTGAGCCCCCACCAACAGAGCTGTCTTAATGGTGACCAGTCTGATGTCCGCGGACACCATTGGCTCGAACGGCTTGTGCGCCAAGGTGCCCAACACTACATCGAGGTCCCACACAGGGTGTGGTCTTTTGATGGGCGGGTTGAGTCTGGCGAGGCCCGTCAAATCTCTTCTATCGTGTTGGAGGAGATGATCTCCTCCTCCGAATTTCTGTAGGCTCCCATGACCGCCAAATATGTGCGAGCGAGGTGCGCAAAGAAGGAGAGCACGTCGTCCAATATGCACGTAAGGGGGGGCGGGGGTCGATCTCCCTAGAGTCCGCACAGTGACAGAGCCTAGTCCATTTACTCTTGTATTGGCTCCTGGTAGCCTTGCTCCTGGTACCCTGAATGATCTCTAGGTTAGCCTGTGATAGGCTAAGGTGCTTCAGCGTAACCTGCTCAGGAACCACGCCGCTAGGGCTAATTTCTGTGGCGCAGGTCTATGACCCTGCCCCCCTGTTGCGCCAACAGATGAGCTGGACCCAATGGAAGGTGAATGGGTGGTCTGTCCTATAGGCTGAGAAGCTCCGAGAACCACAGTCTCGCTGGCCACCACGGATCTATCAGAATGCAAATCACCCTGTGGCCCAGGGGGGTGGGTGGGAAGGCATATGCGGTCATGCCTTTCCACTGTATCTAGAATGCGTCGCCCAGGGAGCCGGGGCCCTGTCCCTGCCAGGACGCAAACTGATGGCACTTCTTGTTGTCCCAGGAGGCAAAAAGATCCACCCGAGGCTGCCCTCATCTGCTGAAGATCTCCAGCAGCACCTGGTCGTTCAGTTGCCACTCGTAATTGTCGGCCCCCAGTCTGCTGAGCCTGTCCGCTTCCAGGTTGGACTCCCCCGGAAGGTGGATGGCCGTCAGGTAGATGTTCTCGAGGGCCCATTCCCACATGCTGATCGCTAGGCTGCATAGTGGAGCAGACCTGGTCCCACTCTGCTTGGTGATATAGTACATGATGTTGGAGTTGTCCGTCTGGATGAGGAAGACCTTGCCCCCAACGAGCGGTAGGAAAGCTTTGAGCGCTAGCCAGATGGCCTTTAGCTCCAGGCCGTTGATATGGGATTCCTGCTTCTGCCAGGTCCAGACCCCATGGACGCTGTGGCTGTCCAGAGTGTCACCCCAGCCTTCGAGCAAGGAGTCCATCGTAATCGTGACCTGCAGAGCCGGCTGCCGGAAGGGCTTGCCCGTCCGTAGGTTGCAGTCCTGGATCACAATTTGACGTCCGAGTTGAGAGAAGGAGGAATGCTGACCAGCTCCGTTTGGGAGCCCCACTCCTGATTCCAAGATGCTGCAAAGTGCAGCTGTAATCTCCTCATCCTGAGTCTCGTGTGGGGTACGGCCAGTAGGACCGCTGCCATGAGACCTAACAGATGCTGGTACCACCAGGCCAAAGTTACTTGTCGAGTGAGTGAGTAGTGGCTCTCTTGATGGTCGCGATCTTGTCCTCCGAGGGGAAACACTCTAGGAGCTCATGTCCCATATGAGGCCCAGGAAAGTCAGTCTCTGCGCAGGCTGCAGCTGAGACTTCCTGAGGTTGAGCGAACATCCCAGATCGTGGTGTGTGCTCATAAGGGCGGAGGAAGTGTGGTGCACCGCCTCTGGATATTGGGCCCTGACAAGCCAGTCATCCAGGTACGGGTAGAGATGGTGGCCCTCAGGAGGGCTGCCACTGCATTCATGAGTCGGGTAAACACCCTGGGAGCCGAGTTGAGGCCGAAGGGTAGCACCTTGATTTGGAAATGGAAGCCCATGATTCTGAACCGCAGGAAGGAACGATGCGGTTGCCTAATAGGGACGTGTAGATACGAGTCCTTCAGATCCAGGGAGCACATCCTGTCTCCCCTGCACAATGTCTCTGCAATGAGTGCTGGCAAAACCATCTTGAATTTTTGAAGAGTTGGGGAGAGGTTGAGGGTGGAAAGGTCCAACAACTCTCCAGCCAGCCTGGTTCGTCTTCTGTATGGCGAAAATCCTGGAATTGAGACCCAATCCTCGCTGGGAGGCTGGGACTTCTTCCACTGCCTGGCTCTCGACGAGAGACTGAATCTCCACCAACAGAGTTGCTGTCCCAATCTGTGGGAGTGGAGGGGAGAGGAGAGGAAGGATCAGTAAGCTGTACCCTGTGGATACTACAGAGGATCCAGGGGTCTGCGAAATACTGACACCAGAACTGTGTGTGAAGGGCAAGCCTGCCCCCCACCGGAGACACGTCGAGCCGAAGGGGCGCGTCATGCCTTCTTTCCCTCTGAGGCTGTTGCGGAGGAGGGGGGGGGCTGGAAAAAGCCCTTAGCCCCCCATTGCAGAGACAACACTGGCGCAAACAACAAATGGTCAGGCTGCCTGGACCTCCGCTCTTGGAAGCCGCAGAACCCTCCAAACGTCCGCTCCCTTGTCAGGGCGTTGATGTGACTGGGTGTATGCCTTGGGCGTGGCCTTCGCAAGGATAAATACTTCGCAGTTTGCTTACAGTTTTTCGAGCTGCATGCCACGTGCCAAGGTCGTGTGGTGCTTGGCTCACTGGGCCCAGCCTCCTCCAGCAATCTTGACGGTGGAGCACGAGACCTGCCCTGCACCTCAGGCTGAGGCCTGGTAGGAGTATCGCCCTCGGCAAAATCGCCGGTAGTGCTGTGTGTAGGCACCCCCTCGGCCATGATCCCGGTACAAGGTCTTAGCCCCTCGGGTGTACACCCGGTAAAAGAACCTTCTGGTCCCTCAGCACCGTCTTTGGGAGAGTCTATGGACCCCTCGGCCTGGCAGTCTGTAGCTGAATTAGCCTCCATACACATGCTGGTATGAGAACCTAAGGGGTTCCTCCCACTCAGGCGTTTCCTTGGAAAAGTGGCGCCCTTGCGGGGTGCGCTGGAAAAGAGCTACCCTACCTTGGGCCTTGATCAATGCTTGACAAAGTCCTTCAGGTCCTCTGGAGGCCACCTCTCGAAGAGCTCCTTCCACCTAGCCAGTCTATTCGTCAGGGCACGCGAAGAGAGTGCGTCACACACGGTACAACCTCGCCATCTGTAAACAGGACCAAGGCAGCAGAGGCAAAGAGCGTGGTGATCTGATGTAGGCTGGACACCTGCTGAAGCCCGCTGAAGTCGACAAGCGCCGTGGATGAACCTGGCGCCAGAGGACAGAGTACCTGATTGACAAAAGAAGACAAAAAAGCAGAAGAAATTATCCGGGGAAGAGCGTGTGGTATAACATGGCTGAAGCCAAACCCAGCAGCACTGGTGAAATTCGCCAGTTCCCGTCCACGCAGAAAAGAGGACTGAGGGGTAGCGCCAGTGGGCGGAGTCAGGGCAGCGCAAGCTCCCAGGGCAGCACCCTAGCGTGCCTCTAAATTTAAAGAAGACGTTTTTTTCTGTTGAAAAAGGTTCTGTCTCCGGCCCCTAGGAAGAGACACCCATGCAGTATGGAGGAAAGGGGACAGGACGCAAGTAAAATACTGCACTTCTTCCAAAGGAGTAATCACCTCCTCCCAGTAGTCCTTTCCCACATGATCCTCCCTCAGAATACCACCCCTAGGATCAGGTAGCGGTTGCCGTCCCCATGCCATGTGGGAGGAACTCATCACCGGGGAATCAGTGATGACCCCACAGGATTCATCACACCACCCACAGATCAGGAGGAGGAAGAGCCTGAAGCAGGATTCCACTGGATGACAGAAAAGCAGCACGCTTTGCCTCGGCATGGTCAGCAGTCAAACACAGCTGTAGCAAGAAGTCTGAAGCGACAACCCCTTCAGCTACTCGGGATGCAGTTCCAAGTAGGTCCTGTTGAACAGCTTGCGATTCCCATAGATACGAGTCTTTACATACACACAGGGGTGATTGGGGATAGCCCCACATTGGAACCCATGAACTCAAACCAATCTCTAATACTTGTTTCAATCAGGTCTTCAGAAAGGTAACGCAAGGATTTGCTTTAATAGGACACACCTATACTTTTTTTAAACTTTCCCTATGTGGTACCTCCCACTCTGTTTTTGTTTCTTTGAGCCTTGAAGTGTCTTGTCGTCAAGTTAGTTAGAAATCTTTGCTAAGTCAGATATAAGAGATGGACAAGAGGACAAATAAATAAATGTTTTATTTTAGAAAGAAAACAAGACCTCCTTTAAAGCCCTACCCTCTAAGATGATTTCCCTAATTTAAAAAAATAAAAAAACAGTTGCCCCTCAGGAGGCCTTTCAAATAAACTCAGTCCTCTGTCAAAATGCCCTACCACCATGAAAAGAAAAAAAGACAATCCAAGTTCTGACTTCGAATAGGATTACACTCGCAAATCAGTGGTGTCTGGTTTCGGACCCCAACCAAAGAGTACTCAGGTCTTTTCCAGGTCTTGGTCTGGTAGATCCAATAAAAAAAAGTATCTCTCAATGTACTTTCGGCAATAATACGGCTTTATCAGCTCGTCTGAACAGTTTCTTGTGAGTCCCCTTTTCAGGAATGCATTAAACAGAACAGGTTTCTCGGATTTGTATTCGTCGATATTCACAAACCACAACTTTCTCCTTATCCCTGTTCAGATATCTCTACTTTCAGCCTCTGGTAGGCTACAAACTTCCTTAGCCCAAATTTGGTTGCTGCTTGGGTTGTGATTTGTTTCTACTCCTCTTGAGGTCTTTGGATTATCAGCCCAGTGTGGGGTACGGGCCTGCTCAGCATTGTTTTCATTGAGGTTTAATTTACCCCACTTCTGGGGTCTTCAGGTTATCAGGTACAGGCCTGCTTAACCTCGAGTGTGCTATGATTTTTCTCACAGCCACCTGGCGTCTTCTGATTATCAGCCCGGTGTAGGCTACGGCTTGCTCAGCCCTGCTTTGGTTGCAGTTTCTTTCAACCCCTTCAGCGGCCCTTGGATTATCAGCCCGCGTTCTCGTCCTGGCTCTGGACTAAGCGGAACGCTTATTTGCGTCGGTTCTTCTCTTCGGTGATGGAGAAGCAGGACGTCTGTACGTCTAGTCACTTGGTCTTGCTTCAACTTTCAGCAGTTCTGGGCTCATCAGCATTTCCACCTTTGTCGAAGCACAATCATTGTGTGGACTGCCTTGGGTCTCCACCCAACACGCTGAACGTGTGGCTCTTCGATTCTACTATACCTGCGAGAGATAGACTCCCTTCCTCTGGGTAGCTGGGCAAGCCAGAGTTACTCGTGCTCCGGCTGACTCTCTTGTATTCTTGATGAAGAGGTGCATTTAGGTCCCTTCCTGGAATTTAAGGGAAGAGTCCTTTGGTTCAGAGTTTCACAAAGAGGCGGCAACAAATCTAGTCCAAAAGGGGGTTGCTCCACCCCGAACCTCCCCCGCTCCAGGAGAAGGGACAAATTCCATGTATTCTATCCCCTATCACAAAAAGTAAAAATATAAAATGGTAACTTTTCAATATTTAGACCATTACCATGGCTTAGCCCCAAGACAGATTGAGAAATAAAGCACTCAGGTTTACACTTGTGGTTCCACTAACATACATAAGAGAAAGCATTGTCCATTTCATGTTACAAATAAAACACTTTACATTGGCCATGGGGCAATGCTAGTTTTCTGCTAATCAACTAACCACACTTCTCTTTAACCACAAAGCAAGAATAAGGTTCTTACTTACTTCGTTTTCATACTGAATTTCAAGCATTGCTCTTGAACTTCCAAGATCCTGCATTACTGATTCTGCCTGCTTCAGCAGCTCTTCTCGATTCACAGTGCGCTATTTTGACAAAACAAAGAGCTCAAATTTCAAGTTAATTCACCAAACTACCACTACTTTTTCTTTATTTGCAAAGTAGACCATAGTTCAACATCTGACAATTGATTGTCAAAGTAACCTTAGAGGACAGTTTACCCCAAGAAATATTTAAAATGTAAAAAGAACACTTAAATTGAAGACTGCTTAGTAAATGCATACAATTGAACAGAAAATATACTGATCAACGCTAGACATACCAGTGTTATTTCCTTTAAAAAAAGGCTATCGTAGACACTTGAAACCTGACGATGCAAATCACAGGTGGTAAATATGAAGTCGACCTCAAAGCAATAGTTTTCCCTGTGCTCGGAACAATCAATGAACAGACATAAATTGTGAGTATTTTGTAATGAGGGGCATGTGGAAGGGTAATGAGGAATCTGTGGGAGAAAGTCCCAATTCATCAGGAAAATCTTTACCAAATGGGAACATTTAGTTATTTTAATGGATTCTTCACTAGCACAGATTCATCATTTTAGGACATGGGTCCTAACTTGTGGCACGCAAGATGTTCTGGACTAAGAATCCCATGATCTCACATGATTGACTAAGCTGTCTTGGGTCAATGGGAGCTCAACACTCCCGTCTGAAAAGATTCCAAAAGCAGTACAGAACATGGTGGAGGAAGGAGCGCGACAAATCATCAACTAAACCAGGAAACTAGCGCATCGCACAAATAAAGCAGACGAACCAACCCGATAAAGAATATAGGAGATTATGCTTACTGAACATGTACAATGGATGTTGATGTCTGACACGTATACCCTTCTGTACTGCAGAGACAGTGGACATGCATCCGACTGAACAAGCCTAGATTAGTCAACCCTCTCAAAAATAGGGTATAGTAAAGAAGGATCTCTGTATAGGGGTTATCTAAATATTACAATACTGGCCACGTAGCATTTAAAAGTGCCAATGTGAAAGTCACCTGGGCCAAGTAAAAGCAGACAAGACCGGAAGAGGATGGACAGGACAAAATAGTCTAACCCTTCAAAAGCCACTAGTCGGAGAACCTGCAGGTGTAGATAGACTTATTAGCCAGCCTTCTGCCTGAAAGGCGCAACCATCTGAATCACATCAGGCAGGTCCCACTATTTTTCCCTCAGCCTTTCAACAGCTAAGCATGAAGGATGAGACTGCTTAGGCTCAGATGGAGGATACCTTCTGGCTAACATAGCATGTCCTTGGACAGGGAGGCTCCAGGGCTGACCAAAAGACACACCCAGAAGTTCTGGGTACCAGGTCCTCCCAGCCTAGACAGGAGTGATCAAAAGGAGTGTAGGTCAAAACCGCCTCACTCTCTTGAGGACCAGCGCGATAAGATTGAGAGATTACATAGACGAGACGAAGGTTCTACTCTACAATCAAGGTATCTGCTGGAGCTCCCTGTGGAGGGAATTCTTTGGAGACGAACGTTCAATTTCAGCTGATAAGGGAGCAAATGCATTCATACCCGAGAGGCCGGCTAAAAGGATAAGATCTCATCCAGGACTGCTTTAGACAGTTCCCCAATTGTGGAAAACGGAATGCCTGCTCAGAGTGTTGCAACAATGCTCTCTTGTCAAGGCCAGATGGCCTGACTGCAGTGATCTAATTCTCCAGAGCATAGAACTACAGTTGCATTAACTCCCAGAAAAGAGGCAGCGACTGAACACCAGATCTCATTGTGGTAACGCATGGTAACTTTTTTGCCGATGAAAATTGGGGGTAATCTGCCCCACATGGAGAGAAACGCCACCACAGCCAGCCAGATGGCGCGCAGCTCCAGCAGGTTGTATGTGCTTCCTGGACACCACGGGGACACACCGACTGCTCACCCTTACGTTCTTGTGACCTCAGTCCTTCGAACGAGGTATTGCGACTACTATCAACCGAGATCAAAGGAGGACCTGTATGTTGCCCGCAAAATGCCTATCATGTAGCCCTTGAACTGAGATCACTGACAGCAAAGCAGTCATGGGAGCGACCTAATGCGCACCAGACCTCTAGCACTAGAAAAACATGCTCTCTTTATCCCACCAAATGGCGGCCGCTCCTCTGAATGACAACCTTTTTTGGCAGTTCCAGTGTGGCCTACAAAGGGGTTGGGGGGGGGGGGGGTTTGTGCCATTAGGGAAGGTGGGGGAGGGGTGGTCAGAGGGGTTTCATGCTTAACCAGCTCTTTGAAACCTTCTGATCCCTTCGGGGTGAGGAAGAGGGGGACTGACTGGCCCGATGATCAACCAGAGAAAGGGGAGAGGAATAATTCCCAGGAAACAGGAAGTTGGGGGTGTTTGGGTGACGACACAGCAGGTGACAGTCCAAGAGACCAGCAGGAGGAAAGACAGTGGAGATGAACGTGGATGCCAATTTTGGAGCAGTTGAAGCATTGGTTGGTTGATGAATGTAAGTGGTACTGCGCTGCAAGTGTGCATTGAAGACTAGCAAGTATGGTTAGAAGAGGGAGTGATGTGAATGAATGCAAGAGTGAAAGAATGGTGTTCGAAAAGAAGGTGGGGGCATTGTAGTTGTAGTGTGAAGGCGGGAGAAGTAACATCAAAGGGTGGAGGCAATAAGAGGAGGAGAGGGAGAGACAGAGCAGGCGAGATGCAGGGAGTAGAAGGAGTGAAGATGGGAGGAGTTGGGGTATGAGAGTAAAGAGGGGAGAGTAGGGCATAGTGTGTTAGGGAGAATTCTCATTTCTGTGCTAATTCCCTTCAACCTTAGAGACCCCCAGCTCTTTTGCTGGACTTTAGCCCTAGAGTGAGGGAGACCTTTTTCTCACTCTCTCATGGGTTTTGACCAGATTTGGATTATGCGTTTCCTCTATTTTTGGAGTCTGACAAACTACATAGGCATCTAACTTTTGTATGGTGACACACAGCACCTTCAGTGCAGTGTCACAGAAAAGTCCTTTAGATTTCTCAGAAGGCTTAAATACCTTTTCTTGTGGGAACTACTGTTCCCAAGAATAGTAAAGTGAAAGTGACTTTACTTACTTTTTCTCGTTGTATGTCCAACACACACCATCTTTTGTGGAGTGTTGGGGGGTTACCTAGTATCCCTGTATCCTACATTCCCATGTAACATTTTTTGTGTTACCCTCACTACTTTAAATGGCTGGTGACAATGGTTTAATTTTCCTACCATTGTGCTTTTCAACCGCAGGCTGAATCCTCAGGTGCAGTACAGCGCCCATGGGTGACCATTTCTGTCAAAGTGGCCCTGGTCGTCTTTTTTCATCATTTTCTGTTTGTGAGGTCTTTCTTGGGTTTTACGCTGTGCGTTGAGCCCCGTTTGAGCCCTTTGACGGACTTCAGGCAGAAAGCCTGCCTCTGGCCAATCGTATTGGCACCCTGCTGTGTGACTGACCGCCTAGGCTGTGCATGAATGGGAGAAACCTGCTTAAAAGGCGAGGGTTTAGGGACTAGAGGCAGAGTCGACCACTGAGAGAAACGCCTGTCAAAGACACTGTGAACAAAGCTTGCTGCATTCTTCTTAGGCAGAACCCTGTGCAGTGCCCTTAGGGACCACTACACACAATTAAGACTACAGGTGGCAATACAAGTTTTACCTTTGGTACAAGCCTGTACTACTATGTTAAAGTGGTAGCAGTAGCGGAGTAGCCAGGCTTATCTCAAGATTATATGAGCAGTAGCAGAGATTACACAAAGGGACCACAATTACTGCGACTCAAGCAAACACTGACTCAAGGTTTCAGGTAAAAAATATAAGTACATTTATTTTTAAACCATTTGTTATAAACACAACACTTCTATTAATTCAAAAAGCACACGTAAGGGAATAATTTCTTACCTGTAACTCCATTTCTCCAGCATTGGTATCTTTCATGGATTCACATGCTTAGAATATTCCCAGTCGACAGACTGGGAACCCTTCGTACGCCTATAAAGCCATTTCCCATAGGAAAACGTTCGACACTTGTGTCCTATCTACGTCGTTTTGGGCCCGCGCACGCATGCCCCACTAGGATATAGCGGTATAAATGCCCCGCCCCCGCGGCTCCCTTCAGATTTCGACCCCTCCAAAGCAGAATGGGGTGAAACCTAGATATACCAGACGATTGCATTCCGGGGAGGCCGGCGGGCGCACCTGAATCCATGAAAGATACCAATGCTGGAGAAAAGGAGTTACAGTTAAGAAACTATTCCCTTCTCCAGCATTGGATCTTTCATGGATTCACATGCTTAGAAAAGAATGCACAGCAGTGATCCTGAAAAAGAGGAGGCGTGAATGCAATCCGGCACCCTCCCAAGCATATGTATAGCGAACCACGCTTACGTAGGATGCCAATTTAAAATGCGCAACAGTACATGCACAGATCAATACCTATATACACATATATAAATATACATCCATATATACATATGTCAAAATAAGCACAGACCCTTCTTCAAAAGGGCTTACCTAATTGAAACAGATGGCGCAAGACTGCTCTTCCCATTTGTATTTCATCCGCATGCTGCCGTTCGAGGCAGTAGTGGTGGGTAAATATGTAAGGCACTGACAATGCCGCCGCCTGGCAAATGTCTTAGCGGGATTCCTGCCCACAACGCCGTCGACAACGAAGTTGCCCTTGTGGAATGAGCTCTCGGACGCCCTTGTAGCGGTTTTCCCGCTTTTGAATGACAGAAGGCAATCGTCGACGAGACCCATCGGGCCAGTCCCTGCTTTGAAATTGCTTTTCCTTTTGCCGAAGTACCATATGCAACGAAGAGTTGTTGCGTAGATCTAAGTTGCTGAGTCCGATGAAGGTAAAATTTTAGAGCTCTCTTGACATCCAAGGTATGTAGGACTTTTTCCGCAGCCGATGAGGGGGTCGTGAAAAAGGTGGGCAGGACAATGGATGAGTGCTTACGATAAGCCGTAGGAACTTTTGGAATGAAACGAAGATTCGTTGACAGAACCACTTTGTCCTTCAAAAACCTTAGGTACGGAGGGTCTATGACCAACGCTTGCAACTCTCAGATCCGCCTAGCTGATTTTATAGCTATTAGAAAGGCCACTTTCCATGACAAGAACTTCATCGACGATGTGGCCATTGGTTCAAAGGGTGGTTTCATTAACCCTTCTAGCACCATATTAAGGCTCCACTTTGGTGGAAAACGTTTAACCGGAAGGAACGTTCGGAACAAACCCCTCATGAAGTGTTTCACCAACCTGTCAATAAACAAGGGAGACGACTTCCTTCTCCTCGTGAACCTAGAGATGGCCGCCAGGTGTACCTTTATTGATGAAAAAGATAATCCGCTCTTTGCTAGGTGTAGCAGATACGGCAGAAGCTGTTCCGGAGTGACCCTTGGAGGTTGCACTCCCGTCTGTCCTTGACACCACGTACAGAACCTTCTCCACTTACCCTTGTACGACTTGTTGGTGGAAGGGGCTTGCGCTGCTTGCAGGATCCTTCGACAGTCCGACGAAATGCTCAAGGCATCAAATTCTGAAAAGTCAGGAGCCAAGCTGTGAGATTGAGACTGTCTCGATTGTGATGCCACACTGTTCCCTCGTCCCGGGACAGGAGATTGGGAACCTTCGGGAACGTTATTGGTTGATCCACTGACAGGTGAAGCAGTTCGGAAAACCACGGCTGCCTCGGCCAACACGGTGCCACTAGGATGACCTGGCACCTGTACCTGCGTATCCACTGCAGAGTTCTCCGTATCAGAGGGAACGGATGGAAGGCGTAGAGGAATTGTCCGTCCACGGAAAGGAGAACGCTTCCCCCAGAGAGCCTTCCTGTGGCCACCTGCTGGCATACATTTCGCACTTCTTGTTCCTCTTCGTAGCGAAGAGATCCAGCGGAGGCCGTCCCCATTTCTCGAAGACCTTCGACAACTGAACGCTGTCCATCTCCCATTCGTGAATTTGGTCCATATTTCTGCTGAGTGAGTCCGCTTGCTCGTTCCGTACACCCCGGAAGATGATGAGCTACAATGGATATATCTGTTACGCTCACCTGGCTCCCACAGAGGCGTCGATCTGGCCTGGACTGCTGCGGTCTCCACCAATGTGACGCGTAGGGCCGAGATGACGGACTGGACTGGCCCACCTAGCTTCGTTTGCTTGGCCCTTAGGAATATTCTTCTGCAAGTGGAGAAAGGGAATTAACCACCCGTGGAGTCGGGCGTAAATCCCCCCCACCCCGCTGTTCTCCCCACTGATCACCTTGGATGTTCCCTCTTATAGTCTCACCTGATGATTTGAAAAGATGAGCTCTCCATCCTGCATTGAGCGCAGGGGCGCGTAGATAACCAGTTGCTTCACTTGCTCGAAAGAATTGGTGAGTTCCAGGACAACATTGACTCTGATTTTCCCGGCAAGACGCCTTAAGTATGTAGTTCGTAAGAGTTCAAATGCCTGACTTTCACTCTTGTCCGATTCCTTGCAGGTTGCAGCTTGACCCTACTGAAGAGTTCCTCGTGGCAACCGGTAATGTTCTGGTAAGGATTTGTATTATCCAACACAGTTCGATAAAATAATGTCCATATGTAACCTGTTGCTTTCTCCCTTATTCAGGCGCTGCAATAAAGTATGAAGTCTCGGGGAATAATGCCTCCGTCGCTAAAATCAGGTAAGTCTTTTGTGGTGAGGAGGGTTCCCCTTGTTAGTCCCTTGTTTCACCTTGCTGTCCTTTTGTTTCCCCTTAGGGGTCGGGGTTCGGCTAGGATGCAGTGGAAGCTGCGCCGACACGTGAAGAAGAAGAATAATACCTCCGGTGGTAAAATCAGGTAAGTCTATGGGGGGTATTCCTCTGTGTATTCCCTTGGCTCACCTTGCTGTTCTTGTCTTCTCCTTAGTGCCGGAGTGCGGCGGTAACATGCAGGAGGATGCAGTGAAATGTGAAGATGCTGCGAAGGCCGGCGAGTTCAGCGCGGCGCTGCTGCAGGCGAGGTGACGTGTATAAAATAACTTCTTTCTTCAGCTCGAAGGCGCGATGGATCGGGAATTCAGGTAAGGATCAAAGGTATTGCTCTTGTTCTAACCTTTTCCCCTTCTTTCTCCCTTTTTCTAGGAGCTCCAAACTCGAGGCGGGCGTGGCAGAAGACTGGATGCAGACTTGCAGGCACGGTGAGCATTACGCTGCTGGATGCAGAATAACGCGAAGCGTGTGCTGCTCTTCGGGTGTGGTTTAAATAGCACCAAAGTAGTCCCAGGTAAGTATTCCTCCCCAGCCCCACCCGAGTAAAAAAAATAGTCCCTAGGTAAAATAGTCCCTTCCAAGCCTCGTTTGGCTTGGAGCTCTTGCAGCATGGTCTGCATCAGGTAAGTTCTCAGCAGGGTCTGCATCAGGTAAGTTTTAATCTATGAGCCTGGCGCTCATGGCGCCAGGACTGACTCTCCATATGAGCCTGGCCCCATAGGCACCAGGACTGCACCCAAATAGCCCCTAGCGGGGGTTGTTGGGCTTGCATGGGGTAACTTGATGCCTGCTTCCGGGGTTGCTGGACTTGGTCTGGGTCCCCGGGGGTAGGCATCATGACAATATCGTGTTTCAGAGCCCAATGCCACACCTTCTGAGCCTCGGTGGAAAGGGTTCTGGATCGCGTCCCCCCTTGCTTCCTCAAGTAAAACATCGCTGTCGTGTTGTCTGTCAATATTCTCACTATAGACCTTCTGATGTGCGTCAGGAACGACTTCAGGGCCCAGCGCACTGCTCTCAGTTCCAGAACGTTGATGTGCAGGAGAGATTCCCTCCGAGACCAACAACCTTGCGTTTGTAGAGTGCCCATGTGTGCTCCCCAGCCTGTCAGGGACGCGTCCGTCACTATGGTTAGCCGAAACTCCGGCGCCTGTAGGGAAACCCCTCTGGATAGATTCTGGAAGCTCTGCCACCACTGAAGAGCTCGTAGGAGCTCGTCGTCGTCGACGGTCAGTTTGTCCGACCAGAGCCCTTGGGCCTGCGTCCACCAGTCCGCCAGAAACTCTTGCACCGGCCTCATGAACAGGCAGCAGTTGCTCACCAGAGGAATGCAGGACGCCATAGCGCCCAGAATTGACATACATTTTCTCACTGACAGTCTGGTATTGATTTTCAGCTGACCTGCCAATCGATTGAGTTTGGTGATTCTGTCGAGGGATGGCTTCACTAACCCTGTCTGGGTCTCGAACTGTGCGCCCAGGAACACCAAGCTTCTCGATGGCGTTAACAAGGATTTCTCCAAGTTTACCGCAAACCCCAGCCGTTGTAAGAGGTGCATGGTGGCCTGCAAACTTGTGTGAGTCGACATAGGGGAGGACCCCCTCACCAACCAGTCGTCGAGATACGGGTATACATGATGGCCTTGCTTTCTCAACCAGGCTGCCACCGGGGCCAAACATTTTGTGAACGTTCTGGGAGAGGATTTCAGCCCAAAAGGAAGTACTGTGAACTGGTAGAGAGTACGCCCTACCACAAACCTTAGGAACTTTTTGTGTCGCCGACACATCAGTATGTGGAAGTACGCGTCCTGCAGGTCCAGAGAGCCCAGAAAGTCCCCTTCTTGAACTGACCGGATCACTTCTTGGAGCGTGAGCATCTTGAATTTTAGGCTTTTCAAAGATTTGTTTAGATCGCGCAGGTCTAGAATAGGACGCCACTTTCCGTTTGGTTTTTTCACCACAAAGTATCGGGAATAAACCCCTTGACCCCTCTGTGACGACGGAACCAATTCTATAGCACCTTTTTGTAGCATAAGTACTACTTCCTGCTGCAACACGCTCAGATGGGGTTGAGCTACAAACGCCGGTGAAACGTGCGGAGGGTTGCTTTTGAATTGCAGGGAATGTCCGTATCTTACAGTGTCCAACACCCATTGATCTGTTATTTGCTCCCATTCGTTGATGTAGCATGATACCCTGCCTCCCAGAACGTTTCGATGCCTGTCATTGCTGGTCCTTGGTCTGCTTATCCCTCCTCGACGACGAGTAACCTGTTCTCTTCTTGGGGGCCTGGTAGTCCCGGCGTTCTTTTGCCGCTTGAGAAGCCCATCTGTATCCCTGGGAGGGGCATGCTGGCCTACTGAAGGATCTGTCTCTCGATGCCGAGAATCTGGAATTTCCTGATGCTCCCCTGAAGAGACGAAAAGGCCGGAAACTTCGACCACTTTGGCAGGCCCCCAAGGAACGCGCCGTGTCAGAGTCCTCTTTCATGCCCTTCAGGGCCTCGTCCACCTTTTCGCCGAACAGAAGGTCTCCCTCAAAAGGCATATCCAGCACCTTGCATTGCACCTCTGGTCGGAAGTTGGTGCATTTCATCCATGCCTGCCTTCCGAGAACCACATCGTTATTCACCTGCTTAAACCCCAATTCCGCGAGGTCCACTGCAATGTTTATGCCATGATTGGAGGCCTCTTCACCTTCCCTGACCAATAACATCGGCGCCTTACGATGTTCTTCCGGAAGATGCTCCAGGAGCAAGTCGGTGCCACATCTCCCTGTCGTATCTGGCTACTATGGCCAGAGAATTGGCTGCTTTCACTGTGGTAGCACCTACCGACAGCACTTTTTTGCCAAAAGCATCCTGTCTTCTGGCATCACTTTCTGGGGGGGTCGTGCGCTTGTGCTGGGCCCTCGCCTTTCTCGCCACTGCTGCCGACACCACTGAGTCAGGAGTTGGTTGGGAGGAGAGATACTTGGGGGTAGCCTCTGGAGCCTTAAAATATTTCTCCAGACAACCTTTTATCGCTGGTTCAGAGAAAGGGTGGCGCATGGTCTGTAACCCCTCCTGCCACACATGATCCAGGATGGGTACTGAAAACACTGACCATCTCCCCTTTCTGTACAAGCCTTGGCCATCATGGTGTGAAATGACCCAATGTCGTCCGGCTGAGCCGGGCTTCTCGGGGTTTCTAATTCTGCTTCGGACTCCCAGGTTGGATCCCTGGAGGGGGAAAGCCAGACATCCGTTGAGGCTCTACTGTCCGAGTCCAAATCCATCAGCTCTCCTTCCTTGTGGCGTGGAGCCGAGAGGTCTCCACCCGCTGGCAATGCCGTGGGGGTTGACGGAGGTGGCTGACGAGACGGGCCCGGGTTGTCGATGGCCGACCTAGCCGGAGTTGCTTGAGTTAGTCTGTCGTCCAGTGTCTTCAGCAACGTTTGCAACGTGGATTAGACCTCCAGCGACAAGAGTGACTGCGGATTGAGCAGAGGGGTAGACCCCGGAATGCTCCCGGAGAGGGGCCTGGTAATCCCTCGTAACCCAAGGTCTGCAGGGCCAGCTACTCTCACATCCTCATCTCCCGAAGACACAGACAAGGCCTCTTGCTGCAGTAGTGTCTCCGGCAAAACTGTCGTACACCTCTGGTCGCCAGGCCTCTTGCGGGATCTCCGTCGACGAAGCAACAGCTGGCCCCGTCGTCGACGTCGTTACTGTCTGCGGTCCAAGAACGGTTGAGACCAATTGTGTCAGTGGCAGAGAAGTGGTCGACGACTGCCCTGCCGTCGACGACGGTGGTGGTGGTCGTGCAGGTGCTTGAGGCGTTCCTGCCTTTTCCGAACTCGACCTGCGCTTCTCTGCATCTCGACTCGAGGTCGATCTATGATGATCGCCCAAGGAGGATTTAGATTTTTCTTTTCTCTCTTTCTTCGTTGACGAGGAGGATGACGAGGCTTTCTTCGACGAAGACTCCTTAGAATGGCTTCTCGATGATTCCTTCTCCGCCGGTCGTAATTTCTTCACCGCGGGTTCCGACGATGTCTAGCAGCGCGGGGCCCCTGAAGATTTTGACACTGAAGCCATGCTGCGCGTGGAGCCCACCTCCGAAGGCGGGTATGCCCCAGCTCCATCGTTTAACCATGTCACAAGTCTTCGACTTCGATCTTTAAGTCTCTTCTGGGAGAAGCCCTTACATATGTCGCACTTGTCTGCCGAATGATGGTGTAGACAATATATGCAAACCATATGTCCGTCCCCCTCGTACACCACCTTCAACCCGCACATAGCGCACGGGTGGAACAGCGCTTTTCCCTGACATCAGGAGAAACTCCAACAGTACAACCTAGACAAAATAGAAGACTACACGAGGTGCTCCCACTACTTTGGAGACAGTTGAAATCTGAAGGGAGCCGCGAGGTGGGGCATTTATACCACTACATCCTAGTGGGGCATTCGTGCCCGGGCCCAAAACAACGTAGATAGGACACAAAAGTGTCGAACGTTTTCCTATGGGAAACTGCTTCATAAGCGTACCGAGGGTTCCCAGTATGTCGACGGGGAATATTCTAAGCATGTGAATCCATGAAGATCCAATGCTGGAGAAAATACACTACAACTAACCAATTCACTTTGTACGGTATACTTCAAGTTAAGTACCCTGTGTTTTAGCGGACCGGTGTTCTGAAACAAAAGACGTTACTGTGAATACACACTTAGCACCTGAGATACCCAGAGAGAGTTGGGGGCAAAAATCATAGGCAATACTTTTGTCAAGACAGACAGAATCAATGAACACTCTTAGACAGAAATTCAAAAGTCAATAGGCCGGAGCCAGTGTCAAGTGGAACCGGGTTCCTGTTGTCGCAGATCACACAGTCAGATCGTTCACGATTCAGCATAGCCAGGAGTACTTAGATATTGTCATCAGAGGAAGCAAAAGTTATAAGAAGGAGGGAAGACCAGGGCAAGCCTTGGAGGCGAAGAACAGGGATTCACCCCAGATTCCTCGGGCAGAACACAGTACCTTATTCAAGGAAGAAGCTGGTGCCACGACAGTTGTTCCTGGTTGCTTCCTGCAGACCCTCGGTTCCTGGAGCTTTGATCCGAAGGAGGACGTCTGGAGGGTTCTGCACCACACAGGGATGAAGCCGGCAGCAGCGACGGTGAATAAAAGGTGTGCTCCTTAAAAACAGGAGAGGCTCTTCAGATGGCTATTCGGACCACTACAGCAGTGTGCAGCGATTACGACCATGAAGAGGATTCTCTGGCTGTAGAAGATGAGCTGGTTATCCCCACCAAGCTCAAGGGAAGACTACTCCGGACTGGATCTTCTCTGGTCGTCGAAGGGTAGATAGCTCAGGACTGCAGCAGGGCTTCACTGGGATTGGATAGTTGCAGCAGTCGACTTCTTCTCCGCTTCTCTTCGGTTCCTTGTAGTTCCAGTGGCGATTGTCTTCTAGCCCAAGAGACGTGCCTTTTATGCGGAAATCCCCCATTCACACAGCCTGGCTGTCAATCACGCAGCAGGGGGGTTGTCCGGCCTGGACAACCACCTCAGCCAATCATGGCAAAGTGCGACTTGGGTTTCCTAGGATACCCTGTGCAGGGGGCGACTACAACCCTCCCTCACATTCAGCCCACCTAGACACCCAGGTGCCTAGAAGGGGGCTTCTTGGCAGAAGCCCGACAAAAGACAGTGAACAAAGAAGGCAAAACTGGTTTGCCGCGCAAAGTAAAACACAAGGAGGACTTTAACAAAAAGAAATGGCGCCAAAAGAAAAAGTATTTGGTCAAGCGGGTTTAAGTTCGAGGCTAATATAATAGTCTAAAACAATACCACGTTTATCTAGTATAATCGCGGTAGAAAAGTTAGGGTAGATGCCACTGCCACCAGCCAAGTCTAAATGTTAAGAGCGAAAAAATGCTCTAGGAGGTACAGATAAAAAGGGCTAAGGATTAATCCTTTCCAGTACTCCATGTAAGAAGGGGTGTACTGGATCTGTGGTTAAATGACTAAGTAAAGTTAATGGCAACTTTACTCTTTTCTGGAGGACAGTAGTCTGCCTCAGAAATGGAGTCGGTGGGGAAGTCTAAAAGTCAACCGTGTGTCACTGCACTGAAGGTGCTGTGTAACACACAAAATAAGGGGGCTACTGAAGTGGTGTACTCCAGAGTCCACAATCATAAAAACAGATGAAATACACATGGCAAAATACAGGTAAGAGTGGGGGAAAAAGGGGTACACTCTTACCAAGTGGAAACAAATGAACTCCAGAGATCCAGCAAAGCTGCTGGGGGACTTACTAGGTAAGGGAAATTAGCCATTGAATGAGAATTCTCCCCAACAATCCTCCTGGACCTTTGAATTGCCTGGTGAAGCCGTGCTGCTGTGCTAAAACTCAACAGCGAAGCTCTGGAAGGGAATACTTCTTGCCTTGGGCTAGTGGGACCAACTAACCCCGAGACGAACTCCACTGGACCATCTTCCTGATTGGCAGTACTACTTCGCTGCTGCAAGAGCCGAGTGCCAGGGGTTGAGAAATCCTTAGTCGAGTGCAAAATCTAAAATCCGTCCAGAAGCTCCAGGAGTCTAAGGACACTCCAGAAGCAGGATGACCAGCGCTTGAGTCCCCCTCACCAGAGTGCAGGACCAAAGGAGTGAAGGCAGTCCAACCGGTATCTGATATGGTGCTGTTTACCAAGCGCTGGGACAGCGAAGTGCTGCTGAACCGAAAAGGGCCTGTATCTGCCGACGACCTTGAAATTGCTGCCACAGGAGCCCTTCACACGTCCTCCTTCTTGTCCCCACGACTGAGGCGCAGGAACCCAGGGTCTGCATCGCTGCAACAGGACAGAATCCAGCTGGACCACTCTTCTTCTAACCAGAGGTACTGTTTAGACGTGGGGCACTTACCTCAGTGTCTTTTTAGCTGTGTTCTTCTCAGTTGGGAATTACATTAGCTTATCCAAGTGATTTCTTCAAACTCTATAACTTTGTGCAAAACTTTTATCTAAAAAATGCCTCAGCTCCATAGACTGTGCTCCAATTGATTTTGGCTGTCCTGGCTCCCTGCAGACTCTTCTAGTACATTGACTGATATTTCTGTCCCTTGTAGGTTGATTGATTGACATTTTATTTCTGTCGCGCTCGTACACAAATGTTTCAGAGCGCGACAAGGCAAGGGAGGGGAACAGGGGAGAACAAAACAGCGATCTTACAAGGCCCAGTGACATTGAGAACGCGCAAGTGCATGGCAGCGGGGGGAGGGGAAAAGTGCATGGAGGGGGGAGAGGTGGAAAGTGCGAAGCAGAGGAGAAACAGATAAATAATAATAAATAAAATAAATAAATACATAATAAAGTCAACAAACAGTGGTAATGCAGCCAGCAATTTGCAAGTGCAAGTGGTAACTTGTTTTACACTGTTACTGCTGGGAAAGGCTTTACTAGATCTCATTGGACCATTTAAGTGTCCTCACCTATACTGAGAACCTGTTTAACCTTTTTCCTTCCCTAAACCTTTCTGCAACCTCAGAATCTGCAAAGTGTATTCAGTGTGATATATAAATGCCATTACTGTCCTTGTGAATGAAGTCACCTCAGGGTGCAGGAAGTCTGTAAAAAAGTATATCTAAAGAGTATCCACTAACTTGTGCTGATCCAGAAAAGTATTTTAAAGTATAGTTACCTTTTTACATAAATTGCCTTTTTAACAAATGCTTACTTAGAAATTGATGTTAACTAAATAAATCATTATTTATAATTGAAAACTTGAGTGTAAGTGTTACTTCTTTACCTGTATTTACGATTTTCATTGCTACAGCTCTACAACTCAAATTTACCCCTCTTGGGATAGGCCTGGCTGCTCAGTCACACTACCAACTTGTGTAGTACAGAACTATACCAAAATGTGGGTTACCTAATACCAAGCAGATAAGTGTTGTGTAGTCACAGTGTTACTACACCAATTCTTACCCAACAGAGAGGGAGAGGAACAACAAGGCACGAAAGGAAAAAGACCAAGTCAGGCAGAGTGAAGGCATATCCCCGCTCCTCTGGTAAACACTCGCCAACTGATAGTTTAGTAAGTCTAGATTAGGGGTCTGTAACCGTTGGCTCTCCAGATGTTTTGAACTTCTACTCCCATGATATGCTAGGGTAGATGGGGAGTTGTATTCTAAAACACCTGGAGAGCCAACGCTTGCAGACTCCTGGTCTAAGAAGTCCCTCAGAGAGCCTGAATGGAGGAGGCAACTGCCACTAGACTATCACGACCAGCTATCTAGAAATTAGACAGTAGGGGGTCAATATTCTCCATCTACTCACTTGGGAAGTAGGGATGCCTGGGTTAGGGTAGAAAATTTGACATCAAGTTGAGAAAGAGGAAGGGATGGCCCTAGCGCTCTTTGAAATCTTTAATAGAAATCATTGAACTATCTCTGGTATATGGCGCATTCGCTGTGCCATCTGTCAAAATGGGTACTGAGATCCAGGTAGTCTGCCTGCCTGGGGGTCAGCCTGCTTCTGTTTTCTTCAAGAAGAAATCACAGAGATGTGGTCAATGAGAACGGAACGTAGCACTAAAAAAGTATCCAACTGTCCTAGAACTGGTGCGTTACAATAAAGATCTCACATTATACTAGTCAAAATACTTCAAATCAGACTCGCTCAATGTCCACACTGCAACTTGCTGGATGAAGATTTTGACTGGGTGCTCCAGACCTGCACAGCGTTAATTCGATTTTGTCAATGTGTTTTCTTAAAGTATCGATAGAAAAATGATTCTCTATTAATAGTTGGAGTTTATAAGCTGGGATTGAAGAGAGTGGCCAGCTTTGTAGAGATGTTGAGGAAGAGAAGCATTGCGAGGGGTTTGAAAAAAGAACACTGTCTATAACAGAGTTGCTTAATGTCCCTCTGATGCTGGGGAATTAATCTGGAAAAAGCTGAAGCTCAGGATGGGGTCTTAGCAATGCTTTTAGATATGTTCATAGAGGGTAAAAGATTGCGGGACACAGCCACCATCAGCAGTCTAGATGGCACTCGCCAGACACTGAATGAGGCAGAGTGACTATTTCAGGTCCCTATGCTTAAAATTCACCAGCTTCATCAGCAATCACTGAAACAACCACCACAAGGTCATTTTGAAGAGCGATGGACCCTGAGTGGAGCCATGTTGAGCCTACATTCGTAGCAATGCGCAGTAGAGACAATTTAAGAATTATGAGGCAGTGTTAAGGACACGCAACATCAACAAAGACTTCCGACATCGTTTTTTAAAATACATAACTGACAGGACAGATCACAAGTCAGGGGCTAGGAAGGAAGGGCAGCTGCATTGGCACCCAGTGCCTGTGGTATTTCCAGCTTTTGCGGCCACAATGCATGTAGCCTCGCCCCTGGGGTGGGGGCAAATGAGTTACTTAATGTGAAGCCTCCAACTAGATATATAAATTGTGGCCTTTCAAGTATGGTTAGCTTGGCTTGGAGCATCAAACTCCCGGGCTCATTTATATTCATGAATGGTCCGACTCATCCAATTTCAGGAGTGTGTATTAAGTCAACAGAAGACAGCAACTGTAGTCCATTCAGGGCAATTCGCCCAATGCTATTGTGCAGTAAGACACAGATCACTGGGGAGCAACTGCATTGTGGGAATAATTAAAGTTACTCACCGAAGTGACTAGAGGACTCGTAGTCCAAAGTTCCCTTTCCTCCATCCTTGTGGGCGTCACCCAACATGGCGAAGTTAGCGGAACCCAACGCAGCGAAAAATCGAGCTTCCCCTTTAAATTTAGTATTGCGCAGCGTCAGGAGTGGGAACGCCCCACCCACGCCCTGCCCTCCGGCGCCTCACCTCAGTCCCCTTTGAACACATCGAACGCTTAGATACCTGGCTAAGCTCATTATATATTAGTCATTGGCATACTAGCGGGGGAATACGGGTGGGACGGATGGAGGAAAGGAAACTATGGACTAGGAGTACTCAAATCACCACAGTGAGTAACTTTAATTACTCGTACGTCCCGTCCCCTTTCCTCCATCCTTATGGGTGATTCCACCCAACAAGAACATCGGGTGGAGCGGTGCTAGCCGAACTCATATCAGACGAAGGGAAAAGGCTCTTCAGAGCCACCTGACCAAACTCTGCATCACGCCTGGAGCTGGTGTCCAGCGAGTAGTGTTTACAGAAGGCCGATTGAATGGCCCAAGTAGCAGATTGCTGATGACATCCCAAGAAGCATGTCTCTGAAACGTGACAGACTTGGCTTTGACCGTGCGAGCATGAATCCCCTTAGAAAAAGGTCCAACCATGGCCGTGTATGCCTCCGAAAGGCCTGAATCATCCAACGGGCAATGGAAGCCTTGAAATCCTGTGGGAAGGGGGAGGAGCCCCCAAAAGTCACAAACAATGCCTCAGACTTCCTGAAGGATTTCATCTGAGTGAGAAAACATGACACCCTTCTTGAGGTCCAAGGAATGAAGGGCCCTCTCTGCCTCTGACTGCGGGTTTGGGAAGAACACCAGTAGGCAGATCACTTGATTCAGATGAAATGGAGATACCATTTTGGTAAGAGGTTTGGGCGAGTGTGCGCAAGATGACCTTGTCACTGTGAAACGTGGTGAAGGGCACGCATGAGGATAACATCTGCAGCTCACCAACTCTGCACGCAGAGGTGAGAGCCACCAGTAAAACTGTCTTTAGTGTCACCAAGCCGATGTCCATAGAGGCCATCGGCTCGAAAGTCTTGCACATTGAGGTGCCAGATTGGGTGCGGTCTATGCCCCGGCGGAAATAGCCTAGACAACCCGGTACGTCTCCAGAGGACAGGTCACCGGGTCCAGACCCTTGTCATGAGCCCAATGGCAAAACCTAGTCCATTTACTATTATACTGGGACCGAGTCGAGGGCCTTGTGGCCTGATGAATGATGTCCCAGTTGTCATCTGAAAATGGAGCATGTTGAAGCATCAGCTGGTCAGGAACCAGGCCGCCAGCGCCAGCTTGGCCAGGTCCAGATGTTCCACTGCCCTGTCCTGCTGCGTCAGGAATCCCCTGCTGGAGATCGGAAGGTGGACGGGACCCTGGGAGCACAACTGCAGCAGATCCGAAAGCCATGGTCTCCAAGACCTCTGGGGGGCGGCAATCAGGATGGGGGGGGGCAATCAGGATGAGGCTGCAATCCGCCACAGCCCTCAGTGGAGGAGAGGGGTGGGGGTGGGAACACATAACACCTACAGCCATGGCAACAGATCTGGAAGGCATCTCCCAGAGACTCCCCCGACCCTGTCCTGCCCATGAGGCAAACTGGGTGCACTTGGAATTCCAAGGGGATGCAAACAAATCCAGGTCCACTGACCCACCAACGCTGGAACAGGGGCAACAAGGAGTCAGTGTGCAACTCCCACTCATAGGTGTTGAACCCCAAGCGGTTCAGATGGTCCGCTTCTGCATTGCTGTCCCCCTGGAGATGGAACGCTGAAATCCAAAACCCCTCAGTCAGGGACCATTCCCAGATGGATACCGCCTCCATGCAGAGTCAGGGGGCAGGGGGAGTGTTTAGGGGCATGGGGGAGTGCCACCCTGTTTGGTCAGGTAAAACAACATAGTAGAATTGTCCGTCCTGACCAGAACCGACTCGTCCTTGATGAGGGGCAAAAACACCTTGAGGGCCATGCCCACTGCACTGAGCTTGATCAAACTGATATGCAGGAGGGCTTCTGTTGTTGATAATGTGCCATCGTGTAGCCCCCCTGCCCCCAGCCCGAAAGAGGGGAGTCCGTTTTCACCACCAGTGTAGGCTCTGGTCCGGTGAACAGGGCTCCCACTGAAACATTGGCATCTACCATCCACCAGCGAAGATTGGGTAGTAAGGGCAGTGGTATTGGGATCCTGTCCGACTGAGACTCCCATCTCCTGATCCCAAATGGCCGCCAGGTGCAGGTTGAGGCGCCTCATCTTGAGGCGAGCGTGCTGTACAATGAGCATGCAGGAGGTCAGCAGGCCCAGAATATGCTGGAACCACCATGCCTTGCAGAGGGACAGGTGCCTCTCTGTCATAGGGAAGACCCACTGAACCGTACTGTCCCAATGCACCCCTAGGAAGAGCAGATCCTGAGATGGGCACAACCTTGACTTCCTCTGGTTGAGGGAGAACCCCAGCTGATGAAGGATATCCGCCAATCTCTGGCAGGAGTGCAACACCCACTCGGGTGACCCCGACCTCACAAGCAAGTCATTCAAATAAGGGTACAGATGATGGCCCTCCCGCCATTGCATTGATCAACTTTGTGAAGACACGAGGGGCCGAGTTCAGGCCGAAGGGCAGCAGCTTGTACTGACAGTGGTACAACAATCGTGAATCGAAGAAACTTTTGATGCGGTTGGTAGATGGGTATATGCAGGTACGCATCCTTGAGGTCCAGGGAACACATTCAGTACCCTGCACACAGTCGGGTATGTGCGCAGGACTAATAATTTTGAAGCGTTGCAGCAGTAAAGACAGATTTAGAAATGACAGGTCCAGGACAACCCTCAGGTCACCCTGGTTGTTCTCGTGTACCACAGAAATCCTGGATTAGAAACGGGAGCCCCTATCTGAAAGAGGAACCGGTTCAATTGCCTGCATCTCCAAGAGTGAAAGGACCTCCCGTAAAATAGCCAGGGACCTGATCTGACTAAGAGGAGGAGAAGATGACTGAGGAAGACTGAAGCCAATGGAGACTACGGATAGGATCCATGGGTTGCTGAAGACATGCTTCCAGGTGTCCTGGAAAAGAGCCAATTCGCCCCCCCCCCCCTCCCCCCACTGGTGAGCTGTGTTCCCTGACCGTGAAGTCACTGCTTCTTGGTGTCAGCGGAGGGGGCAGAGAAAGGGAAGCAGAAAAACCCACGCAAAATCCTCTGCTGCTTCCTCCTGTTGTCGCTGGGTGACCCGTTAGACCTCTGTGTACCACGGTCCCGAAACCCCTTGAACCCAGAGAAAGCACAGGGTTTGTACTCGGTCCTGCCCTGGGACTGAGCGAAGGATTTCTGTCCAGGTTTTGTCAGGATGGCCAAGGACTTTGCAGTTTGAGTGGAGGTTTTCTTCTTTGTCAACTCGTCATCGGTTGGAGAACGAAGACTTCATGAGGTCTTGAGCAATGGCCCGGGCATCTGCCAGACTGGCCTTGAAGGAGGCTTGCTTGTCTGAAGGGAGGTCGGGCAGAAATTTCCAGAGCTTCATCCACAGCTTCTGGTTAGCCACAGCCAACAGGGCGTCTGCATTGGCTTTGCCGCAGATGCAGTGCTGAGATGGGAGAACTGTGCTTTCCCATAGACTCGAGGACCTTGTCCTCCTTCGAAAGACAACTGGAGGTGGCTCCCGTGGAGGAAGACAATGGTTTAGAATACAATGAGGCCGCAGCCACCACTGAAGAATGCAGCTACAGGTGGGAGGACAGGGAGATTGGCTCCCCTTCGGTCAGCCTGAACCTGCTGCCCAACCTCTTCTTCATCTAGGTGTTGGCCCTGGGCTTCTCTCAGACCTTTTGCACCACCTGCAGGACATGCTTCTCGAGAGGAATGCCAGACCCGAACGTGGTGAGCTTACCCAAGACCTCTGCTGGCACTCCTGACTCCTGGGGGCGCTTACTCTGGCAGAGGGACCCCCAATAACTGCCAGGTCCTGAAGGCGGTCATGAAAGGCCTTAACGGATGCCAAGGCTTCACC
Source organism: Ambystoma mexicanum (assembly GCF_040938575.1). Taxonomy (NCBI): domain Eukaryota; kingdom Metazoa; phylum Chordata; class Amphibia; order Caudata; family Ambystomatidae; genus Ambystoma; species Ambystoma mexicanum. Next base: position 693,659,915 of record NC_090932.1, on the reverse strand, counting down.
ATCCTGGGCTTCATCGTCGTCATGACTACCCCTGACCCATTTTTTACAGACCGAGGAGCGTCCAGGCCTTGGGACACAGGTGCCGGCGGGGTCCCCCACTAGGTCCAGGGCCAAAGACGTGTCCAACGGCTGTGGAGGGGCAGGCGTTAGTGGTACAGGAGGTGTAGGGGTCTCAACAACTGGTAGGGCCTGGACCGGGGGAGGGACAGGCACTGGCACCGGTAGCACTGGAGGAACAGGCAGAGGACCCAGAGGAGGAGGAGGAGGCACCACCTGCGGATCACCTCCTTCAAGATATACTTCAGGAGCCCCATCATCTGAGGGGAATTATAAGGAGGAGGAAGAGCTCTACGAAGCGATCCTCGCTAGTCGCCGGATAACTAGGGGCCCAACCCTCCAAAGCACTGGGCCATCGCTCCTGGTCAAAGCGCTTGAGACATGTAGCCATAAGGCTGCGATGGGTAGATGTACCCCTGAGGAGACCAGAAGCCTGTACCATACAGTCTGCCACTGCTACTTGAGGGAAGGGGACTGGGACCTTCTTGCAAGGCCCATTCAATGGGTGATAGCACGGGCATGCCCTGGGTTGAATCCAAAATAGCCAATTGCCCAGCAGGCTCCACCACGTGCCTATCTGCCATTTTGGGGCTTTGCGCTATGCCCTGGGCAGGAGGGCGCGAAGGCCCTGAGCCACTTGCAGGATCAGACATAGGACACTTCCTGGGTCCCCAAACAGCAGCGTCAACCTCAGAGACCACTCTGGTAGGCACTGAGCCCTTGGCTGACTGACAGGTTGTTGAAATGGCCGGAATCACAACCTAGGAGCTAACTCCCGTAGGCTGTGCGCCCTCTGTTCCTGCACCCATAGACGTGCTGGATCGTGCCAAGGACCGACTCTTGCCGGTGGCACCAGACGATCCCTTGAACCCTTGGGCTAAGAAGGACAAACTTGATCGCCCTTCCGAGGACAGCCCGGTAGCCTTGACTGCCTCAGGTATGTTCACAGAACGCCTAGAAGAGCCCCCAGGCCCCTCGGCTTGGGAGCCGGTAACCTTAGAGGTCTTGGGCCTGCCAGAACCAGAATCCAAGGAACCCTTGCCCATGGAAACTCCCAGGAAGGAGTCGGTGTGCAGAGGAGCCGCGCTGAACAGAAGGCCAACCTTGCCTTGACAAAAGGTCCTGGAAACAAAGTCGTTAAGGTGCGCAGGAGGAGAAGTGTGGAAGATCTCCCTCTAGTGCAACAATCAATTCTTTGAGGCCATGTGACAGAGTGCAGCAAGCCACGCACACGGGCCAGCGGTGTTCTGGCCACAAGCACTCAAGACAGAGTGCATGAGGGTCTGCGGCCAAGCAGTCGCATGAGGCACTTCTTGTGAATCCTCCTGCCGCCGACATGATCCGGGGAGGAGAGGCACCGAAGGGAGGTTAACTAGATTGAAAACAAAGAACGTGGAGCACGCTGAAAATTAAAGTCTCTGCGCTGGTTGCCAGGTCTGACACCGCCCGTGCGGGGGAAAAAGGGACTGGGTTGAGGCGCCGGATGACAGGGCATTCTCACACCTGAGGCCGCGCCCCTGCACTGTGTACCAAATAAGGGGAAGCTCAATTTTCAAGGATGGAGGAAAAGGGACAGGACATATGAGTATTATCACTTAGTAGTAGCCATCAAGTAAACCATAAAATGTACGAAAAATAGACTGAATCAGTCCAACCACAGTTACCTCAATCTTAAGAAGTCCAGCCCTTAGTTGTATGGTGCCTAGTGCCCAAAGGTCACAGGTTTCAGTTAACAATATTTCAGGGAAGGGATTTCAGAAAAGATGCTTTGGACTGTGATGGTGATTCAAAACATTTCAGAAAGTTTCCAAACTATTTCAAAGTGAAATAAGTATTTTCCCCATCCCATACTCTGGTAAGTCCTCCTCTCTATCCTAGTCCCAAGGTGACCCCTAGGGTGGGATCCTTGACCCAGGGTCGACAACCAAAAGGTCAGGCCAGAGGGAGAAAGGGGCCAAGGGCTGTTGCAACCAAAAATACCCTATGGAGGATAGGAACAGCTAGGTTTACTTACCACCCTGATTATTCCAGGTGACACTGTGGGTCGTCCAGAATTTGCTGGGGACACAACCTGCTTTCCTTTATTTGGAGAGGGCCACGGGATTGCGTGTGCTAGAGCTACTTCCTGCATTCGGACCGTTTCGATGTGGAGGTCCAAAACAATGTGGAGGTCCAAAACAATGTGGAGGTCCAAAACAATGTGGAGGTCCAAAACGATGAAAAAAAAAAGACTTCTGCAGGACGACCCCCCCCCTTGGGACAACACACAGGATTAAGACCGGTTCCAGCGACTGTCACCAAGACAAGGCGACAACAGCGGTTCCAGCGCAGCCTCCCTTGAAGATAGGAAGCTGAAAATTCAGGAGCGGGTGATTTATGGCACGAGCTGAGGACCCACCAAGTTCAAAGGCTCAACTTGGAACAGCGATGGCTGCAACAAGGTAGCCCAGGAGGGAGCTGGTCAGTCCAGGGACACTTCCGAAGGCTTTGTGGGCATGGATCCTTGACCAGGGGTCGAGACTAGTCTCACCAGTCTAAGGGTCAAAGCACCAACAAGCGTCAGGTAGAGGTGCAGGGCTTCACTGGGTCAATCACTGGAGTTGATGCTTTTCAGCTGCAGGAATAATCCTCGGGTCGTCAGCAGGCTGCTCTTCTTCATGGGAATCTTAGCTCCGATGTGGGTCTCAAGAATGGGTGCAGGAGCCCCCCCTTTAAATCAGATTTGGGGCTGGAAGCTGGTTCAAGCTCACCAATGTAAGTGAGAAGGGTCTTCTACATTCAAACAGCCAGGGATTGAGAATCCTGGACAAGCACTGGTTTCTATATATACCCAGCAACAGACTTTCTGGCACCAGAGATATGGCTTGGGACCAAACTGTCCCTAGCCCCCTCTCCCCTGACTCACAATACAAAGGGGTCACTAGCCCGTAAACACAGCAGCTTTCCCAGGAAAGTGCAAAACCATACATGGATTTTCCTGTCCTGAGAGGGCAGGAAGAAAGTCAAACTACAATATGGCCAAAGAATAAGCAAAAACCTCATGGCACAGCCCTCACTGGGTGCTAGCCACCTTTAGTAGCCAATCGAGGTAAAAGTAAAAGAGAAAGTGCAAAAATAAAATATAGTAAAAACAGTAAAATGATCACTGCTACCAAAAGCTTGTCTGGGCACATATAAAAAAGTAAAGAAAAACCCAAAAGGTAAAAAGTGATAAGGATACAAAGTATCCTAATTGCACTTCTATGTATGGTGATGTGTGCAATTGCTAAACTACAAGAATTCTTAAAAGAGAAACAAAATTTCGCAGTACAGACAGTCTTAGGGACTAGTCCGTTTCCATACAATGAGTGAAAGGCAAGGGAAGTAAAGCAGAGGGCTTTACTTCACTTCGGAAAATCAGGACAGAGTTCACAAGCAAACCAAAGGGTGTCCCATAGAAATCTATGGAGGTAAAGGTGCAAAAAGGAAGTCCCTGTCGACACAGTAGAAACTCGTTAAAAAAAAAATGCACCGATCGCCAAGTGGTAGCTGTACAAATATACATCGGGGGAACACCGAGAGAAACCCTGTCATAGCAGCAACAGCCCTCGTAGAGTGAGCTCTAGGACTGCCAGGAAGAGACCTGTTGGCCAGTCATTGAGAGTACGATATTCATGCAGACAGTCACGGGAAATGGAGTAGAGTGTTGTCCATGCTAGAAGGACAAAAAGTCACAAATAGCTGAAAAGATTTTCGAAAACTTAGTGCAAGACACGTAGAATTTCAGGGCTCACACCACATCCAAGAGAGTTCTGCTGGAGAGGAAGGGAAACCAAAAAAGACAGGCAACACCACAGGTCTGTTAAGGTGTAATGATGAAAGTCAGGTTTGTGCGAAGAACCGCCTTGGATTAATGAAAAACTAAAAAGGGAGGCTTGCACGAGAGAGCTTGGATTTCCCCCACAGATCTAGCAGAGGTGATGGCAACCAAAAGGACAGCCTTCCAGATAGTAAAAAACATGTGCATTGACTTGAAAGGGGGCCCATAAATTGAGGTAACCATGTTCAATTTCCAAGGTGGGGCAGGCGCTCTAACAGGAGGAAAGGAGCACAACAGTCCCTTGAATTCTATAATGCACCTGTAAGACAACAGAGAAGGTTTTAGGCAAGATTGCATGCATTACCCTTTGGGTGCACTACAACAACCCTGACCTCCTTGCAATAGTGACCCAACCTTTGGTACAAGTCTGTACTACACAGGTTGGTAGAGTGTTGAGCAGCCAGGCTTATCTCAAGATCGGTCAATGTGAGCTGTAGGGGAGTTACACAAAGATTCACAGTGACAATTATTCAAATAAACTCTTACACATAAGGTTTCTTGATTAAACAATTATTAATTTAACAGTCAGTTGGAGTAAGCCTTCTTCAGAAGGGGGCAATATAAAGCAACACACAAATATACAAAATACACACTCTTAATTTCTAAATCAGCAAATACCCTTTTGGAATGGCCCACAGACAATACCTACACCCACAGGTGACTTCAATAGTTAGGGTGCTGGGGACAATAATATATCACTGTTGCATTTAGAATATCCTTGAGGAGTGTCAAAGAGAAGAGGATTCAGAAATAGGCAAGTATTCACACAATTACTCTTGAGCAGGTAAGTACTTTCAAAATAACCCCCGAATGCAAAGTCAGTTTACCCATTCCTGGAAGGAAAACACAACACTTAAGCAGAGGAGTGAAGTCATTCAGGGAGCCAGGCCAGCCAATGTTAAGTTGGCAAAGGTCAAGGTGAACTGAAGCACTTCTTGCAGGTAAGTAGAAAGTCTTGCACAATGTTTTAAAAGTCTTTGTAGAATAGAAGAAATCAAAGTAGGGCCACAAGCTGATTAGGCTTGTGAGGTAAAGAAGCTGTTAGAAACTCTACAGATGCAACCAAGACAAGTCTCCAACGAGAACAAGTGAGATTACACAACAAGAGGTAAATTCTCTTAGACTTTACGGTACTTTAAGGTTGAAGAAAAGTGCAGCAGATGACTTCTGTTCCTATGCATCTCTGCAGATCCTGGTGTTCCTGGGCCTCAGTCATGGGAACAAGAGGGAGGACTCCTGCACTGCAATGGGACGGTCACCACTCGCAACGGGAAATCTTCAAACAAGTGGCACTTCAGTGTTTCAGCTCCTCCCGTCTACCGCAAATAGCAACACTGCGGTTCCTGGCTGTAGAAATGGGCTTTCCTTGCATCTGGGGTCCAGCACTCTGTTGAGGTGGCTCAGGCTCGGTCAGTCCTGCTTCCTGGGAGTCCGGAGGATCTTCCTGGAGCTCTTGGCCAGCTTAAAGGCAACACACATGATCTGGTGTTCCTCTCCCTGGCTATTTGGTTCCAGCATCAACTACAGTGGAATTTCAACCAGCTCCGAGAGGATGTCCAGGAGGCTGAGTCTGGAGTTGATTGGTCCCACCAACTCAAAAGAGAGCAGTCGTCCTTGCAGGGGCTTCCCTGTCAATACGAATTTAGAGTTTCAGCACAGCAGCAGGGCTTCACCGGGCAAACCAATGGTCCAGGAGTTGCAGCAGGCGTCCTTTTCAAGTTCTTCGTCCAGTGGTCGACTCTGCCTTCCAAGCCAAAAAGCTTCGCCTTTTATGCAGGTTTCTCCCATTCATTCCAGCCTAGCTGTTAGTCACCCAGCAGGGTGGCTATCCTCGCCGGACTGTCAGCCTGCCAATCACCTAAGAGTGCATTCTGGTCTCCTAGGAGACTAATCACAGGGAGTTTCGGGCATCTTCCTTGCTTCCTGCCCCCGCCAGACATCCTGGATCCAGAGGCGGGCTATATAAAATGTAAAAGGGGATGAAAATCCCCCTTTACCACTTGGGAACTGTAGTTCACCCAAGTACATGAAAGAGAAATTAACAGGGGAGACCATAGTGGCAACCCAGCCTAAGTCCAAAGGTTGTAGGAAACTAACTTCATCCATACACCATGGAGAGACATAAAAAAGGTCACCCATAAAAAGAGTAAAAGACCAGGAGAGAGGGGAAACAGGTTCTCCTTGACCTAGGAACAAGGTAACAGTTACCTAGTCAAAGCAAAACGTTTTCATAAGGATCAGGAAGATTTATCATTGATATGAAAATCTTACTTAACACCTCTTAGGATGGATTTCCAAAATCAACCCTGGGTGAGTATTTTGGGAGGCCAACCTATTATGGCTAACAGGAAGGCACTGATGCCGAGCCCAATCAAGGAAGGTCACAGAGCAGCAAGACAGACTGAGGAGCGGCATGAGAGTAGTCTAGGGCTACAATGAGACCTACCAAAAGTGCTCCAATAATTCCAGTTAGACAGAGAAGTACAAACATATACAATGATTTATTAGGCTTTTAAAATACACACTAAGCAATGAAACTCAGGTAAGCATTACCAAACAACACGTATATTTATGCACACAAACACAGGGGGTAGGGGAGTTCTGTCTAGAACCCCAACAATTTAACTTAAAAACAGTTAAGCAATAGAGAGCATAAGCATAATGAAGACTTTCAATACCTGTACACAGTAAAGTGAGTGAAGAGAGAAAGAACGATGATTCAAGGCCACTAAAAACAGCAAAGTAATCAGATTAGCAAAACAGAAAACACCTCTGAGCAATCCAAGAATTATATTTGTAACTCTTAGCAAGTACAGCCCTGAGCTGGAATGACTGCCTTGTACCTGTGGTAAGTCTGAGACAGAAGGCGGACAACTGAATATCATTGGTTTCAAGACTATTTTATTCAATGAGAGTAAATCCTTTATGGTGGAGTTTCCCTTTTCTGCAAAATAAACAGTGATTGTCAGGATGTCATAAAAACGCACTAGTTCTCTGTTCAAACCTGTCCTTCTCGAACGAGCACTACCACTAAATATTGGAAAGAAAAAGATTTGGCCTATAGAAATGGTCCCCTTTCTTGGCTTCTGCTGCTTGGTGCGCAAACCCCCTCTGCAAAAAGGTCACTTGATAAAGTCTCTCTTGAATTCTCAGGTTCTCGGCTTTGGATCCATTCCAACCAAAAATAGCGTGTTCCTGAAGTTAGCACAAAATCCAAAAGAAAAGTTATTCCTAGCCCAATAGACTTCAACAAATCAGCAAGTCATGTTTTTTAACAAGAGCACAAGGGATAAACTACTGGGTTATTCCAGAATGAGTGGCTCGATTCAGATAGTTGGTCTTTCAACCGACAAACTTGATCTTGTAACTCTTAAATTTCCGTGCCCTGTTTTTCGTACAACCTTCAAGGGTGATTGGATATCAGATAGGCTATACTTGTCGGTGGTCCTACGGGGACAGCGAGTTTGCCTCATATAATTGCTTACAGGTCTCCCCACACATTGTGTGGCTGCCAGGTGTAACCCGGACTGGACTCAGCCTTGGGTTAAAGTTTCCTTCTTTAGGAATCTTTCTACTACAATCCTAGTGGTTGTTTGTGTTTCCATTAGTTTTTGTGTCACCCCCTCCTAGGTTATATGTTTTAGGTTCAACCCTCCAGCTGCTTACTCTTTGGTTTCTGATAGCTCCCCTCTTGGGCCTTATATTCTTTTCTCCCCCTTCGGGTGTTTCCTCTCAGTTTCTGAGTGCTTGTAGGCCCACCGGGGTCCCATTTGTATTTCTTCTGCTTGTTTACCTTTGAGGTTCTCTTTTGGTGTTGCATGGAACTTAGCTGCCCTCCTTCCTTCCTCAGCTCGCTGCGCCCCGCGTACCTGTGTTCTCGCAGGTCTTGTCATTTGGGGAGGCGGTTGCTCCTTCCGGGTGGGAACCGTCCTTTTGGTTCACCGGCTTCCTCCTTCACTCGGGTGCCGCAGTTCGGCCCGGTTTGTCTGCCCGGTCACAACGCGGTCTCTCTCTGTCCGAGACATCAGGGATAGGAATCCCCTGCGTTCCTGGAATCGGCAGTTACGGTGGCACTCTGCCCACAATGTATGCGTTGTGGTCCTACCGCAAGGTGATCTCGGCTTAGAGCCGGCAGCAGCGGATCCTGCTCTGCATGGTCTTCCTGCTGCTGCTCTTTTTCCGGCGTTTGTCCTCTTCCACTGCGGCTCCGCTCCTCCTCCAGGTAAGAGACTTTCCTTTATATTCTTCAACTGAGAATATGAAAGAGTTCCATTGGTCATGGATTCTCAGCTTTATTAAGGAGTCACCAACTAAACCCAGCATTTTTTAAAAGAGACCACTTCTTTAATGATGTGATCAACTTGCATATGTGCAACAACTCTGTTGGACATGGAGTGTGAAAAAGATGGCAGATTGCTTGACATGGGAGTCCTTGTCCCCTAAGGGGGATTGAGGGGGATACCCCCAATGAGATCCTGCTTGCCAAATCCCATATGGAGTGTTTTGAGTATAGGGCTCAACTCTGCAGTCAAAAAAGGGGAGTGTCCTCCTTTGAGAGAAGGGGTGAATTCTCTGGATATATCACATAGCCTAGAGTCACACGTTCCACAGGATATACTGTTAAGGTAGGTATAATACTAGATTGAACAATGCCTTAATTAACAAAGTGGTTGCAATTAAGTTTTCCAAAAGTTAAGAAACGTTCAGATAAGTGTCCCTTTCAATCTGACCACGCTAGGGAAGGCGCAGGGGAAGATCCTTAAGTAGACCACCACAATGTATGTTAGGAAAAAGAGCAGGGCCCAACTAGGTCCCTATTTAACCCTATGGAGAATGAGGAACAAAACAGGTATGTAAACTTTCCTCCCTTAGTCAGATTTTCCCCAGAGACCACCGTCAGGGGTTCCGGAATCAGTTGGGGCCAAGTACATCTGTGCTTGTCGGGTCAAAGTAGGCTCACGGGTTGCGGGTCCCGAGGACTTTTCCGGGCACAGTATTTAGTTCTGGTCGGTTGCTGTACCTGTACTACAGTACCAGGGACTGTCCAGCTGATCACCATTGCCATGAAAGGAAGAAGACTTCTGTGGAGCAGCTGACCTCAGGAGACATGCAGGGAGCAAAGAAACAGGGTTGTAACACGTGTCACCACGATCAGGAAGCAATAGGCGATCTTCAGTCGGTGAACAATGGAACAGGCCCTACAAGGCCTTTGTTGGGCCCATAAGGCTGAAAATGCAGGAGCAGGACACTTCCAAAGGCTCATAAGGCACAGATCCTCGAGCAGGGGTTGAAGCTGTTTATTTCCAATGGTGCAGGAGTCAAAGAACCAATGAGGATCCTCTTGGGATCATGCAGAGGAGTAGGGCTTAACTCGGACTTCACTTGCGTTGGTGCTCATCAGCTGCAGGAGTCATCCTCGCGTCCACAGCAGGCTCCTTCTTCAAAGAGGTCTTGGCTCCAATGATGATCTGAATAATGGCTGAAGGAGTCCCCTTTTATCCAAGATCTGGACTTGAAAGCTCACCCAGGTCCACAAATGGCAAGGCTTTGCACAATTCAAACTGCCAGTGGCTATCCAATCCTCGATAGTCACTTGCTACAACATCTCCGCAGCAACACTAATTCTGGCACTACGATGTGTATTGGGACCAGACAGTCCCCAGCCCCCACACTAATCTCCTCTTTGCTCATGAAACCTGCAACTTTCCCCAGGAAACTGATACCCATACATGACAATTTTTGGACCACAGAGGACAGGAAGCAAGCCAAAGAACAATATGGTCAAAGGACAAGCATACATCTTGTGGCACAGCCATCTTAGGGTGCTGGCCACCTTTAGGAGCCATTTACATTACATGCAAAAGTGCACGAGCAAAAAGTATAAAACAGTAGAAAAATATGTGCATCACTAGCTCATCCTAGGCATATTGTAGAAAGAACTAAAAAGCCACTACATAAAAATAAATAAGGATACAAAGTGTCCTAAGTGCACATCACTTTAAGGTGAGGTGTGCAATTGTAATAATGCAAGAAATTCCCAAAGAGTGACAGTCTCTCAGTACTGGGAGTCTTTTAGACTGATCAGTCCCCCCAATAAGAATGAGCAAAAAGACAAGGGAAGTAAAGCATAAGGCTTTATAGGCCTGTATCTGCCATATAGCATGGATATTTAGGGGCCAAAATACTGATGGTCGATGTACTTTCAGGGCATGGGCAAAATTGTATGATATGGCATTTATAACGCGCCTTTACACTATCGAAATGTGTCTCTCAGGAACAAAATATACAAGTTCTTAGTTAAACCTGTAATAGTAAAAGTACATATAGAACTCCACCCTTGTGTCAACTTCCTTTATTTGAACAAAGCATTTTGTTTTTGTGAGCCACGCTAGGTGGGCTAAGAACACTTGAAAAAGTACTGCAAAGCTGCTTTGATCAGGTAGGTGGTGTTCTTGGGGCTTGAACACAGGCCTGAGGAGATTCCTCTGGACACAGAACCAAACAGATACATTTCAAAAGCATGTTTCTGTGCCATTGTAATTATATTGTAAAAACCTTTGTTTCCACAAAAAGTTACCCAAAAATATTTCAGAGGTCAAAGTTCAAAATGTTAACTGGCACATGTGAGGGGGTCATCTTTAGGATGAGCACTGTGCATGCATGTCATTTGCGTGAATCATGCGCACCATATTTATGATGGTCTAGTAGTTTGGAACCCTATAGTTCTGGACATGGATGTGTTCTGAATAGGAATATCTAGCCTCGAAAACAAAGTGCATTATGCACTAATAGCAGTGATAACTATTATAAGATGCCTTAAGAAATTGTCTATTCCACTCTTTTACCAAGAAGCACAGAGCAGTAATTGCAGTATTGGAGCACAGACACTGAAAATGAAGCATTAGAAAAGAATATGGTTTATTCACGTGTGTGGCACATACTACATACACCAATCAGATTCTGCATTTCTGGTTCTTACAGAATTTCACTTACTTTTTTCCTATCTAGCCTTGGTGCTACTCGGCTGTCCTGAGAGTCAGACTGGTTGATTTCTGGGTTGGTGTCAAGTAGTCTCTGCATGGCCCGATCTCGATCAAATGCAGTTACATAAAACAGCATTTGCCGTGTGTCAAAGGGAAAGAAAAAGGGGCTGTAAAGAATTATAATGAAAGTTGGTTACAAGTTAATAACATTTTCATATCGGAAAATATTGGTTACAAGTTAATAACATTTTCATATCGGAAAATAGAAGCTGACTTCATTATAAATGGAACATACGGTATGAGAAATAGGAGCACAACAATCCTCCTTTGAAAAATCATACCAAATAACGCCAACTCACTCACATCTAATGGCAGAGCTTATGAACAAACTTTCAATGATACATCAGTTCATCATCAGTAATAATTTTCGTTAGCATATATTAAGTGACCTTGCTGGAAGTGATAGAACCTTTCATAAAATGGATTTAGAAAGCATGTTCCGACAAACTGGACCTTGAGAAGGTGTGGGACCATCACCAAAGGGAAGATCTAATGTCACATGAAAACCAATACAAGCACAAGACTGACTGACTCAGTCACTCCTTGGCATCAACTTATGCATTGCAGACATAGTTAAGCACCACAAGTTTAAATACTTCTTTGAATATGCAGTTAGATTGTGACTTGAAGAATTCAAGTGTTAAGAGGAACTAACAAACACAATTAACACACACAGGCAGATAGACTGATATAAACATGCCCAGCTGAAACTACGCTTCAACAATCAAATTCCTCGGCTCCTGGTACTTCCAAGATCTCAGCAAATGACGCATTCGGAGGAAAGAAAACATCTGGTAAAATAATAAATTACTTATCTTCAGTAATGCTCTTTCTGATTGATGTTTCTCCGATGGATTCCTCATGTTAGATCCATTATTCCTGCATAGTAGATCTCAGAAACCTTTAACAACGGACAGAGATGCCATGCGACTCTGGTGTCAGAGTCCAGACCAGACGTTGGCACTAATAGCCTGCAATGCACCCTCAGTTACTATTTTTTTAATCCAGTGCTCTGTCGCGTTGGTGATTACAAATTATGTGAGGTTCCCCACAGCAGTGAAGGAGATGACAATGGGTGAGCTCCCTTATTGAGGGGTGGGCTGAGAGGGCAATGAGGAAAATGTGTGAGGAACACCCATCAATGAAAATTACCGGAGGCAAGTAATTTCATCGGTTAATGGTTTGTGTCCTCGGACAGATTCATCATTTTAGACAGACTGCCATAACAGTATTAGGATACAGGAGGAGGGGGAGCAAACTTAGTTGGTGTCAGAGAAGTATGTGCTGCAGGACAAAGAGGGTATCCAGACTTTAGTATTTTGCAAATGTGTGACTAGAAGCCTGTGTTGCAGCCTGACTTAAAATGGATTTCTTGAATCTGGCCTGGTTGACAGATTTTAGGGGGCCACCCTGGTTATAGTGAAAGGTAGCAATGGAGAACAGTCCAGACTTATTCTCAGGAGTGTGTGGGTCAAGGGCCCTTCGAGTCCAAACAGTATGGGCACACAAATCAAATTAGAAAAAAGTATCAAACATCGTTATTATAGGCCTTTGGACACACTGAAAAATATATCTAACAGGTAGTATTGTTGCACAATACTCTATGATACAAAATATATACATTTACCATAGGTTCATATATTCATTAGAAGTCACTTATTCAACAGGCAGGTAAGTAGTTTAAGTGCAGCAGTTGATCGAACCAAGTCACAACTTAATTTCCCAAGTTAAGCAGTCCGAACCCCAAGAATAGGCCTTGTGCCCAAAAGTCACAAGAACCACAATCCAGAGTGCTGTTTGCAAAGTTAAAAAGAATAAGAATTCAAAAGGGCAACAGTTTCCCAGTACTGATTGTCTGAATTATTCCTCTCGAACGGGGACCTACTCCTGCTTTCGCCACCTGCCGCTCACCATGTAGGTCCCTGGCTAATACAGAGGTGAGGCCCCCTGAGGCCCCCCCCCATCCCCAATTTCTTAGTATTGTATTTTGCGGTCATCCGCACTGCGTGCACCTCCACTGTCTGCCCTTCCATGTGTTCTCCCCGCCTGGTGTCCCGCCCCCTTTCCTGATTGGTCCAGAGGATCCCATTAGTATCATAGTGCTAGGGCAGCCCTCTGCCCGTTGTAGCCCGTGCGGCAAAAGGCCGCTCCTACAGTGGCGGCTCCAAACTGTCTATAGGTGTCAGCAGGGGAGGTCAGTGGCCAGCCGTCAATCAGCAGCATCCACCAAGGTAGGTGTGGCCTGGCTGGGGAGTAGAGCAATCACTATACTCCAGAAGCCCTGCTACGCTACCTACCCTCAAAACATAGCACACCAGACTGTTAGTACTAAACAGCGTCGCATCCAGAGAGGATCGTGAATATTACCTTGAGTCACATTTAGATAGAACTGTGAACATTAGCCTGTACCACACTAAGATAGAACTGTGAATATTAGCCTCTGTCGCATTCCAGAGAGGATTATGAATGTTACCTTCAATCACATCTAGAGAGGACGGATTATTGGCCTGTGCCACATTAGGATAGAACTGTGAATATTGGCCTACTCCCCATCTCGAGAAGATTGCGAATATTGCCTTGAGTCACATCAAGATAAAACTGTGAACGTTACTTAAGAGGTAGGTCGAAGTCTGCCCCCGCTTCCCCTCCCGCCAGATAGACGAACCGGAAGAACAAAAAGAACCATGAACGATTGTACCGATTCCAAGTGCTCCCAAAATAAACAAGTACGTTGAGAGGTACCCACTCAGTTAACCCTATAGCCTGGGAGCAGTGCAAACGTTACCCAAAGTGGATGAGGAGCCTTGTGGTGTAAACAAAGACACCTCCATTGACAGTCTCGACTAAAGCACCAAGAAGGCATGCATAACGTCGATAGAGACACCATGACATATCAGCATTAGACATGAAGCACTTATGCTATCAGTACATCGGGACACGAACACGCACCCAAATACACAAACACATGTATACAGTTCTATAAGTTAGGGGACAGACACATGTAAATACTGTCTTCACGTTTATTCTTTTACCATTAGCTTGACCGCAGCAACCGCAAGAAGCAAAAGATCCTGTGCAAAAGCTTGCAGATGCTTATATGCAAATTACCCCATGGAACTGCAGGAGCACCCGAGGGACCTGACCGAGCCATAAACTACCAATGTATAGATACTATAGAATAGCACAAACAATTTAGAAGTCATGGCATGGCTTAGGAAAATTACAGTATGCAACAGTCGTCTGAGTAAAGGCTGAGCTGAGTTCACAGCGAACAAGAGAGCAACCATGTGGGACAGGGCCTGCTGCCAAGGCCACCAAGATACGGGTGACATTAATACTGCAGTAATATCTGCACAGTAAATGCAAATAAATCTGAGTAATTGCGAGCTCCAGGAGTCCAAAACACGGTCTCTAGACACGTGACCCGCCGAGATGATGAACCGAAACTAGGAGCTGGAAAAGCGAAGCAGTCTCACGCAGCCAGACAACAGCTTGCAACAAAGTTGTTATAGAAGAAGCAGAGTGCTGCATCATGAGAACTAGCACTCATTGTCTGTGGTGGTGCACACACGTTACAATGCAGACACATAGTTGCTCTTATTACCTTGACAAGGTACATCTTGAGATGAGAAACGACTTGGGTCCCAGGCCTGGGGGCAACAGCTCTAAACAATTACAGTACAGGATCCTAGGGGTGGGTAAGCGAGGGGCAAGAACCAATCATCAGACCCTCACACTGCAACATTGTAGAAGTAGCATTTTTCAAGGACTATCCAGGCCAGCCATCTGACATGGGAGGACCAATAAACTAATAGATACAGGGTCCGCCATAGGTGGACTACCACTCAGCGCCCAATCCACTTGCTCGGTAGGTTTGCTGGAGAGGGGCCCAGGGCATCACTGTGACGTGGATTTGCCTAAAAACAGGCCTGCAAGCTAGAGTTTGCTGAGACGTTCCAAGAGCGTGTTCCTTGTTCTGATACCTGTTGGTTTTGACTGTAATAAATCACAGTTTGAACTTGCTGTCCGTCTGGGACTGCGTTCCTTTAAGGAAGGGAAGGAGTTGAGCCTTCCGGGAGTTTGGGGTCTGCGAACTCCTAGTAACCCTCCTGCCTACCCAGGAGTTTATCCTAACAAGTTGGTAGCAGAGAGATGGTTGGCTGCGCCAGCCCGGCACCAAGCCGACCCCTACGCTGCCGAACCTGTGAGGCTGTGGGACCCTCGCATGCATTTCGAGAACACCGGGAAACACGTAACCAGATAAAGGTGGTGGGGAGGCATTCGGAAATCATCCTGCCCAGAATCAGTGAGTGTCCAGGCAGACCAGGACGGGGAGGCAAGCGCCTTGACAGGGGAGCTGGCAGCCGAGCAGTGCCAGTGCAGCACAGAACATAAGTATTCGTCCAAGCTAACAGCAATTGTGGGTGCAAGAGAGTACAGAGTATTGTGGGGTAACATCAGGCATTTTAAGTATTAGTGAAGTATTGTCTACAAGTGTGTTATAGCATTGTTTAGTATTGTGGTTCTGAGTAGGGACTGGAGCAGAGGTAGAAGTGTATTTTTCCGTGTTTAGGCCACATTGAGGTTTCTGAAGGCTTGGATGACAGAAAGGTTATGAATAAAGGTATTCCTCTGGGTTGGGTGTTTTAGCTCGGGTCATAGATCATGGTATTCCTGGGAGGGCTAGCTAGCACTATCATAGATTGCAAAGGTGAATTGGCGGGTTAAGTCTCCTGGAGAGATGCGTTTCACACGTTAGGCAATGCGAAGCAACAGGTTCAGTTCAATCACACGAGAATAGAGGTATACTCTGCCCTGGAGAGGCAGGAAGACCGCTGTGGGTTTTGTGTGGGGTTGGAGCAACGGGTCATTGTCATTTAGCTTGGTGACGTCAACCTTAGATTTGCACATAGGATGGGGAACTTTTGGATGGTGAGGAGTTAGTATTGTGAACTTGGGATTGGCAGACAAGATGAACCAGTGGCGGTGCACGGAGGTTGTGGTGGTGTGCCAGAGATAGGCAGAGATTGTGAAGGTGGGGCAGTGCATGGAGCATGCCTGGTAAGGTACGGACGAAAAGGCTCGTACAAAGAGTAAAAACATACTATCATAGCATTGAGACCTTTCTTCCCTGAACGAATTATCGAAAGCCTCAACTCGAGGTCAGGTAAAAAAGGGACATCAAAAAAATGTATCAGGGGAGCAGCGGGGGAGTCACCCCCTTCAGCATTTAAGAACTTGCCACCCTATGAAGAGAAAATTGTAAATTTATAGTATAGAATGGGCCAAAGGTACAGAGGGAAAATTCACCAAACCATGGCCCCCTTGTAGCAGCTTCTCCAGAGATGTGCAGCAATAGCTATTGACATACATAAAGGCTACTTACAAGGGAAAGAAATTGACCAAAAGCATGGGGGGTGTTCGAGTTATGGCATATGTTCCAGGAGGGAGAGGGGGGAGGGCCGAGGCGTCCATGGACGCTGAACCAGCAGGAGGTAAAGGAGGAAGGGAATCATCCCTGTACACCTCGCCCTGCCCCTCCAAGTGTAGTATCTGATGACTCAGATGATGAACAGGGAATCTACCCAATTAGAGAACTGAGAGCAGCAGAGGGATATTCAAATCCGACATACAAGACGGCACCATACACTAAAGAGGACAAACCGAAAGATGCAGGACAGCCTGCTAGCAGTGCAGGTGCAAGCGAGGAGGGACTGCAGCGTGCAAAGGCAGAGTTTGAGGGCATAGGTACCGAGGAGTGGATAGCAGCACAGATACACTTGAAGCTTAAAGGAAAGATGACAGAGGAGGCAACTAAAGCAATTGAGAGTTTGGAAAAGGACTGCAAACGACTTAACTGGGCAGAACAAATTGAGGAGGAAGAACGAAAGGCAGAAGGAGAGGGATGTGAGGTTAGAGCGTGAGGACAGAGAAAGGAGAGGAGAAACTAGAGCGGGAAGACAGAGCAAAGAAGGGAGGAGTAAAGGGAACAGTTAGAAAGGGAGCGTGAAGAAAGAATAGAAAGATTAAAAGGAGAGGAAAAGAGCAGAGAGGGAGATGAGGGAGAAAGAAATAGAAAAGATGAAGAGCGATAACAGAGCAAGAAAACGCAAGTTAGCAGAGAGGGAACAGAGGAAGTTGCTGTTGGACAGGCTGGCGAGGGAACGAGCACAAAAGGAGGAGGATGAGCTAGCAATAATGGCGGTTAGCGAACAGGTTGCCCTGGACTGGGAGAGAAATAGACAGGAGGCGGAGAGTAGAGTAGAACTGGACAGCACAAATCTGCAGGGAAGGAGCGCGGTAGGAAGCTACGCCGCACACCTAGGGGTATGAGCAGGAGGCAGCGAATACAACCTGGTGGATATTGTAGGATTCTCTGGGGCTCGGAAAGTGTTTCCTTTCACTGATAACATCTCACTATCTAAAGATCACTACACATCACTACCTTTACTTTACTGTAGAAAGACATGTGAACATATTGGGACACATGAGCAGACTAAACATGACAATCTCATTCACAAAGGCATCATATGCTCAACACCAGGCACACACATGATGAATGTAAGGCAGATTGTTCAGGCCTATTGTGGGAGCACAGATCTTAGGGCAGAATCCAACATCGACTAGACATCAAGTAGATTCAATTTTTCCAATGACTTCTATAGCAACAGGACCTAGGGAGGGTCTGGCAACGACAACAGACAGTGGTGACGAGAAGGGGGAGCGGAGCAGGCGCCACTCCACGGGGACAAGGGCAGGAGCATCATTTGAGTGTTGATCCCACAGACAGGGAGAAGGAGGGGCCGATCTAGAAGAACAAGCATAGCAAGTAACGACCGGTGCACTACAAATAATACATATATCAATAGACTCTGGGATCTCCCAGGACGCAGGAGAGAGGACACCGGACTGGCACATTCCAGAGGATGATTGTCTAGAGGTCATGACGAAAGCAAGCAAGTACCCACACCAGAGCCAGTGGACATATGCA
The DNA here is from genome assembly GCF_040938575.1 of Ambystoma mexicanum. NCBI lineage: Eukaryota > Metazoa > Chordata > Amphibia > Caudata > Ambystomatidae > Ambystoma > Ambystoma mexicanum. The sequence goes on along the minus strand of NC_090932.1, from coordinate 693,641,965 downwards.
CAGACACCGAGGACCTATCCAGATTAGACAGTATTGAAGGACACCAGAGGAGAGGGCAGCATACTCGCAGATGCCCCTATTAAAGAGGGGAGGGACGAGGCCTCAGTATGTACCCTTGAGAAACACAGACAAGCAGAATGTTAAAGTGCAGATTGCCATCCCCAAGTGCGGGAGCTGGGAAGTGGATTTATGAGATGGAGAAATTGAAAGAGGGTCACAGGCTGGAAGTGGGTGACGTGAAAGGATTATTGGTTTTCGATACTTGGTGATGCAGCCGATGACATATGAAAGAGGGCGGGGCTCCCAGGGGTGCCGATACAGAACACAGCACATGATGGGTCGCCAAATGCAAACTACAGAGCAGCAGTTTGGCAAGCATTACGAACACAGTACACAGACAAGTCAGACATCGGGGCAATTACGTCACGCAAAATGCATATGGACAAAGATCCTGTTCAATACATTCAGGAGATACAAGAGCTTTGGTGCCTTGAAACTCGAGAGCTTTGGGACAAAACTACAGCTATCTTCCATCACATTTTAGGACAAGGCCTGCCAGAGCCAGTACAGAAGAGTTTGAAGAAATTGGTGGGAATGGAAGCAAAGGGATGGCCCGTAATTCAGCTCATGATAGTACATCATTGCAGATTATGGCAGGAGAAGGTTAAGCAAAAAGCAGAGGAAAGGAAGGCAGACGAGGCCAAACTAGTACAAAAGAAGCTATAAAAGGATGCAATGGAGGGGGCGGTCATAACCAGACCCGCCCCACAGGGACCAGCAGTGTCAACTTCCACAACAGTAAGCACCGGTCATGGGAGGAGGGTATATGGGATTGGGTGGGTTTCAAATGGGGTTCAGAAAAAGGGGAGGATTTCAAAGGGGCGTGGTTTCAGACCACAAACACAACAATCAAGGGGGTTTCGGGGATATGGCCAGCAAATGCAGCAGGGACCAGGGGGTTGACTGCGTGCAGCTAGGACACATTTTCGAGGGCGTGATGATTTAGAGGGACACAGCAAGATTGCAAAGACCAGGGGCAGCTGAACTATCACGGGGGACAAGAGGATTATTATGCTCAGGGCCAACAGCAGCGAGGACAGATACAGGGCACCTACCAACATATGCCACAAACACAAATGCAAGCACCAGCACCACCACAGGGACAGACACAAGCACCACAAATGGCAGCACCACTGCCACAATATCTGCATGCACTACAGATCAAGGGGAGCACAGAACAGCTAGCACAACTACAGGAAAACAGCATACCAGAACCAATGGACACAATGGCGAAAGTACCAGTTAGGCGACTGGTAGGGGTTACCATGGTGGGGAACAACCCCTTTAAAGGGAACGGGTTATCCATGTAACCCCAATAGGACAGCCCACAGATGAACTTGATGTGCCCCATCCTGTCAGTCACACCCAATCCTGCTGAGGAACCTTGCATAGGGGTGGCAATAGGTGACAAAACTGTTTCCTTTCTTATTGACACTGGGGCGACTAGGTCATGCATCCGGGAAGGGGCATTTGCGTTGTCAGGTGATGCCATGAACACTAAAGGATTCTCTGGGGCTCGGAAAGTATTTCCTTTTACTGATAACATCTCACTATCTAAAGATCACTACTCATCACTACCCTTACTTTACTGTAGACAGACATGTGAACATATTGGGACACATCATGAGCAGACTAAACATGACAATCTCATTCACAGTCAAAGGCATCATATGCTCAACACCAGGCACACGCATGATGAATGTAAGGCAAATTGTTCAGGCCTATTGTGGAAGCACAGTACAGAGGGGGTGCCAGTGTACCCCGAGATGCTGCAATATGGGACAGACATCGCCATTGATACCAGGCATCGCAGGGAAGGTGTGCGAGTACCAAACTAATACCTGCTCAGGCCAGAGACGCCACTGGATGAGCCAGAGGAAACAATAGTGTCCATTGAGATTGAGGCACAGTTGGCAAGGAAAGATTGGATCGATGTAGGATGACTGTTAAGATGGATTTCTGAACTCTGTCCTGGTGGCGCAGAAGTTCAGAAGGCCAACCTAATTACTTGGAACAGGGTAACCTCTGGACGAGCCAGACCAATCAAGGTAGCGATCGCGGCGGTCAAGACTAGGTCTCAAGAGGGGTGAGGGTGACTGAAAGCCCGCAATGAGCACACAAAGCAAGATCACTCACAAACTACTCCAAACAGGTGTTATATAAAAAATATATACACATTTATTTTAAGGCCTTTAAAACAATGACCGTAGCGAGAAAATCACAATATAACGATAGTAAACCAACACATACCATATCAACACAATATATATACAAATACGACAGTCGCAAGCATTAGAGGCACGAAATGGGTAGTCCACCTAAAAGGGAAGGAAGACAGGCAGTGCGAAATAATGCTTAGAGCCAGTTCCCCTTCAGAGGCACCTAACTAGATGGAAGTCCGAGCCCTGCGAAGAGTGGAGCCTTGTGCTCAAAAGTACCTGCACGCGCTGGTGCCAACGGGCAAAAGGAGAAGCTCTTCGAGGGAAATCAGGAAGTTCAGTTTAGTGCACAAAAGAAGAAGAACAAGTTCCGCGACTCAAGCGCAGCCTCCACAGTGGGCAGAAGCAGAGCGCGAGTACGGAAAAGGGTGCCGTTTTACACAGCGGGGAAAAGCAATGGGCTCCTGCAGGAGGGCGACCAGATCCTAGCTATGCTACTCACCGGTCCCCGATGCAAGCAGACCCAGGCTTCTCCGCGTCAGTTTCAGCAGCTGGCAGGTTCAGAACAGCAGGGAACGCCTCGTCGTCGTGTTGAGTAAAAAGACGTCCCAATCGAAGAAACCTGAACAGTTTTGTCACCACAGCAGGGCAACGGAGCGGCCGTGTGTATCTGAGCCAAATGTACACTACTCACTTCAGACCTGGGAACGCCAAGTGTACGAAGCGTGTGAGAGTGACAAGGACTCGAAATACTACACAACCTGGCGGCGGTTACAGAGCAAGACTCCCGTGTAAGCTGGTCAGTCAGCTGGATGGCCCAGAGACGCTTCGGAAGGCTTACTGACAGGAGATGGTGAAGATGCCGAGAATAGCTGTTCCCGCTATTCCAAAGGGTCGAAGTACCAGTACAGGCCTTCTGGTTCGATCAAAGGTGAAAAGGGTTTCACAAGGCGACAGCAGTGCAGAGGAGAAGTCCTTCAGCGGGTCACCAGCGATTCCTCGGTCCAGCCTCTTGGTTGCAGGCTACTTGGCTCCTGTATTCCTTCGTTCGTGAGAACTCAGGAGATCGACATGGTAGTGGTGTTTCCAGCCCCCTCTTATCCACGGTTCCCTTCGCGCCAAAACGGAGGGGACCCAATGGGAGATCCGCTCATCAACACTCACACCATTCGTGGACCAATCACGGACCACGGTGGTCCCAGGCATTCACACCACCCTAGACTCTCTGGCACCCAGGATGTGTATTGGGACCAGACATCCCAGCCCACATCCTGGAGGCAAACAAAAGACATGTAGAAGCCCGCGAAAGCATCCGTGTTTCGCGGGAAAGTACATGCCCAAATAAGGAAGGCCCCGGGTCGGCTCGACCTGGGGAAAGTGAAGGGAGCAAGACGGTCAGCGAACAGGACAAAGGAGCCTCGTGGTCTGGCCATTTTAGGAGCCAGGCCACCATTTTGGGTGAAGCGCAGAAAACGCGCTTAGAACGCCAAAAGGAGCTCAAAATACAAAGAAACGATCGCTGCCACCATTCCCGTCCCTGAATCACTTGCACCGATCAAATACAATCCTTAACGAGTATCTAGGGCCTGTAGAAGGCTAGAGACCCAAGAGAGCTGTAACTTAGCTTACAGTGCCCTCTTGTATCATGTTGCACTAAAGCCGCAACATGATAAAAGAAACTACGGGAAACAGCGTTCCCCGGTACTGACTGTCTTAAGGGCATGTCAGTTTCCCCATAAGAAAGGAGCGAAAGCCCGGAGGAGTGCGGCAGAAGGCTGCACTTCTCTGGCAAAGTCAAGAACAAGGTGAAAAACAACAGCAAAAAGTTTAGGGGTTGCCACATGGAAGGAAAATTACCTACAATTACCAAATCTTTCCTAACAATGACCACAGTGACAGATTAGGAGCTATTTGGGAAGAGAGGCTGGAACTGGAAATTATGTTTGAAATGATTGTAGCACACTGTTTACAGACCCATTACCGAGAGGTACCACAGAGCATGGCGATGGCCCTCGAGGCGCTGCCTACATTCTGGGAGTAGGACATGGCCAAAGAACCAGACCGCTCATGGACCACAAGTCCTTATGAGGTGGGGTGCATCAAGAGCATAGGGGAGTAAGATCAAATTGAAACCAGTAGCAATCTTGCAGAGAGTAAAACAGTATCTCCTAACCAAGGAAGCAGACAAGTGTACTTATGAAACAATTGCCTCCCTCATTGAGAGAGGCATCTTGGTACCATCAGAATCTCCATGCAACACAGAAGTGTACCCTCTGCGCAAAGTCAACAGGGGGGGTTGGGCGTTTCATACAAGAGTTAAGACCCCTTAACCATTAACCATATTGTAGAAGTAGAGTATCCAGTAGCAGCAAATCAAATTACCATTTTGTGTAGCATTCCAGTGGAAGCCACCTACTTCACAGTTATTGATTTAAAGAACATGTTCTTTTCAGTACCATTGCACCCAAACTCGCACAATCTCATCAGCTTTATGTAATGCAACCAAAAGTGTTAACATACTCATTTGCCACAGGGGTATTGTGAATCACCTATCTTCAACAAAGTGATCCAGACGGATCTAGGCAACAGAGACCGAGAGCACAGTTCTGCAGTATGTTGACATTTTGATTTGCAGTGAGACAGAAGACTAGTGCAGAAGAGATTCAGTGCACATGTTGATAGTGTTAGCTGACCAGGGATACAAGGTTGACAAGGACAAACTACAGTATTGTCAGAAGGACGTGCTTTACATTGTACAGATGATATCCAAGGACGGCAGGCACATTGCCCCAAAGAGAGCAGAGACTATTTGCAACATCCCCAGCCGGAAACAGTGAGGGAAATGCAACAGTTTTTGGGGTTGTGTAATTATTGCAGGGCATGGGTCTTTGATTACAGCCCATACATCAGGCCACTCTTCACTGCCTTGAAGGAAGCACAGAAGGGAATAAAGACACTGGCATGGACAGCAGAAACGACTGAGGCTTTTGAGGAGTTGAAACAATCGATATGCACAGCACCTGGTTTAGGGACCACAGATTACAAAAGAGAATTCTTCCTGTTCTCACACACTGACGGTGCAGTGATGAAAGCAGTACTGACTCAAAACGAGCATGGGCCATAAGCCAATTGCTTACTTAAGTGGGCAGCTCGATCCAGTAATGAGAGGACATTATCTTTGCAAACAATCAGCTACTGCAGCCTTCGCAGTGGATAAATCTGCAGTAACAATGGTGTGCACCGCCACTCATTACGTGGAGCACGCCCTGTTTGCGATACTTCACAAGCCAAAGAACACACCGACTACACAGAGAGCATCAGGGTACAAGATCATACTATCAAACTTAGGACTGAGGATAGTGCAATGCAAAACAGTGAACCCAGCGTTATTCTTGCCCGATAGCTACCACCTAGGCGACTATGCACATGACTGCACAAAGAACAGAGCTATTCAGTGAAACATGCAAGGTGGAGGAAGATTCACTTGAGGGGGAGATGTGCTGTACATTGATGGTTCATCGACTATTGACAAGACTGATGGGATCAGAAGGACTGGGACTGCTGTAGTCAGACTGAGGGAGGACTGGACGAGCAAAGTGGTTGTTAAGTGCACGACTACCATCTCATTACTCAGCGCAAGCAGCAGAACTGGTGGCACTCATATTAGCACTAGAACACAGCCTGGACAAAAGTGTGATCTATTCTGACAGTGCTTACGTCACATCAATAGTACATTCAGGACTGGCGCAATGGCTAAGGAGGGGGTTCAGAAGGGCAGATGGGACACTGGTGCAGCATGCATTCCTGCTAGGCAAATGGATCGATGTGATTGCATACCCAAGGGAGCTAGCACTAGTGAAATGCCAGGCCCACACAAAAGGGGAGGATCCTATATCCAAAGGGAATGAGGCAACAGACTACGAGGCAAAGTGCGCAGCGTACTTTGAGGAACTGTGGGAGCTGAAGGAAAGGCCAAATGCCCTTGAGAGTGTGAGGAACATGGTGCTGAGGGAGGGGTAGAACAGCATCCCAGAAACTCAGATTATGGAATTGCAGGGAGCTGCACCACAGGAGGAGAGGGAGCTATGGGTGAAAAAAGGATGTTCTATGTCTCCAACAGGTGCTCTATGGCGACAGAACACCACAGGGAAAGTGGTTATGCCGCTAGCCTTGCTTAAAACAGCACTGGCACAATTGCACCATCCAGCGCACACACAGGGAAAGAGGTAATTGCTGCACGCATTGTAGAATCATGGTTTTGCCCAAATTTGAATGAACATGTGGCCAATTTTATTAGGATTGCTGGACTTGCCAACAGTTCACAGCAGGACATACTTTGAGAGTTGCGAGAGGAACCATACCACGACCTGAAGGCCCATTCCTGCATCTCCACATAGATTACGTGGACATGATACAAGTCTGTCAAGGGTACCGCTATATGATAGTGGTTGTCTGCCCATTCTCAAGATGGATAGAGGCAGGACCCTGTTCACATGCTGATGCATTTAGAGCAGTGAAATTCCTGGTCAGAGAAGTTTTCCCAAGATGGGGCAGGTGCGAGGTTCTGCGGTCTGACAACGGCCCTCACTTCACCAATGAACTATTTCAACACATCACAACCCTGGTAGGGATCAGACACAAATTCGCTTGTGCATACAACCAGCAAGCAAAACGGGATGTGTGAACGCCCCAATGGACTCCTAAAGGTGTGTATTGCCAAAACCCAGCAGCGCACCAAGAAAAACTGGCTTGACTGTTTGCCATTGGCACTTTTTGAATTGCACAACAAGCCAGGGTCCGACCACCATTCTATGCCCCACAGGGTAGTGACAGGACGGTGCATGCATCTTCCCCTGGATCCTCCCACTAGAGCATTGAAGGACTGAGAATAGTGCAGATGTGTTCGGGCAAGAGATGTTCGAACATATCAATTACTTGGTATCTAGCGCTTCTTTTATGTCTCGCCAGATACAGCAGACACAGGGCAGGCCTGAAGACAACAGAGTTACAGATACGAATGACCAAGAGCAAAACACCTACATTCGGTGGGGGACCTAGTCCTCCTAAAGAACTTTCTGCATAGGTGGAACTCACCCAGGTTCTCCGGCCCTCACATGGTCGAAGCAGTCATATATAGGGCTATGCGGCTCGAGGGGAAAACCGCCTGGAACCACATCCAGGATATCAAGCCCTACAAAGAAGTGGCCTTGCCAGGCAATAGAGTTAGTGTGATCGACAGGGTCAACGTTGAGGCTCTATAACTACAAGTGTGTGCAGATCTTCCAGATGGAGGGACGCCTGGCCATCCTATGGTCCGACGATCCCAAGCAGCTGAAGTAGCGACTGGACCACTTGTGCACATGGACAGCTGAAACACTGTTTTTTTCCTTTTCCGCACACGCATTTTGTGAATTTGCAACTGGAATACTGTCACACCTTGACAGCTGAAACACTGTTGTTTTCTCCTTCTTTCCGCACATGCAGGTTGATGCAAATGTTGTTCGAACTATATAGGAAATTCTCCTGATGCTACCTCCTACTGACCACCCAAAAGCATTCTCCAACCAATTTGTACACAATATAAGGAGATCCAGACGACTCAGAGCCTGATCCCCTGAAGTATACTTCCTCACATTCATAGAGTATCTGGCCCAACCATACCCACAACTTGAACAAAGTGCTTACCCCGTTCTACCAACACTCAGAGATCCCTTAAGGAAAGTCTGGGAGGAGATCTTTGCATTTGCTTTAAGAGACTACCTAGTTCACGGAGCTTGAGGGTACTGACAAATATTAACACAATAACGCCTTTCTTGCGATTTTCAGGCGGGCACCTTTATCATCTCATCAGCTGCAAGGATTAAGCTGCGTAAGTAGTGAGGTCGGAGAAAATAGAATTTGGTTCAACTTTGGTGTGTTTACTGATTCCCACTGGAGTGCTGGGCATTGTAGTCTGGCAGCTCTACTTAGCTATGCGTGCTACCACTGTATCCACTACTAACATTCTCCCACCGAAGCACGGGGAACTACCTTGTCAGATGGAAGAGCAGACACTGCTGATAAGGTAAGGAGAGTTAAGCGCAATATTGGTGCAGACATGAAGTGAGTTAACATGTAGCTCACCGACACAGCATGAGTAACAAACACGTGGGTACACACATGTCCAAAGTTGGTAGGGAGACCAAAGGGGAGAGCTGTTTTGTCTGCTCCTTAACCCCCAACAACGCGAGTGCCTCTAGAACGTACATTGCAACTGAAATACCTGCAGTGCTTGATGTACCTTGCAATGTTCCAAACACAAGGCCGATTCCAAGGGAAGACAGCAACCTTGAGATGGATGTCCAAGGGATCATTCACATATGAAGATAGTTACATCAACACCCAAGACTGATGAATAACTGATGAATAACTACTGGCAGCTCCATGAAGGACGCAATACATAAGTGATGGGTCAGAGAAAGGGGAAACATCACACTGAAGGAATTGTCATGCCCCTGGACAAGGGTAAAGAAGACCGGAGGAGAGCCTGGTTGCTGGGAAAGACCACAGATACTGGTCTATGGATGAGTATACACTAACGACGGCTGGGAAGAGGGTGCGGTGGGAAGTAAGGCACTGACCTTAGCTAACTCGCCAGTGAGCAAGGTGCAAGAAGAGAATGGTAAGTGCCTAAAGGAATGGAACAGAAGTGCAAAATTGCTGACCTGGGTAGAAAATGAAGCTGGCCCAATGCCAATAATGCCTTTGAAGACACTGGCTGTGTTACCAGCACAATGCTGACGAGGAAGTTGGTGTAAATGTTGGATGCAAGGCGGTTAAGATTATCCTGTCAATGGGAGCGGGAACCGCAGTACTGATGGATAACAATTGGGCATGCAGATCTAAAGCTTATGAGAAACTACCACCAAATTGGGGGGGAGGGGTATGCCCCCTAGTGCACATCAACCTGCCTTCATTGGGTGTACCCAAGAAGGATTTGAAGCTTGATAACTTTCCAAAGATGGAGAACACAACATGGAAGAAGAGGTCACTAGAGACCATCTGTCCAAGGAAAGGCAGATACCAGCCAAAAGGATTAAACAGAGTAAAGAGGGGCAAATTACTTCTCAGGCAAATTAGAAGCAGAACAAATGTTTACTAGCACAATTGGCACAAATGCATGCAAAGATGGAGGACGAAGCACATCGACTGTGAAAAGACAAGAGCTGGCTAGCATTCCTATGGTCGTGGATGCGAACATGGCTGCCTGATGGACTGAAGGTGATAGCTGGAGCACTAGTGCTGGGAGCGGCATCAGTGTGCGCATGAAGATATGCATTGGAAGGTGCAAGAAAACAGCAAAAGAGGCAATGGGAATGCAGATTTTGATGGATGTGAACATAGGAGGAGCAATGGATGATATTCTGAGTGAAAGAAACATACTAAGGGAGAGAAAAACAATGTGTGACCCATTTCCGGCAGGGACAAAGGTGGACAATCCCTGAGACCCTAAAAAGTATGAAAGGAAGTGGGTTTGGTGCAACCCTGAAGGAGTGCGCCGTTACATGCACGGGTCCTTTAATGATCATACAAACCATTATGGACACCTCGGAAGAGTGACAAAGATATGATATGATAGTTTATTTATATAGCCCCTTTACACAATGTGTTTCAAAGCGCTTCAAGGCAAGGGAGGAAACAAGGAAGGGAAAAAACCATGACATTCTTACAGGCCATGAACAGTAAGGATGTGCAATTAACTATCGTACTCGGCCTGACGACATTTCAGATAGTGCAAGAGCTAAAACATAGATAAGGAAGGGAGGGGGAGAGTGGGAAGGAAATGGAAACAGACAGGCGACTACCGTACTAGGCCTGACGACATTTCAGATAGTGCTGGAGGGGGGTTGGGCAGGAAAAAGCCAGTAAGGGGAGGAGGAGGAGACAGACAAGGTTGCTATCATACTAGGTCCAGGGACAATTCTGATAGAGTAAGTGCATAGTAGAAAGTAAGGGGAGGAGATGGGGAAAAGGGAGAAGGGAAAGGAGGAGAGAACAGAGAGTTAGTCAAAAGAGTGGAGAAGCAAGAGGGGAGAGTGAATACAATTGCAGAAGTCAGTAGTAACACAATGTTGCAAGCCAGGATACAAGATGAAGATGGGAACAGCATGATTCAATGATAAGGTGGCTCAAAGAAGATGAGTGGTTCTTTTGTGATGTGGTCGACAAGTCGACCAGAGGGGGGACTAAAGAGGGTATTTCGAAGTCTGCCCCTGCTTCCCCTCCCGCCAGAGACACGAACCGGAAGAACAACAAAAAGAACCATGATCGATCATATAGTTTCGGACCAATTCCCAGTGCTCTCATAATAAACAAGTACGTTGAGAGGTACCCAGACAATCAAACCTATAGCCCGGGAGCAGTGCAAACGTTACCCAAAGTGGATGAGGAGCCTCGATCAGTGACCAAAGACAACTTCATTGACAGTCTATACTAAAGCACCAAGAAACCATGCATAACGTCGTTAGAGACACCATGACATAGCAACGTTAGACATGAAGCACATGTGCCACCTGCACATCGGGCCACGATCACGCACCCGAATACACAAACACATGCATACGGTTCTGTAAGTTAGGGGCCAGACACACGTACACTGTTTTCACGTTTATTATTTTGCCATTAGCTTGACAGCAGCAACGCAGAAACTGCAAGAAGCAAGAGATCCTGTGCAAAAGCTTGCAGATCCTTCTATTCAAATAATTATAAAAGTTACTCACTGTAGTGACAAACATACTCTTAGTCCATAGTCTCCTTCCCTTCATACTGTAAGTGTGTGCCTCCTAGGGGCGGGAGACAACCTTTTTCACAACATTTTCCCGTTTAAATTTAGAGGCTTGCTGAGGTGCGACCCTGGGAGCATGCAATCCCCTGACTCCACCCACCGGCGCCACTGCTCGGTCCCCATAGACGCATCTACAATATTAACATTGCCTAATGACACCTGTTTTATTAGGGGGGAAGATGGTGGGAAATATGGAGGAAAGGAGACTATGGACTAAGAGTACATTAGTCACTATGGTGAGTAACTTATAATTATTATTACATCCCGTCCCCTTTCCTCCATACTGTATGGGCGATTACAACTGAATGTAGCCAAGAAAACAAATTCCTTAATACTGCCTGCCCGAATGATGCGTCTGACCTGGAGCCGGCATGCTTACAAAAGGCAGAAGGAGTGGCCCATGTGGCTGCCCTGCTAATGACCTGCCAGAGAACGTGTCTCTGGAATGCGGCCGCTGTGGCCTTGGCTCTGACAGCATGGGCATGCATGTTTGCCGGAAGCAGCTTGTGCTGCCCCTCGTATGCCTCCTTAATGGCTGCCACCATCCATCTTGCTATGGAGGCCTTGGAAGCCTGCTATCCGGGCCTTGACCCGCCAAAGGTGATAAATAGAGCTGCAGAAGCTCTTGGTCCTGTCCAGATATAACTTTAGCGCTCTCCTAACATCTAAACCCTCTGAGCATCGTCCTTGTGGTCTGCAAAAAAAGTAAGAAGTACCATCTCCTCGTTTAGGTGGTACGCTGAGACTACCTTAGGAAGGACTGCGGGATGCGTTCGGAGGACAACCTTGTCCCAGTGAAAGATAGTGTATGTCTCAGAAGTCAACAGAGCTTGGATCTCGCTGACATGACATGCAGACGTAAGACCCACCAAAAGGGCTGTCTTCATGTTGTCCAGCCTGATGTCTGCGGACGCCATAGGCTCAAAAGAAGTATGCGCCAAGGTGCACAACACTATATTGAGATACCACACAGGGTGTGGCTTCCTGATGGGCGGGTGGAGCCTAGGGAGTCCCGTCAAATGTCTTTTAACCATCGGATTGGCAGACAAGAAAACCTCCTCCTTCGTATTCTGCTAGGCTCTGATAGCTGCCAGATAGGTGCAGCATGTGTCGATCTGCACCTCAGAGTGTGCTAGGTGTGCAGAGAAAGATAGCAAATCGTCCAGTGAGCAAGCAAGAGGATCTACTTCCTTGGACTCAGCCCAGTAGCAAAACCTAGTCGACTTGCTTTTGTACTGGCTCCTAGTGACATCGCTCCTAGCACCCTGAATGATGTCTAGATTAGCCTGCGAGAGGTGCAGATGCCTTAAAGTGACCTGTTCAGGCACCACGCTGCAACTACTGTGGGGTGGGGTGCATCACTGTGTCCTCATGTTGTGACAGTAGATGCACTGGGCCCAGTGGAAGGTGCATCAGAGGTTGGTCCGACAGACTGAGTAGCTCTGAGAACCATGGCCTCGCCGGCCACCACGGAACTATCAGAATGATGCAGAGGGGCCGGGACTTCCTTATTTTGCATTTCACCTTATGTACCAGTGGAGTGGGAGGGAAGGCATAAGCGTTCATGCTGTTGCACTGAATCTGTAACGCATTGCCCAGTTAGCCTCGTCTGCCCCCAGCCTGCTGAGCCTGTCTGCCTCCAGGTTGCACTCCCCTGGAAGGTGGATGACCGTCAGGTGTACATCGTTCTCCAGGGCCCATTCCCAGATGCTGACCGCGAGGGTGCATAGGGGAGGGGACCTGGTGCCATCCTGCTTGTAGAGGTAATACATGCTGGCAAAGTCGTCTGTCTGAATGAGGATCACTTTGCCGCTCACGAGCGGTAGGAAGGCCGTGCGAGCCAGGCAGATGGCCTTCAGCTCTAGCCAATTGATATGCGCTTCCCGTTCATGGCAGGACCAGACTCAGTGGACACTGGTTGTGCACGGTAGCTCCCCAGCCCTCGAGGGACACATCCGTGGTGATTGTAACCTGCAGTGCTGGTTGACGGAAGGGCCTGCCCATCCTCACATTGCCGTCTGTGCTCCACCAGACTAGGTCCTGGTGTAGAAAGGGAGGAATGCTGACAAGTTCCACCTGTGAACCCTGCTCCTGATTGAATGAGGCTGCAAAGTGCAGCTGTAATTTCCTCATCTTCAGTCTTGATAGTTACCGCCAAGACAAGCCGCCATGATACCGAGGAGGTGCTGGTACCAACATGCTGAAGTTCCCTCTCTGATGAGGAAGTGAGCAGTGGTCTTCTTGATGGCAGCGATCTTGTCCTCCGAGAGAAAAACTCTCTCGGATCTCGTATACCAGATGAGGCCAAGGAACGTTAGACTCTGCGTCGGCTCCAGTGGAGACTTTTTGAGATTGATGGAGAATCCCAAGTAGTGTAAAGTGTTCATGAGGGCGGAGGAGGAAGACTGAAACGCCTCCAGAGAACTTGCCCAGACGAGCCAGTCGTCTATGTATGGGTAGAAACGATGACCTTGAGCCCTGAGAAGGGCTGCTACTGCTTTCCTAAGCCTGGTAAAGACCCTCGGGCAGAACGAGGGCAAAAGGTAGCACCTTGTATTGGAACTAGAAGCCCATGATCCTGAGCTGGAGGAGGGACAGATGGGGTTGCCAAATCGGGACGTGTAAATAAGCGTCCTTAAGATCCAGGGAGCATATCCAGTCTCCCCTGCACAGTGTCTCCGCAATAAGCGTTGGGGTAACCATCTTGAACTTTTGAAGGGGAAGGGAAATGTTCAGGGTGGAAAGGCCCAACTCAACTCTCAGGCCTGCCTGGTTCTTCTTGGGTATGGTGAAAATCCTGGAATAGAAGCCCATACCCCGTTGGGAGGCTGGGACTTCTTCAACTGCCTGGCTCTCTACGAGCGATCGAATTTCTGCCAACAGAGTTGCTGTCCCAATTTGTGGGAGTGGAGGGGAGGGAGGTATCAGTAGGCGGTACCCAGTGGACAACTGATAACCAGGGGTCCACGAACCTCGCGCAGTGTGTTTAAGGCAAGCCCACGCCCCCCTGCCCCCTACTGGAGACAGTTGGACCCTGGAGGACAGTTTCCCTCGGAGGCTGAGGAGGGGGACTGAAAGAAGCCCGCCTTCTGCTGCTGTGTTGGCTTGGAGATTAGTCAGGCTGCTTGGACTGTCGTTCTTGGAAGCCCCGGAACCCGAAGGCCCGACCCTTGTCGGAATGCTGGTGCGTTTGACTGTATGTCTTGGGTCTTGCCTTTAGGAGGATGGATAATGACTTTGAAGTCTGGGAACTGTTTTTCTTATCCAATTCCTCATCAGTGGTGGAATGAAAGAGGTTGCTACCCTCGAATGGAAGGTCCAATATGCGTCCCCGGACATTCGGGTTGAACTTTATGGCGCAGAGCCAGGCCGTCCTTCTCATGTTTGCGGCGATGCAGATGGCCCGGCCTGAGGTGTCAATATGGGCCACTGTGGACTCCATGATATCTTGAGCCACCATCTTCGCTTCTGCCAGCCCAGCCGTAAAAAATGCTCGACTGTTCACTGAATGTTCTGGAAGGAAGTTGGCTATTTCCTGCCAAAGCCTCTGGTTAACGGCTGTGAGCATGGCATCCGCATTAGACAGACGAAGGTGCAGAGAGGCATTGGCATAGACCACCTTCCCATACGCATCCAAGCTCTTCTGCTCCTTGCCTAGCAGACCAGAGGACGAGGTGGTCGATGACTACTGAGGCTTCGGTTATATGGAATCACAGAGGAGTGTGGTAGAGGGTGTGCCGACAACAAGAGTGTATCCCCCTTCCAACTGCCTGTACTTTGCATCAAGACGCCCATTGGTGGGCTGTGCTGGGTGGGGTGGGGTTTCAGCCATCCCTTCTTGGTCAGGGCAAAGATGTCCTTCTGCATCGGAATCCCCATTCTAGCCGCAGGGCCTAGAGTGAGAAGTTCGGCCAGTACCCCCGCCTCTGGTTGTGGAAGCCATAAATATTCCACCAAACCTGCAAGTCGATCATGGAAGGCCTTGGCTGACTATGGCGTGTCGGGGTCCTCCATCTCATCAGTGTCCACTAGGGTGTCCGACTGGTCTGGAGCCAGCGAAGGAGTGCTGGGAGCTGGCAGACGGTATTGACGGAGTAGAGGCTGGCAGCTAGGGCCTGTACATACTCTGCCTTGCTGGTTGCAGGTGATATCTGCCCTGCGATGAAGGATAACCTGTAGGCCACGTACCTGGTTGACCCCCAGTCCCACTTGGACACCATCTCCTACCTGCTCCCCAAAAGGGGTCAATGTCTGACAAGCGACCATCTTGTCTGGCGTGGCGGCCATCTTGTCGAGCTGCATGCCATGTGCCTGCGTCATGGTGCCTGGCTCGCTGGTACCGGCCTCCTCCAGGACTCTTGACGGCAGAACTTGAGGCCTACCCGGACCTGGCAGGTGTACAGCCCTCAGCTGAATTGCTGGTAGTGCTGCGTACAGGCGCCCACCACAGACATTTGCCCTTTACTAGAGCGTAGCCCCTCGGGTTGACACCCGGTAAAAGAACCTTGCAGTCCCTCAGCGCCGTCTCCGGAAGGATCTAGTGACCCCATCGGCCTGGCGGCCGGTAGCTGGATGAGCCTCGGTAGCTGCGCTGGTGAGAGGACCGGAGCAGTCCCTCCCGCTCAGACGCTTCCTAGGGAAGGAATCGCTCTTGCAGGGTGCGATGGCAAAGAGGCCTTGCCTTGGACCTTGATCTGGGCTTGACGAAGTTCTTCAAGTCCTCTGGAGGAGACTTCTTGAAGAGCTCCCTCCACCTTGTTAACCTGTTCTTGAGAGCACTAGGAGTGGTTGCGTCAGATGCAGTATACCTTTCCCAGCCGTGGTCGGGCCAAGGCAGAGGCGGTACAGAGCATGGGGTTCGGACGTAGGGAAGATCGCTTCGCATGCTGGACACTTGCTGAAGCCCAAAGGGCGTCGACATGCGCCGGGGAGGAGCGTGGCACTAGAGGACAGAGTACCTGGTTAAAGATTAGAAGAAGAGACAAAAAAGACAGTGTCAGGGGAAGAGCGTGTAGAATTACAAGTCTGAAGCCAAACCCAGGAGCGCAGGTGAAAGCGGGCCATTCCCATCGACACGGAAAAGAGGACTGGGGAGTGGCGCCGGTGGGCGGGGTCAGGGAAGCGCATGCTCCCAGGGCCGCGCGCCTCAAAATTTAAAGGGGAAGAAGATTTTTTCTGGTGAAAAAGGTTCCGTCTCCTGTCCCTAGGAGGGACGCCCATACAGTATGGAGGAAAGGTGACAGGATGTAAGCGTAACCCCATGGAACTGCAGGAGCACCTGAGGCACCTGACAGAGCCATAAAACACTAACCAATGGATACTATAGAATAGCACGAACAAGTTAGAGCCATGCCATGGCTTACGAAAAATACAGTAGGCCACAGTCGTCTCTCTGTAAAGGCTTAGATGAACTCTGTGCGAACAAGAGAACAACCGTGTGGGAGAGGGCCTGCTGCCAAGGTCACCAGGATACAAGTGACATTCCATTCCCTGAACTGTAGTAAATGTGAATACATTCTGAGTAATTCAGACCTCCAGGAGCCCAAAACACTGTCTTCAGACACGTGACCCGCCAAGCTGATGAACTGAAATTAGGAGCTGGGAAAGCGGAGCAGTCTCACGGAGCC
Source organism: Ambystoma mexicanum (assembly GCF_040938575.1). NCBI lineage: Eukaryota > Metazoa > Chordata > Amphibia > Caudata > Ambystomatidae > Ambystoma > Ambystoma mexicanum. The sequence goes on along the minus strand of NC_090932.1, from coordinate 693,625,295 downwards.
ATAAAATGGCTTGCAACAAGGTTATTACAGAAGAAGCAGAGTGCTGCATGATGAGAACGAGCACTCTCATAGTCTGTGGTGGTGCACACGCGTTACTATGCAGACACATAGTTGCTCTTATTACCTTGACAAGGTACACCTCTTGCTGAGAACAGCCTTGGGTCCCAGGCCTAGGGGCAACAACTCTAGCCAATCACAGTACAGGACCCTACGGGGTGGGTAGCGAAGGGCAAGAACCAATGACCAGACCCTCACACTGAAACACTGTAGAAGTAGCATTTTTCAGGGACGATCCAGGCCAGCCATCTGACATGGGAAGACCAATAAACGAACAGATATAGGGTCCGCCATAGGTGGACTACCACTCAGCGCCCAATTCACTTGCTCGACAGGTCTGCTGGAGAGAAGCCCAGGTTATGATGTCATTGTGATACGGATTTGCCTAAAAACTGGCCTGCGAGCCAGAGTTTGCCGAAACGTTCCAGGAGTTTGTTCCTTGTTCTGATCCCCGTTGTTTTTGGCTGTAATAAACCACAGTTTGAACTTGCCGTCTCTCTAGGTCTATGTTCCTTTTTGGAAAGGAAGGAGTTTGGGCTTCAATTAGTTTGGGGTCCACGAACTCCTCATAGCCCTCCTGCCTACCTGGGAGTTTATCCTAACATTACCTTGAGTCACATCTAGAGGACTGTAATTATTAGCAGGTTCCAGATTAAGATAGAACTGTCAATTACTTTTTTTAAAAATGTTGTTTTATTAAGGTTTTCAAAGTCATTACATACATGAGAAAACATTGCTTAGGATACACTATGAAACGTCAATATTTAACCCTCTCCCTTCCCCAAAAAACCTCATTACCTTCAATGTAATATCTCTCTCTCTCTTCTCCTGCCCCCCCCTCGTGGAACGGTATCTTCTTCCTCGTTTATCGCTATCCAATGATCTTGTGGCCGTAGTGTGTGGACAGATTTGTTCTTTTGAGATCAGCCGGTGGTCTTGGCCGCTCGATTGAGGCAGAGTCTTATATATGACATGGGCCTACTCGGGCTGGACTCCTCTCAAATGTAGGTTAGCATTCCCTGGGTGTGGTCAACAAGCCATCGAAGACTAGGTCCTTGTCTATTACATACTGCAATCCACTAGATGTTCGTCATATATGTATTCACAAATTCTCCCCATAGCAGTTCATACGAAGCAGATTTCCCATGGAGAGCTGCGGTTATCTTTTCCATTGTACAAATATTGGTGGCAACATTAATCCATTCTTTCTTTCCCAGTACCTTGGCTCCTTTCCATTGCATCACCAGGCAAGCCTATGCAGCCAATAGGAGCGGCGCTGCCACCCCCTTCATTCTCATGAGCTCCCCCTCAGACTCCTCCAACCCAAATAATATGAGAAGTTCATTAGTACGTTGGATCCCGTCCAGTTCACTAATCCAACCCAAGACTTCGCCCCAAAAGACTTTAATATGGGAGCATCCCCACCACATGCCAGTTATCTGCCCTCTCACTGCATCGATGCCAGCACAAGGGACTAGTTGACTGGAACATCTTGGATAGTATGTGGGGGTCAAATTGCCATCTGTGTAGGAGTTTAATGGCATGCAGTTTGTACTGGCACGCCATCGATATTTTTCCCCCATAGGTCGGGGTCTATTTCTGAACAATGATCCCTTTCTCATCTGAGCCTCAGAGTTTCAGTTGACACCTTTCCTGCAACTATCAAAGCCCTGTACATGGCGGAGATTAGGCCCTTAAAGTCTCTCCTTTTGTCTAGGAGCTCTTTAAAGGGGGGGGAAGTTCCCTCTGGACCTTCTCCTTCTATTTGTCCCTTGTAAGGATCCCTTAAAGCTGAAGGAAGGGAAAGACCGGTAGTAGGCCTATCCCCAGTGCCTCCTCCTGGTCAGTGATCGTAACAAAAGTGCCCGCCTTCTAGAGTTGACCCACTCGCTCCAGTCCTGCTTCAATCCAAGATTGAAATCTTTCATGATTAGGGATGTCTTCTCGGACTCCGGGTGCCCAGATATGACTCATGGGAGACGGCCATGAAGTGATCCCCGCATGTTAACCCCTTCCAGCCAGATTTCCCATATGGTACCCAATATTGGGTGGTCCGTTATTCTACATATGAGCTTGCTTCTTGGGACCCAGAGCCATTCCGCAACCGTGGCTGGGGACAGGTTGAAGGTATCCAAGCCTATCCATTGAAGTCCTTTCTGCCCTCTGCGATGGGGGAGAACCACCATTAACTGTGCTGCCACGTAATACTTCTGTAGATCCGGTAGGCAAACACCACCCTTGTCTTTCGGCAACATGAGGACCTCGTATGATACTCTTGCGTTTTTTCCTTGCTGCAGAAACCTCAGGATTGCCCTCTTTACCTCAGAAAATAAGTGTGTCAGAAGCCGAATCGGGAGCATTTGGAATGGGTACAAGAACCTGGGCAGACACACCATCTTCACAGTGTTGAGTCTCCTAAGCCAGGATATAGCGAGTTTTCCCCATTTTTATAGGTCAGCCCAGAAGCTCAACAGAAGAGGAGGAAAGTTGGCCTTGTATAGGGTGTCTAGGTCCCGCGTTACATTTTTCCCCAAATAGCGGTGGGTGTCGCCTCCAATCATTAGACCCCAGTGGGGCAAATCTGCCAGTATCCCCCTGGTCGGGCTTCTGAAGTGGGCATAAAATAGACTTGGCCCTATTGACCTTAAAGCCAGCCAGTGCCCCGTACTGGTCAATCAAGTGGATCGCCCTAGGTATGGATGACAGAGGGTTCTGTACGTGTAACAGGTCATCCGTGTATAGGGCTAATTTTTATTCTCACCCGCCTACCCTAAGTCCCTCCACCTGTTGATCTCCTCTGAGTCTCTGAGCCAAGGGCCCATGGGAGAGAGCAAACAATATCGCAGAGAGGGGGCAACCCTGCTGCGTTCCTCTACCGAGGTCCAACCATCGGGAGTAATCGCCATTAACCATTACCAACGCTTTGGGGGAATTATACACTGCCTTTACCCCCCCCCCTCTAAACCTAGCACCCAGTCCCACTCTGCCCAGGACCGCCTCCAGGAAACCCCATTCCACCCTATCAAACGCCTTTTCCGCGTCCACGGAGAGGAGGACCGTGTCCCCCCTACCATGTTCCGCGACTCACGGATCAGGTGCAGTCTCTTCCGCATTTTATCTGCGCCCTGTCGCCCCATTATAATCCTAATGTGGTCCGAGAGTATCAAGCGAGCATGTATATTTCAAGCCTCGCAGCAAGTACCCTTATGTAGATCTTGCTGTCAATGTTTAGTAACAATATGGGACCGTAGGATCCACATTTTTTGGGGTCCTTGCCCTCCTTGGGGATCACTGTGATGAGCGTTCACGAGAAAGTCAGGGGGCACACACGTCTCGTGGACATCATTAAACAGCTCCACCATCAAAGGGAGGAGAGGAAAGATTTATAGAAACCCGCCGTGTAACCGTCCTCCCCCGGGGCCTTCCCTGTGAATTATTTTTTAACCTTCATCACATTTAGAGAAGACTGTGATTGCCATCCTGTGCCAAATAAAGATAGAACAGCGAACATTAGCCTGCGCCACATCTAGCGAGTACCGTGAATAAAAGCCTATGTCGCATCTAGAGAGGAGTGTGAATATTAGCCTGCTTGCCACACTAAAATAGAACAGTGAATATTTGCCCGGGTCACACCTATAGAGGATTGTGATTATTATACCTGTGCCACATCTAGAGAGATCTGTGAACATTAGCCTGTTTGCCATCTAGAGAGGATTGTGATTTATTAACCTGTGCAACATTTAAGAACTGTGAACATCAGCCTGCCTCCGATCAAGATAGGATTGTGAATAATAAAACTGCTTCACAACTAGAGAGAACTATGAACATTAGTCAGCGCATCATCTAGAAAGGACTGCAAATATTAACCTGCCTCCCATCTAGAGAGCTCCGTGAATTGTGAATACTTTCTGCCTCACGTTCAGATAGGATTTCAAATATTAGCCGACCTAACATCTAGAGACGGCTGATTACAAACCTGGGAATCCTCCCAGCCTCACATCCGAAGAAGATTGTGAATATCAGTTTACGTAACTTCTAGAGAGGACTGAAATTACATACAAACGTGTACCGCAACTAAGAAAGAATTGTGAACACCAGCCTGCCCCACATCTAGAGAGGACTGTGAATAATAACCTACTGCCCCCCCAGAGAGGATTCTAAAATGTTCTGAACACTAGCCTCTGTCACATCTAGAGAAGACTGAACATTAACCTGCCTCGCCCCTGGAGATGACACCGAATATCAGCTTGTATCACTTCCAGAGAGGATTATACATGTTTGCAAATAACCAGCTAGAGAGTTTGCCCTAGCTATACACCCTTTCCGACTAGCTCATCCCCTCAGCCACTAACTACACCAAGATTATTTTGTTCTCTTTAGCCATATATAGAATCAAATATACAGCATCTAGCTAGCCACACCACTAGACAACCCGCTAGCTTGTACCAGACAAACCGGCCTCACCTCAGACTAAACCTGCGAGACAGCCGGACTAAGCAGGAAAGTCTAACTGTGCATGACCACAGCACCACACCCATAATCATACAGGCAAGGAAGCAAAGAACCAAACGAAACCAACCAGGAAAAGCACCTACAATCGTACACTCAAACATTTAAAAAAAAAAAAAAAAACACAAGCCAACCGGGAAAAGCAATGCACGTGGGCTACCGCCCCTGCAACCTCAAGGAAAACTCTTAAAGGAACCACAAACCGGAAAATTGCAATGACTCCCACATGAACTCATAAACCTACCGCCAAGTACACAAAAAAATACCACAAAAACAAATAAGGCCGCGAGAAAGACAAATGGGCGAACAATCCCAACTGAATGCCACCAAGGATCCACAACTGCAGAACACACCCCCCACAAACAAGATCGGAAACAGAACAACCGCTGGCAGAAGAGAACAGTCTATATTTAACACCATACCTCGTAATCAACCACTCACCGAAACAAAGCAAATCAAGAAAGACCGACAACAGGACACAGCCACACAGAAGAACGGACAAGGCCAGAGGGAACAAGAACGCGATCGACGCCCTAACCCCATATATCACAAAAACACGAGGACACGCCTTTCAACAGCTACAAAATATAGAAGAGGAACATGAAGAAAACAAAAACCTAAGACTTAACCTGGAAGATCTATTGGACAACACCACAAACATCTATACCACAACCACAACTGGAGAGTTACATGGAAGAAAACCAAAACACCAGTCAGAAAACAACACCGATAATAAAACACAAACCAAATCAAACCATAAAAATCCACTGAGACCCAATCAATAAAGACAGATGTCAAAACACACAACAGAGATGTTCGACCTGCTGTGCGACAACAGTATCGACATCCGATTTGTCACAGAAACATGGCAGGATGACAACTACAAAATTACACTCCACAGCTGCATCCCCATCAAGTTCAAATGCCTACAGTTAAACAGAAAAAGAAAATAAGGAGGAGGCCTTGCAAAAGCATTCAAAGTACAACTGAAAATAAAAACAGACAAACCTATAAACATCAAGAAATGCGAATCCATGGTCATGGACCTATCAGCAAACCCAAAAACAAACATTAAATTCCTACTGGTTTACAGACCACCGACATATAAGCAACCTACGTCGACAACTTCATAGAAGCCATAATCAGTATAGCCATTCAACATGAACAACTGATAATTATGGGGGACTTCTTTTATGGTTTGAAGAAAAATATGGTACAACTCACAAATTTCACTAATCCAACCATGAAACTACAACTGGTCAAAGGAGCAACACACAGAGCAGGACACACTTGACGCAATTTTTGCCAACATAAATCTGATCATCACTGCACCACTGATACAGATATTCTGGCGCGAGCATCTCATCATCCCATTTGTTATCACGCTACCAACTAACCAGCCCCCAAACTTCGAACCACCACAAAACGAAACTGGAAAGCCATCGAAGCAAGCAAAATTGTTTGCAACCGACCTGGACAAGGCAGACCTAGACGGAAAAACAGAGCTACTTCATAAATGAATCGCTGATACAATCGACTGCATCTCCCTGGAAAAAACGTTCACCCCATCAAGAAAAAGAGTAATAGCAAAATGGTTGATCCCACTACTAAGCACCGTGAAAAAGAACAAGAAGATGGAACTAGAATGGAGGACAGAATATGACCACGGTAAGAAAACTCAGTTCCAGAGGCAAAACAGATCGTACAAGAAGGAAATTCAAAAGGCAAAGAAAAGGCACTATGACAACAATCGCCAAAGCCACCAACACACAAAAAGAGATGTTCAACATCATAAACGAAAAGAGGAACCCACCAGGTTGCGACAACACTCCTATAGCTTTACATAATTTATGCAACAACCTAGCATACCATTTAAAAAAATACAATCAACAACATCCGACAAATCATACAAAACAGACTGATAAATCCTAACACAACCAACCAGATCCAACGAGGAGCCAGAGAGAAAAGTCCAAAACTTTCTGTAAATATCAGTAGACACATTCGTCATGCTGGTAAAAGATAGCAAGAAAGTAGACTCGCCCATTGACTCCTGCCCCCCAGACATCTACAAACCAATCCTCACACAAGGAACGCCATTAGAATACTACTGAACAGGGACTGTACTATGAGCTTTCAAATCAGTGCATATTAAACAACTCCTTAGGAATACAAGTGGCGACGTTGAAGACTTCTCCAACTACAGACCTATTTCAAACATCCCCTCCGCAGCAAAACTTCTAGAAACCTACGTATACAAACCAACTCAAGAGCCCATAGAAAAACACTGGTTGCTGGACCAAGCACAAGTCGGACCCGCGAGAGGAACAGAATCAGCACTCCTATCAATTTGGAATGACCTAAAGACAATCGCTGACTCCAACACAACCTCGGCCCTGATTCTACTTGACCTCTCTGCAGCATTCAACACAGTAAGCCGTAACACCCACATCAAAAGATTAGAAGAACTAGGTATAACGACTTGGCACTACTCTGGATAAAATCATTCATAGCAAACAAAACAGACTGTCTGGGTAAAGCCTTTCAAATCAGCTCCACGAGTGAACGAAGGCAGAGTACCACAAGGATCCTCACTATCACTACTGTACTTTAATATCTACCAGACTCTGCTAATCAAAATCTTAAAAAAATGCAATCTTAAGTGCTACAACTACACAGACAACACTCAAATCATCTACAAAATCAAAGATGCACTACAAGAAAACACAACTCTAGGAGAATGTATCAAAGAAATCTACGACTGGATGATTGCCAACAACCTAAAAATCAACCCAGGAAATACAGAAACCATGATTAGATCCAAAAGCCAAGAGAACAGCTACATCCCGTGGCTGATAAAATTGGGAACGGTGCCCAAATCATCAAAATTAGTCAAAAAAATCTGGGAGTCCTAATGGACAACACACTAACATTAGAACCACAAGTAAACGCAATAATTCAAAAATACTTCTTCCTCCATCATTCAACAAAAATAATCCTACCATTCCTGTCCTTCACCCACAAAACACTGACAATCATTGTCCTCACGTCAAGAATCAACTACGCTAACAGCCTCGACCCCAGAATGCCGGAATACCTGCTGAAGAAACTGAAACACATTCAAAACGCAGCGGCCAGACTTCTCCTTAAACTATCTAGAAGATACCATATCATACCAGCGCTATAAACGCTACAATGGCTACCAATCAAACAACGTGTCCCAATCAAAATAATGTGCATAACACACAGAGCAATCAGCAGCCAGGGAGTAGAATTCCTACAAAAGAAAATAACCATCTACAAGCCGACGAGACTCCTTAGATCAGGCAACGAAATCTGCCTGGAACCAAACCCATACACATTGAAAAAACGTGGGGGCTCCCTTTTCTCCCACTTGGCGGCAAAAAAATGAACAACCTCCCGAAAGAAATAAACACAAAAGACCACCTAAATTCTGAAAACTGCTCAAAACCTGGCTCTTCAAGACCTCGGAACCAAACAGACAACAAACAATAAATCCAAAAATGCAAAGAGAGCCAATTAACAACAAATCCATGATGGAACAGTTAACAGCAACCCGACAGAGAAGGGGGATCACCCGCAAGAACTAAAGAGACAATGCAAGACTGTACCAACCACGAGCGATAATCCATTCAGGACCGAACACCACCTAGCAAGACTGACCGACAACAGGCACAGCTAACAACCTAACCCACTATCCAGCATCCCTCGCTGCCAGACATGACAGCATAACCTCATGTGTAAAATGCCAACCCAACTTTACATCCACACTATTCAACAATTAGAAGACAGCCATCTTCAAAACCAACCTGCTAGCCAAAACGAGACCACTAGTGCCACACTAAGAACCCGGCACCTAAGCTAGTAAGGAGAAGAAAGAATCCACTAGACTAATATACACGAAACCCAGACAGAGTGTCTGGAGATGGACTTACACCTGAAACGACTAACCCGACACACACAACCAAAACCAACTGAGACATAGGTTTGGCGACTACCTAGTATCAATCTGGACATGGTGGTGAGGCCTGAACTGAACCGTGTTTCACCCAGGTAGAGCTATAGGAATGGGCATGGGCATGGGTCACAACTAGATAGGTCCATGGGGACCAGAATGCATCACGCACAGA